>NC_140176.1:65835319-66285319 GCF_963971535.1 Notolepis coatsorum
CACCAGACATAGATTTTCATCCACAGCCCACGACAGCCAGAAACCCAACACTAATGATGAGCGTCTCCTGGCTGTAGGTACGTCCTATAAGTTCCGCGTGGTGGCGGTGAACGTCATTGGCTCCAGCCCTCCCAGCGCCCCCTCCAAGGCCTACACCGTGGTGGGCGGCAGGACCAACGAGCGGCCCGTAGACGGACCCTACATCACATACAACGAGGCCATCAACGAGACCACCATCATACTCAAATGGACGGTGAGGCAATAGGGGAACAGAGGGTGTGTGTGAGAGAGAGAGGGGGGGAGAGAGAGAGAGAGAGAGAGAGAGAGAGAGAGAGAGAGAGAGAGGGGGGGGGGGAGAGAGAGAGAGAGAGGGGGGAGAGAGAGATGGAGAGAGAGAGAGACAGAGCAGGATAGACAGAGAGAAAGGGGAGAGACAGGGAGAGGGACAGAGCAGGATAGACAGAGGGAGAAAGGGGAGAGAGCGAGAAGAAAGAAAGAAAGAAAGAAAGAAAGGGGATAGAGAGAGAAAGAGAGAGATAGTTTTCTCTTGCATACCATTGGATAGATGAAAGTCTAGTAAAATGTCACAGAAAGTCTGATAAAGTCATTAGGATTTGAAAATAGTGGTTCCCAGGCCTGGAAAATCTCCTTGAAGTATTTTTTTTCTCAACCAGTTCAAGAGTTTAGCTTGGTTTAAGCGATCAAGCTTATCTGCTAGTAGATCGATGTACCAGAATAATGAAATAATAATTATTAAATACAGTTTGTCCCAAGCATCAGTAACCAAACCAAAGCAACTATCAAAACGATACCAGGGACAATCACAAAAATGAAAAAAAAAATTAACATTTGAGCATAGACTGAAGAATCTTGCTCATGGAAATTGTCCGTATACATATCCCTTACCTACTCTTACTAGTTCGTTACGCTGCTGGCCAGTACGACTACTACCATATTGTCTCTATACCTGTATATTAATATTAATATTACAACTTTGTACATACATCTGATTAGCACCATTACTCAGTAGTACTCATTTATATATTTTATACCCGGTTACAATCGAGGGCTTGGCGCAAAATCTTGCAAATGTAAAGTAAAGTGCAATTCGAGGGCTTGGCGCAGAAGGGGCGTAAGTGACACCTCAGGTTTTATATATAATTTTAAAGCTCTTGATGAGCTCTATCAAATGGTAGAAGGATAAGTTCACTATAATTTAACTTTTTCAAATAAAGGCAAAAACATAAAGGCGTGAGTGGGAACCTTCAATTGAGTTTGGCATTTGTCTTTGTTCTCCTGTAAAATTCTGAAAATGTCACTTACGCCCCTTTTGCGCCAAGGTTGGATGCCAAACTAATTTTTGTTCTACTGTACTTGTGCTGTTTGATGACAATACATCTGATAGATCTAATAGAAGAGTCAACAAGTCAGGGATTTTGACTTGTAGGGTTATTGTGCCTGTGTGTGTGTGTGTGTGTGTGTGTGTGTGTGTGTGTGTGTGTGTGTGTGTGTGTGTGTGTGTGTGTGTGTGTGTGTGTGTGTGTGTGTGTGTGTGTGTGTGTGTGTGTGTGTGTGTGTGTGTGTGTGTGTGTGTGTGTCTCAGGAATATACAGTAGCTAACACGTACACGTGTGTTCTCTCTCACCAGTACACTCCCCTCAACAACACGCCCATCTATGGCTTCTACATCTTCTACCGGCCGACGGACAGCGACAACGACAGCGACTACAAGAAAGACGTGGTGGAGGGAGACCGCTACTGGCACTCCATCACCGACCTGCAGCCGGAGACCGCCTACGACATCAAGATGCAGTGCTTCAACGAGGGCGGGGAGAGCGAGTTCGGCAACGTGGTGATCCTGGAGACCAAAGGTGAGCCTTCTCTCTCTCTCTCTCTCTCTCTCTCTCTCTCTCTCTCTCTCTCTCTCTCTCTCTCTCTCTCTCTCTCTCTCTCTCTCTCTCTCTCTCTCTCTCTGTCGTTCTGATAGCACGGGATGTTCTTTATGCCTCTACATGGATTGATTAAAAGGAGATTTTCCTGCAGTTTTGGACCCTTTTATAATATCTTTCTTACTTGATAATAGCTGTGCTTTAAACTGCGCCATTTTGGAGTCAGCCCCGTATTGTTGCTACGCTAATGATTTCAGATGGACTCTAGGCACCTCCCAAATATGACTTCTAGATTCCACAGAGGAAATTCGAGTAACTTTATAGAGTACTTGTTACTTAAAATGACCTCTTCCAGGTTGTTGGTACGTTGTTTTTGAATCTCTTAACTGTGGGGCCCAGGGGGAAAACCTTGCATGTGTTGGTGCCTGGAACCTAGACTGACTCTTTATGTTGTGTTATTATCTGGAACCTAGACTGACTCTTTATGTTGTGTTATTAGCTGGAACCTAGACTGACTCTTTATGTTGTGTTATTAGCTGGAACCTAGACTGACTCTTTATGTTGTGTTATTAGCTGGAACCTAGACTGACTCTTTATGTTGTGTTATTAGCTGGAACCTAGACTGACTCTTTATGTTGTGTTATTAGCTGGAACCTAGACTGACTCTTTATGTTGTGTTATTAGCTGGAACCTAGACTGACTCTTTATGTTGTGTTATTAGCTGGAACCTAGACTGACTCTTTATGTTGTGTTATTAGCTGGAACCTAGACTGACTCTTTATGTTGTGTTATTAGCTGGAACCTAGACTGACTCCTTTTATGGTTATTTATGTTGTGTTATGATAAAGACAGCTCTGCCATGTTGCCGTCGTATCTCTAACTTCCTGTTTCCCCCCTGCAGCTCGTTACAACCAGCAGCCCCTTCCGTCCGACACTCCATTCCGTCCGGAGCCTCCTGGATCAGTTCCCCGCCCCAGTGACCTTCCCTACCTCATAGTCGGAGTGGTCCTGGGAGCCTTCGTCTTCATCATCGTAGCCTTCATCCCATTCTGCCTCTGGAGGGCCTGGGCCAAGCAGAGTGAGTTTTTTTCTATTTAAAGGAACACGCCAACATTTTGGGAAATTAGCTTATCGTCTTCTCCAGAGAGAGACAATAAGGTATGTCATAAAGAACAAATTCTTATTTACAATGGCGACATGTCAAATTGGTCTATATTACGCAGATTGAAGTGAACCACTCAGGGCTGTCAAGGGACCGGCACGTCTGCTCAGTACAAATAGGACTCTGGTCCCCTGGCGCCGGTCCAGCAGTTACCTAACGTCCATGTTGTTATTAAAGGAACGTGATCACGGTGTCATCGTGTCTCAAGACCTGATTTTCTAAAGACCTGGGCGAGGTCGAGGATATGATGTCACGATCACCAGCATTCTCAACAATAAGTCTGTGTCCTCTGCGTCTGTATAATCGTGTTCATCCTGTTCTCGTTCCAGAGCAAACATCGGACCTGTGTTTTCCGGCTGTGGCCTCGCCTGTGTCCTCCTGCCAGTACACCATGGTGCCCCTCCAGGGAATGGCGCTGGTCGGGCACTGCCCCCTGGACCCCCATATGGCTCCTTCGCATGCTGTATACCCCCCCAACGGAGAGTACATCCCCAACGGAGAGTACATCCCCAATGGAGAATACATCCCCAACGGAGAATACATCCCCAACGGCAAACATCACTACCCCACACACTGCCACCCGGGACTGCACCAGGTAAAAGCCTGACTTGACATTTGGAAGGGCCATAATGTAACTTACTTGGTTTGTTTTTAGGCTAAACCTTGGGTGCAAGTTCATTGAACCACTGAGACAAAGAACCATTATAAGTCAGTTTTTAAAATGTTTTAGAAAGCTTGTGTATTTATGCATTGCAGTTATAAACTCAATCACTTGGGCGTGACAATGAGATACTCAACCTTAACCTCTACTGTCTTTAACCATGGATGTTTGAAAATATTGTTCGTCTGAAAACTTCAAATGGACTCGTATGTCTCTTCGACTCAAGGGTTCAATTAATGTGACCATATCTTTATGTTTATTTAGTGTTCATTGTTAAGTGTTGAGAATGAGTCTAACCGTTAGACATCTGTTGTTTGCAGGAGGGGATGGATTGCGATATGGAGTGTGACACGCTGTTGCCACAGACGCTGTCTAACGGACACCTGCCCATCTACCACTACTCTACCTGGTACACATGCAACCTTGCCGTTGTTGTTGTTTGTTTTCACACACAACCCTTGTACAATATTTGACAAAGCTTCTTCTCTATCCTCATTGGAGTGAAGCCAAATGACAACTTACAGGAGCCGGATAAAAAATATATATTTATCCATGAGTATTTATCAAGTATTTTAGAAAGTTGGCTAAAGCTGAATACTCAAAATTGAAGTCTCAACATTCATCTCAATATAGTGTGGACAGTGCAAATTTGAGTAAATCATCACGTTTGAGGTTAATTTGTGCATAAATATTTATAAATATTCGTACACTCCTGTCTTTCACAGTGGTCCCGGGCACCACGGAGAAAACTGCTATCCAGACGACTCCACCCTTCACCTCCTTGACACCTCCCATCATCCAATCGCCTCACTGGAACTAGATTGTGACGCCCACTTTTATGATGGCAACATATTGGAGGAGGATGACATCACTCAAGGTATGTGCCTGTTCCACCAATTAGGGCTGTACCCTGCCAAAAACATTCTTATTTTTTAAATCTTAAAATCTGCGTCCTTAAATTACTGTCATATATGTTGGGCTGCACAAATTTGATCTGCAGGTGGCTGACTTGTTCTCCCTCCCTCTCTCATTAGAGCCGCCCTCCTTTCCTCTTTTATCTCTGGAAGATGAGGGGAACTTCACTGCATCATCGACAGCCACAACACCACAATCCCAAGATGCAACAGTACAGGAAGTGAACATCCTCCCGAGTGAAGCCTCCTCGGAGGCTGATGGGACAGCGGGCTCTACAGATGCATAAGAGACTGTCAAACATACAAAAAACAAACAAGAGAAAATATTTATTTTTGTATCACAGATATTTATATATTTATACTTTTGTACATAAAAGTGTATTTTTGTTCTACTGTATATAAGGTTATTTTCATATTGAAAAAGACTCTTATTGGTACATCCTTCTCCTCTCTCCTCTGGACAAAGGGTACCATGTTGTGATGCTGTTCTCGTGTTGGAATCTCAAGTCATGTCTGCATTTCTTGGGGAGCAAACCGTGTCTGAGATATGATTTCCTACATTAAGATTTCAGTCAGCGGTACCTCAAAGCTGGAGGGGGTTTCTCCTATAATACAGCTGTCAGTATGACAGAACATGGTCCTGTAGTATTTGCAAAAAGCCTACTTGTTAATGCTTTGTCATAAACGATGTAAGTGCCAGCTAACACACAACAATACAATGAGGTCCCAAAAGGTTTACCCAATCATTGGGAAGTATTTCATAGTACATTTAGTATACTTGTCACCGACTGACAACTTGCCGTGATAACCGCTACCCATCTGGCACTCCGATAGGTTTAAAATAAATAATATTTTTGCAAATACTATTAGAACCAATCATACCTGTATGATATGCAAACACCAACAGCAATTCAGCTCTAGACCCACTCCTCAAGTCATTAGCCGAGCAAACCTCCTTACGTAGACGTCACGTCGTTACCTTGTTAGCTTTAAGTGAGCTGAAACAAAGGGACCATTTGGATTATCCTGAATGCTGTATTTCCGTGGCGCTCCTTCCTCCGTCACGTCGTGTTGCTTTACCGAGGTTTCGACACGCAACCGTCTCGTCTGCCGTTTTGTATAGAAAATAACAAATGTCTTATATGCATTGTTCATCATTAACAAACTATTAACAAATGTATGCAACATAAAAGCATTCTGCTTCAGTAGTATAGTGTTCAAAAGAGATTATATATTGTATAGTTATTTATTTTTTTAGGAGCCTGTTTTTTTTTTGTTTTTTTGTTTTTTTATCACTGAATGGGAGAGATTCTGGAAGACATCTTTAACTCAGTCACACATAAGCTGAACCTCAATGTAGACCGAAAACCACTTGTTTACCGTTTTGCTGGTCACCAAAAGACTGCCAAGTGGGGGGATATTTGACTGGTGTGTCACTTATTATCGTTCCCTCGCAAATTGGTGCACAAGTATTAGCCTTTCCCAGAGGCATCTGAGATCAAAATGAAGGAGTTCCCGAATCTTTACTCTTTTTTTTGTTAGTGTAGCCATTATCATGGTTACACAGGCTGGAGCACTATTGCATGTAAATAAAGCTTATGAAATCATGATCATCCTCTCTTGTGTCTGTGTTGCGGCTGGTGCTCTGAATCTGAACATGGTTCGGTTCAACTCATAAATCTTAGACTGAAAGAAATGGATATGGATACAAGAATGCAGTCATACACTACATCACTGTAGTTGCTGCCTAACGCTAGCATCCATCCAGTTTTACATATACACGGTTACATGTTTAAACTTTTATATAAACCAAATGCCAACCTCACATTTTATTTTCTAATTCAACTATGTCTTTATTTTTTTGTGATCACATTTTTTATTTTCTTATTTTCACATGAAACAAGACACAATACAATATTAATACAAAAGACGACATCACAGCACATCAAAGTGAAACATCCCGAGCCCCCGTCCTGACCTCCACGGTCCCCACCCCATGAGGACCCAGAGTCCAGCGCCCCAGTGAGTCAGAGCATCATGCCTCTTTAACACTCCGAGACCCCGAACCACTCCGACCCCCCACCAGCCCGAGACCGCAAACCACCAAACTCAACATTAAGGGTCCAAAATATCCCATCCCATATAGAGATAAATTAGAAATAATAAAAACAATATAAAAAATAAAATTATATTGCCACAGACATTACAAAATAAATTTCTTCCTCCACTCCCACCCCAGGACATATCAGGACCAACATCCCGACCCCGCTTTGCTGCTAGATCATGGATTTTACTCTCAGCTGCCGACGCCCACAAACCAATGTTAGATTCTTTAACTCCAATTACCCGAGCTGTGGAGTTCTCCAAACAAATTACATCTACGAATGTTAAAACCCAATTGATTATTGCACGTTTTTCGGGTTGTTTCCATCTAGCTATCAGTTTTTTGGCTGCTGTAACCAGGGGTGTAGCTCCAGATTCTGGGCCCCATGAAAGAATGTATTTGTAGGCCCCCAGTGAATGCGAGCGCGCGTAAGCGCGAGCCAAATTTTTTTGTGCCATTTTTTTATTGATGAAAACGCATAATATGGTTTTTACCTATACATTCGGATCAGCAGTTCAGCACCTGCACTGTTGGTGGGTGAGCCTAGTAAAGGATGTCGCATTGCGTTCATCTTCAATGAATGGACCAATGCAATAGTCTACCAAAGCCCCCCCTCTCTCTCTATATATCTCACACACACACACACACTTCAGAAAAAAACAGTATCAATGAGAGCATCAATAATACACCTGAGTGATGTCTAGTAAAAGAAAAAAAAGTGCTGGGCCCTTGGAATCATCCTAAGCTACCCCCCCCCAGCTACGCCCCTGGCTGTAACTCCCGCTAAAACATTTTGTTGTAGGAGCCGGCACCTGGGAGATATCATTCAGGAGTAGTGTTGTTGTGGATAGTGGAATTGTCAGGTCACATATATCCGAAAGCTTAGTGGTTATGGTTTTCTAAAATCAAGCCACTGGTGGACATTCCCAAAACATGTGCATATAAGTGCCAGTGGCCCCCAGAGTGCACAGGGTGACTTCTTTGTTAATATAGGACCCACACTGGCAAATGAAATTATAACAGCAGATACAGAGGAAAATGTGCCAGCCGATGAGTGGGGTTTCTGTAACCCAAACTCTATGTTCTTGAGAGCTGTGGAGGAACAGGAAGTTATGGAAACTGTTAGCAAATGCAAAAACAAGACATCTACTGACTGTAATGACCTAAGCATGTCACTTGTTAAAAAAACAATGGATACCATAGTAAAACCGTTTACCTTCATATGCAATTTGTCATTCAGGAATGGTGTATTCCCAAATAAAATGAAAAAGGCAAAGGTCATCCCAGTCTACAAAGCAGGCAATAAAGAACACTTCACAAACTACAGACCAATTTCCTTGCTCTCACAGTTCTCAAAAGTATTGGAGAAATTATTTGTGGACAGGTTGGATCACTTTATAGAAAATAATAACTTACTAACTGAGAACCAATACGGTTTTGCCCTCAATGGCATTGATTGAATTAACTGAAGAAATAATAACAAACATACAAAGTTATACACAGTTGGAGTCTTTGTAGACTTGAAGAAGGCCTTTGACACAATAGATCACAAAATCCTCATAAGGAAAATGGTCAAATATGGCTTTAGAGGGGTTGTGTCAGATTGGCTTAAAAGCTACATAAAAAACAGAGAACAAATTGTACAACTTGGAGATTGCAAATCTAGATGTATGAAAATAATGTGTGGAGTCCCTCAAGGCTCGGTTCTGGGACCCAAACTGTTTAATCTATATATTAATGATTTGTGCTCGGTGTCAAATGTATTGAAGTGTGTACTATTTGCTGATGTTATGTACAGGGGAGGACATCCAGCAGCTTATGACTGTCTTAACAATAGAAATGAATAAATACAAACTCTGGTTTGATATAAATAAATTATCTTTAAATCTAAATAAAACAAAATGTATGGTGTTTGGAAACCGCCAGATAAAAACAGACATTCAGTTGATAATAGATAATAATAGAATAGAAAGAGTATATGAAAATAAATTCCTGGGAGTGATTTTAGACCATAAACTCTGCTGGAAACCCCATAAAGAATATGTGAGGGCTGAATGAATGAAAACTTTATTTAACAGATTGCAGAATGGGTACAATACAGTACGGCTCAATACACACAATTGTTAAGGGGATGCAGACCAGAGAAAGACATTTGTCTTGTTTACATCAGGGTCCCCCATTTTCAATTCATAGTGACATTTATGACATACACAACATACATGACATTTATGGCATAGGGACATACATGACATACAGGTATTTAGTACTGTTACATTTGTGACATATACGATATGCAAATATACAGTACTGTTACCCATAGATCCTGACAGAGTATATACATATGATGGGGAGGGGACTGTACATTAGGAGGGGGTGGGTGGGTGGGAGATAAATATACATACGGTGGGGAGAGACTATATACATACGGTGGGGAGGAGACTGTACATTAGAAGGGGGTGGGTGGGTGGGAGAGAAATATACATACAGTGGGGAGGGAATATATACATGCGGTGGGGAGGAGACTGTCTATTAGGAGGGGGTGGGGGGGTTTGGACATTTACGGTGGCCAGTTTAGAATTGCAGCCTCCCGTAGGTGCTCTTTAAGAGCGTTCCACATTGAGCTAAGATGGCAAAGAGCATCTCAATTATTAGTGTTGTGAAGGGCCAGATTAAACCGAATATATATATTTATTTATATATATATATTTAATTGTATTTGTATATTCTCTAATATTCCCTGATATCCCTTGTATATTCCTTGTACAATATGCATTGAATATCCATTCTAGCCTACTGAACATCCCATAATAGTCTCCATTCTACTATTGGTCGAGACCTTGGTGCCAGGCTGCCATACCCCTCAGACCCAGTTCAAACGTACCGCTCGACATGTACGAACAAGTCCTAGTTCCGCGTAGGAATTTGGCTACCGCACCACTAATGGGACTATTTGTTCATAGTGCGTATATATACTGCGCTACTAAAGTAGGACTTTCTTTTCAGTCCAGTTTCTTACCCTCCAATAGAGTCACAGACGTAAAGCCTCCCCGCGACGCCACGTGTGGGAGTAAGGCCAAGTTCGCCTACCATCGGTATTGAGACATCGTGTATATTAATATTTGAATAGTCATATTTGGCACTATATCGTCGAGTTGGACGTAGTCTATTAAGCTAATAATAGTCTGTTAATATATAGTGCTTCGTGCGGTGAGAATACTACCGTAGTCAGTACCCCATCGTTTCGGGCAGAGAACTGGCTGCTTACCCAGGGTGGTTGACCCTATGTGAAGCTGCACCCGAGGAGCCCCAGAGCCGACGAGCGAGTGGACCTGTATACCGGATTATTCTACCGACGACAGCCCGCCTTCCCAGGCACGGATTATGCTTTGGATACTTTGATTATTCCATGGATAAAGACCCCCGACACTGCCGTGTGTTGGAACCCCCCCCCCCTGGAGAGGACGCAAGGTGAGGAGACGCTCTGCAAGACGAGGTCGCTTCACGTCTCTCCCCCGTGGACCGGAGAGAGCCGGCCCACAAAGAGTCCACCTGCTTTCATCTGTGGTCCAAGGATCGCCGGCGCATTGAACGGCACTACAGTGGGTTCACCTGGGATACCCTTGGCCGGACGAGGCAGCCGGATTCTACCCCCCCCCCTCCTACTCCTGTCGGCTTACAAGCGACCGGATTAACCCCCTCTAGTGTATCTAGTATAATCATTAAAGTATCATTGCTGTTATTCCTTAACTATTCCAGGTCGTATATTTACCACCTGCGCCTTCAGAGATTGGACATTCTCTATTGATATACCGACGAATACTCCTTGCCATAAAAGTGCATACTATTTCAATCCATAAATGTAATTAAGTGATTAAGTGCTTATTCTACACACCATCGCTGTGTAGGAATAAAGACCTGTTTCTAATTCGTACATTTGTGTTGGATCCGTTTCATCTACGTGAGAGTGTTCATGATAATATATTTATGCCGTGTACTGGGTGGCCGAATATTAAGTACAAAGGTAGTGGTAGTAAGTATCATATCTAGTAATACAGTCAGGGAATTGTACCCCTCAGTTACAATTGGTCCTTCGAGCCGGATGGTAATCAGTGTAATATTAATATAGTGTTATTAATATTGAAATGGCCTATGATGAACACTCCACGAAACGATCCTCCTAACCAACGCCCGCAGCGCGAACGACGGCTCCCTCAGTACTTAGAGGCTTACGCTGTCAGTCAACAACCTAGTCTTCTACTAACAGTAAACGCGGTAAAACTAGAAAGTAAAAGTATGTCTAACCCCAACGCCCAGACTACCCCGACCATAGAGGCCCCTACGGGCTCTAATGTAACTGACCAAGTTCACGGTGGGGAGCAGTGGGAACCAGACATGACTTCACACCCCGCCAGTAGTGAAGAAGTAGTCCCCGATGAGTCCCGGGAGGAATACAACGCTACCGAGAGAGAACTCGGCACGGAAGAAGACGGGGAGAGCACCGTGGAGATAGAGCTCCAAGGCTCCGCAAGGAGTACCCCCGAGGGAAGGCTCCCCTATACAACCGCCTTCTCCAGAGGCAGAGAGGACCCTACAGCAGGCCTTCCTCATCAGCCTGAACGCCGCTGCTGAACGCGACCGACTGCAGATCCAGCAGCGAAGCGAACACGAGCAGATACGTCTAGAAATAAGACGCATTCAGATGGAAGAGAATGTGGCCCGAGAACGAGCCGGTGCTCAACGGGACGCAGCGCGCGACAGACAGCAGTCGCAACTAATAGAACAGCTGATCAGACGGACAACACCCTCTCCCTCCACCAGAGGCTCCAGGAACTCGTCTAGACACACCTCCAGGGCGGCATCCCCTAGCCGAGTAAACAACCCTGAACTTGACCAACAGACGAGGTCTATACCCCCCACAGACCACCTCCCCCCACCGGTCCAAGCGAGACCTAGCAACCGGGAAGGAGCAGCATATCCTGTGGAGAGGCTAAACCAGAGACTACAAGCACTGGATGACCTAACTGAAGACGAAGAGGAAGAGGAGGAGAACCACGCCCGAAGACAGCACAGTACTCTACCGGACCAGGAGGTCCGGTACAGCCCAGGCTATACTCCCGCGGAGCTGCGCTACAGACCCCCGACTCTATACACGGGTGAGCACGACGCACGACCCGCACCGAGGAACAGCACCTGGACAAGCGGGCCATGGTACACTGCCGGTACCAGCCCATACCAAGGAGCGGGAGGAGACTCGCCTAGGAGGCCTCTCCCCCAACGCTCGCCGATGTATCCACAGTCAGCGTCATACATTGGCACGCCTATGGTACCCGACTTCACCCAAGAGAACCGGGCCCAGTATACAGAACTCCGCATGTGTCTGGAGACCATGTTGGTGGATGTATTGGATGAACGCCACAAGTACGCCATCCTACTGAAGCACTTAAAGGTACCCCGCGCACATAATATAGCGCTCGCCTATGCGACTTCCACCACCCCATACACAGCAGCGCTGGTAGCATTGGACCAGAGGTATGGGCGCATATGGGATTACGTGATCCAGGAGATCCGACACATCGACCGCTTACCCCCAGCAATAGACAATCGAGCACTGGACGACCTGTCCATCAGAGTGCAGTCCCTGGTAGGGATGTTGGGAGCGCAAAGAGAGAAGGGGAGGCATGAACTTTACGCCAACTCAAATGTGGAAAGGATCCTGGAGAAGCTGCCGCCCGCTCGTCAGGAGCGCTTTAGGCGGCAGAGGGACCACAGAGACCCGAATGGCCCCGAACCGAACCTCCTCGATCTAGCAGACTTCCTGGCGAGAGAAGTCAGCAGCCTACGGCTAGATACATTCGGACGGAGCACCCCTGGCTCCAGAGAAGGAACCAGACGACTAAATGATGGAAGAAGATCGGTGACTGTGATGCACCAATCGGAGTCAGTACCGAGCAGCAGGAGCCACAGTACCCCCTCCAGAACGGAGAAGTGGAAGATAGTGTGCCCCTACTGTGAGAAAGAACACTGGCTAGCGCAATGTGACTCCTTCCCCAAGCTGAACGCGGAGGAAGCAGGTCAATGGATAAAGTCCAACAAGCGCTGTTTTCGCTGTGCGCGCTCACACATGGCAGCCGAATGCCGCTTAAAGAAAAGGTGCACCAAGTGCGATGGAGCCCATCTGGACATACTTCACGACAGTAACAGACGGCGCCCTTCACCTGCACCACCCAGCCGCAAAGCGAGCGTCATGTACATCGATCCCGCCAGCAGCAGTGGAGCCCGAGTACTCCTAAAAGTAGTGCGTGTGACACTAAGCTACCAGAATAAAGTCCTGGACACTTACGCCGTCCTCGATGACGGGTCAGAGAAGACCCTGCTGCTCGCCTCCGCTGCGGCCCAGCTAGGGCTGCGGGGAAGCGAAACCCAAATGACAATTCGGACAATAAGACGAGATTTGAAGACGATAAAGGGCGAGAATGTCTCATTCTCTATCGCAGCAAGCGGCCAGCCTGAGCGACGGTACCAGATTGCAGACGCTTTCACCAGCCAAGAAATAGGACTGTCGCGGTACACATACCCCGTCGCCAAGCTGATGGAGAAATATGCACATCTGCGCAAGTTACCGATCCCGCTCATAGACAATGCTATGCCGACCCTGTTGATAGGCTCCGACCATGCAGACCTCATTGTCCCGATAGACCGGGTTCATACCGGACCCCGAGGCTGCCCTGCAGCAGTCGAGACCCGTTTGGGATGGACTCTCCAAGGCCCGCTCGCCAAATCTCTCAACCGAAGTACAGCCACTAGATGTCTCCACTCCCGAGTCACAGAGGGAGAAACCGCACTCCTGCAACACGTAGAGCGGCTATGGACCTTGGAACAAATGCCCTTTAAGAACGGAAAGAAAGACATTCGCTCTAAAGATGACATTTACGCCATTCACCTCCTCGAGACAGGGACCAAAAGAGTCCCGGTCAACGGCGTGTTGAGATACGCCACGCCACTCCTGCGGCGAGAAGGAATGCCTACTTTCCACGCCAAGACAGACGCCACAGAACGGTACCTGCTGAACACGGAGCGGCGCTTAACCAAGAACCCCGCCCAAGAGAGTGTATACCGCGCTGAGATTGAGAAGCTCATCACAGCGGGACACGTCACAAAGATGGACATTAAAGAGGCTGACCAGACCACTGAATCGTGGTACGTGCCCCACCACAAGGTCCATCACAACGGTAAAGACCGCATAGTATTTAACTGCAGCTACCAGATCGGATCCCAAAATCTGAATAAAGAGTTACTGCCCGGTCCCACACTCGGCCCCTCCCTACTCGGCGTTCTACTCCGCTTCCGCCAGGAAAAGGTGGCCATCAGCGGGGACATTAAAGGAATGTTCCTGCAGGTGAGATTAGTAGAGGCGGACAAGCCCCTGTTACGGTTCCTATGGAGAGAGAAGCCAGGAGATGAGCACCCAGCCATCTACCAATGGGAAGTCCTCCCCTTCGGAACGACGTGCAGCCCCTGCTGTGCGACATTTGCACTACAGAAACATGTAGCAGAGGACCCAGCAGCGGACGAAGAGGTCCGACACAGCGTAAAGAACAGCTTCTACGTAGACAACTGTCTACAAAGCCTTTCAACCCAGGAAGAAGCCGAGGCTCTCCTGATTAAACTCTGCGCCTCATTGATCAAAGGCGGCTTTGATCTCAGGCAGTGGGCCAGCAGCAATCCGCAAGTACTGCGCAGCCTCTCCTCCGAGGACAAGGCAGCCAGCAGCGAGACCTGGATGGCTACAATCCCGGGAGAAGCCCAGGAGATGACCCTGGGATTGGTGTGGCGATTCAAAACAGATTCGCTTCACTACAGACACAAGCCCCTGACTACGGAGCAGGGAAGGCCGGCGGCGGCGCCGACCACCAGACGGAGTGTGTACACAACACTCGCCCGACAATATGACCCGCTAGGATGTATTCTACCGTACACCACCAGGGCAAAAATGATTGTACGAGCATTGTGGGACAAGGACCAGGGCTGGGACGACCCCATTCCCGCACACCTTGCATCCACCTGGAGAGAGTGGGAGATGGAGCTCCACTCACTCCCAGGCGTTAATATGCGCCGAAGCTACTTCCCACCCACGGTGAGGCCAGAGACATGTAAAATGGACTTACACGTCTTCAGTGACGCCTCAGAGGTCGCATACGGATCAGTAGCCTACTTGCGGGCCCAAGACCAGGGGGGAGAGATCTACACAGCATTTGTCCTCGCCCGCTCGAGAATAGCCCCACGCAAGCAACAATCTATCCCACGTCTAGAGCTCTGCGCAGCCCTAGCCGGAGCGCACCTAGCCACGCTCATCCAACGTGAGCTCACCATACCGGTGTCTAGAACAATCCTGTGGTCAGATTCCACGACGGTACTCGCCTGGATCAAATCGGACTCATGCAAGTACAAAGTCTTCGTGGGAGTCAGAGTCACCGAGATTCAAGACTTAACCGAAGAGTTAACCGGAGAAACAGAGTGGCGCTACGTTGATACAAAACAGAACCCAGCTGACGTCATCACCCGGGGGATGCCCCTGGATGACCTCACCCGTCGCAATGTCTACAGTGACGGCCCCGCATTCCTAAGACTCCCGGAAGGACAGTGGCCCATGCCTATCCCGAGGGAAGCAAGTCCAGAGGAGGTGGAAATTAAGAAGTCTGTGTTCTGTGGATTGAGCACCGTAGCCTCCACCGACCCTAACATAGACGATTGCACGTCCATAGAGAGTGCACAACAAAGAACATTCCTGCGGTACCACCCGGAGTGCAAGTCCCCCGCTGATATGTCAGCAGCTAACTACGAGGAAGCAGAATTGCTTCTACTGCAGCGAGCCCAGAGAGACTCGTTCCCCGATGAATTGGCCTGTCTACAGGGAGGAAAGTCCGTCCCATCCGACAGCAGATTAATTCACCTGGCCCCCGAGAGCGACGCTCATACCCTCATCAGAGTGGGTGGTCGCCTACGCAGAGCCCCCAATCTACCGGATGACATTAAATACCCGATCGTATTGAACAGCCGACACAAGGTCACAGAGCTGATTATAAAGAAATACGATGAGGATGTACATCACGCAGGAGCAGAAAGAGTCTTCGCGGAAATCAGACGTCGTTACTGGATCCTACAAGGAAGAGAGGCGGTACGACGCTTCCAGCGAACATGTCTAGACTGCCGCAAGTGGCGCGCGCAGCCCAGCATACCAAGGATGGCTGACCTTCCTCCATGTCGCCTCCGAATCGGTGACAAGCCATTCCACTCAACGGGTATGGACTGCTTTGGCCCGCTGCACATAAAGAAAGGAAGAGGAACCGAGAAGCGGTGGGGTATTGTATTCAAATGCATGACCACCAGAGCGATACACATCGAGCTTCTCCCGACCATGAGCACAGACTCATTCCTTATGGCCTTCCGTAGATTCACATCACGGAAAGGAAGACCGTCTACCCTATTGTCCGATCATGGGACAAACTTCAAAGGCGGCGAAAGAGAGCTGAGAGAGAGCTTCCAAGCTATGGGCCCAGAACTTAAGACCCACCTCGCTCCAGCACAGGTTGATTTCCAATTCAACCCCCCAAACGCACCCCACTTCGGTGGCACTTGGGAACGAGAAGTGCGCTCCATAAAGACAGCCCTGTACGCAGTACTTGGGGCCCAGACTGTGGCGGAAGAAGTCCTAATGACAGTCCTCACGGAGATTGAGGGAGTACTTAACTCGAAGCCCCTCGGATATGTCTCCAGTGATGTGGCGGATATCGACCCAGTTACCCCCAACACACTCCTGATGGGGCGGCTAGATCCTGCATTACCACAGACAATGTACCGGCCTGAAGAAGCGAACGGCCGACGAATGTGGAGGTACAGCCAAGTATTAGCCGACAAGTTTTGGAACAGTTTCCTACTGCACTACCTACCGTCTCTACAGACCCGCCAGAAGTGGGTAAAGGAGAGAGACAATTTGACAGAAGGAACGGTCGTCATGATTATTGATCAATCACTGCCCAGAGCTATGTGGCCGGCCGGCCGCGTAAGCAAAGTGATCACCGGTGCCGACGGCAAGGTCCGAGCAGCTGAAGTGCTCATCCAGGGTCGCACTTACACCCGTCCCGTGGCAAGGCTCATAGAACTGCCTCGACTCCCAGACACAATCGATGATGACCATGACCCTACAACCCTATGACTTTGTGAAGTTGACTGACCCCTACAGCAAACCCTTATGTGTAAATAGACAACGCGATTAATCTGTCTCTGTTTAACTGATTAGGTCTGGGACCTATTCAGGGGGTGGCTGTTGTGAAGGGCCAGATTAAACCGAATATATATATTTATTTATATATATATATTTAATTGTATTTGTATATTCTCTAATATTCCCTGATATCCCTTGTATATTCCTTGTACAATATGCATTGAATATCCATTCTAGCCTACTGAACATCCCATAATAGTCTCCATTCTACTATTGGTCGAGACCTTGGTGCCAGGCTGCCATACCCCTCAGACCCAGTTCAAACGTACCGCTCGACATGTACGAACAAGTCCTAGTTCCGCGTAGGAATTTGGCTACCGCACCACTAATGGGACTATTTGTTCATAGTGCGTATATATACTGCGCTACTAAAGTAGGACTTTCTTTTCAGTCCAGTTTCTTACCCTCCAATAGAGTCACAGACGTAAAGCCTCCCTGCGACGCCACGTGTGGGAGTAAGGCCAAGTTCGCCTACCATCGGTATTGAGACATCGTGTATATTAATATTTGAATAGTCATATTTGGCACTATATCGTCGAGTTGGACGTAGTCTATTAAGCTAATAATAGTCTGTTAATATATAGTGCTTCGTGCGGTGAGAATACTACCGTAGTCAGTACCCCATCGTTTCGGGCAGAGAACTGGCTGCTTACCCAGGGTGGTTGACCCTATGTGAAGCTGCACCCGAGGAGCCCCAGAGCCGACGAGCGAGTGGACCTGTATACCGGATTATTCTACCGACGACAGCCCGCCTTCCCAGGCACGGATTATGCTTTGGATACTTTGATTATTCCATGGATAAAGACCCCCGACACTGCCGTGTGTTGGAACCCCCCCCCCCTGGAGAGGACGCAAGGTGAGGAGACGCTCTGCAAGACGAGGTCGCTTCACGTCTCTCCCCCGTGGACCGGAGAGAGCCGGCCCACAAAGAGTCCACCTGCTTTCATCTGTGGTCCAAGGATCGCCGGCGCATTGAACGGCACTACAGTGGGTTCACCTGGGATACCCTTGGCCGGACGAGGCAGCCGGATTCTACCCCCCCCCCCTCCTACTCCTGTCGGCTTACAAGTATTTCAATCCATAAATGTAATTAAGTGATTAAGTGCTTATTCTACACACCATCGCTGTGTAGGAATAAAGACCTGTTTCTAATTCGTACATTTGTGTTGGATCCGTTTCATCTACGTGAGAGTGTTCATGATAATATATTTATGCCGTGTACTGGGTGGCCGAATATTAAGTACAAAGGTAGTGGTAGTAAGTATCATATCTAGTAATACAGTCAGGGAATTGTACCCCTCAGTTACAATTAGTAAGGTGAGACATGTACTCAATCCCAACTCATTGCACACTCTGTACTGTGCAATGATCTTGCCTTACCTGCATTACTGCACAGAGGTATGGGGTAACACATACAAAACAACCATAAATACATTGACTATCCTACAAAAACGAGCAATAAGAGTAATAAACAATGCAGGATATCGGGACCACACACACACACACTGTTTCTACAATCACACATTTGAAGTTCTTTGATATGGTAAACTTTAAAACTCTGCAAGTTATGTACAAAGCAAGAAATAATCAATTACCGCTAAATGTAAGAAGCTAATTTCTGGATAAAGAGGGAGGATACAACCTCAGAGGACCATTGAACTTAAAAAAAACCTGTGATGAAAACCAACCTGAAAATAATGTGTACTGTTACAAAGGGTCAGATTAAACCGAATATATATATTTATTGCTTGAGATCCCATGTATACTATTTGTATATCGTCTGATATCCCTTGTGTATTCTTTTTACATATACACGGAATATCCCTTTAACCTAGTACAGACCATAATATTTCGTTCTCCTATTGGACAGCGTTCCACTAGGCGCCACGGCCATACCCCCAATGCCGGGTTCAAAGTCACCGCCATAGACTTGCCTGGACATGAACGGCTCTGCGCAAGGATACGAGACAGGAATAAAGCTGGTACTAGTTTGTTCGCCTAACGTATAAATATGGCGCAGGTGAATACAGAAGTAGTTCGAGTTACCCAAGTGAAGCCTCACCCACGATACAACGTGCGGTGAAGTAGGGCCCGTTTGGCCCCAAATAGAGCATTGAGACAGCAGCACTTAGCCTAAAGTCAAGTTACTCTCGAACGAGTTAACCTAGAAACGTGTTACCCTCAAACGTAAAGCCTTCATCACGAGTCAACGACCAAGTGAAGTGAGCAACCGTGCATCTAAATAGAGCACTTATAACCGCGTGCGAATAGGATAGTAAAGTGTCAGAGCTTGGTGGAATAACGTCAAGTTCAACCTAGTTAATATGAAGTGCCGCGCACCGGAGAATCTACACCGGTGAATGCAGAGCCCTTTCCAGCTGGATTATTGCTTTGGTCCTGTGGATGTTGGAGCGGAGGAGAATCGTCTACACCCTACTACTGTGTGGGATTTACCCGTGAGGAACATCACTCGAGCCCGTCTCTTGGAGAGGCTGGCCGGCTTTCACCTATGCTGCACGCATATTGGGATTACAGCTGCTGCTTTCGCCAGGGAGTAATATACCGCCTCCCATAGCAGGAGCTTATTGAGTCCCCGTTGATCCAGACTTTGCATTCGAACATTTCCTCCCCCTGCTGGCTTACAACCGGTGGGAACCCTACTATTATCTCCCGCTGCCCACTAGTGTACCATAGATATAATTCCTAAGATTCAGGTTGTATTATTATCTCCTGCGTAATACGAGAATGGACATACGTTATTGATTTGCCTACGCACATTCCTTTGCCTTATAAGCGTATCCAAAGTAAAGTATATTATGTACTATCATTGCTGCTAATAAATACTTAAACCCAGTTTTGTGTGGAACCGAGTCATTGTGGGAAGTGTTCATCATAAGATACCTGTGTACTGTATGGCCAGTAGTAATGTACATAAGACAGTAGTGGTTTAATGATACCATACTTATTAATACAGTCAGGGAATTGTACCCCTCAGTTACAATTGGTCCTTCGAGCCCCGGATAAGAATTAGCGTAATATTAATATAATATTAATATTAACATGGCCGATGATGAACACTCCACAAACGGTTCTCCTAAGCTAGATCGCCCGGAGCGCAGACGGCAGCCACCTCTTCACCTAGAGGACTACGTTGTCAGTCCAATACCTAGCTTTAAAAGGAAGTTAAATACGGATAAAGTAACTAAAGCGGGTAGTAAAAGTATGCCAAACCCTAACGACCAGGCGACCCCGCCAGTAGAGACCCTAGTGGGTTCTAACGTAACTGACCAAGCTCACGGTGGGGACCAGGAGGGACCCGACATGACTTTACCCCCCGCCAATGTCGACGAGGTAGTCCCCGGAGAGCTCCAGGATAAAGAAAGCCCTCCAGGGATGGAACCCGACCCACCACAAGAAGAGACGCGCACCCAGGAGATGGATCTCCTCGGTACGCGACAGGAGAACGGATCTCCAACGAGCACTGCCAGAAGCCGATCACCTCCGCCTGTGTCTTCCCCCAGCGAAGCGGACAAGATGCTGGCGCAGGCACTCATCGCCACCCTGGCAGCCTCCACCGAACGCGATCGACTTCAAGCGCAACAGACGCGCGAGCGCGAACATTCTGCAACCGAGCGAGAGCGCTTCCAGGCGCAACAAAGGAGTGAAGACGACCGCATAAGACTGGAGACCAGACGCCTTCAGACGGAAGAGAACATTGAAAGAAGCCGCGCCGATGCACAGCACGCCGCCGCCAATGCACAGCGTGACGTCGCAAATGCACAGCTCCACGCCGCCCATGCCAGCGCCAATGCCCAGCGCGACGCCGCCAACGCACAGCGCAACGCCGCCCATGCCAGCGCCAATGCACAGCGCGACGCCGCCAATGCCCACCGCGAAGCAGAGCGCGACGCCGCCCATGCCCAGCGCGAGGCAGAGCGCGACCGGCTGCAGGCGCAGCTGATGGACAAATTGATTACCATGGCGACACCCCCTCACTCCGCACGGAGCTCCCGGAGATCGTCACGACAAGGGTCTAGGACACATTCCCCTACCCGACCAAGCGACC
The DNA here is from genome assembly GCF_963971535.1 of Notolepis coatsorum. NCBI lineage: Eukaryota > Metazoa > Chordata > Actinopteri > Aulopiformes > Paralepididae > Notolepis > Notolepis coatsorum. The sequence continues at coordinate 65,856,398 of NC_140176.1, forward strand.
CGAGACCCCGCCAACAGGAGGATCCTGTCCACGTCTCCGAACCCCCTCCCCGGCCGGTCCATATGAGACCCAGCAACCGGGAAGAACCGGACCACGCCAAGAGACTGAACAGAAGACTCCAGGACCTAGCAGAGGAAGAGGAGGAGGAAGAGGAGGAATGTCAAGCCGACCAGCAGCAACGTACTCTGGACCAGGAGGCCCAGTACAGCCCCGACCAGCAGCAACGTACTCTGGACCAGGAGGCCCAGTACAGCCCCGACCAGCAGCAACGTACTCTGGACCAGGAGGTCCAGTACAGCCCAGACGTCAGCCCCGAGGCACTGCGCTACAAACCCCCGACTCAACTCACGGGTGAGTTTGACGCACCGCCAGCCCCGAGGAACAGCACCTGGGTACCCGGGCTTCGGTACCCACCAAGTACCAGCCCAAGACGACACGCACGGGGAGACTCGCCCAGGAGGCCTCTCCCCCAACGCTCACCGATGTGCCAGCCATCCATGGCATCGTACCTTGGCACACCGACGTTCCCGGACTTCACACACGAGAACAGAGCACAGTACACAGAGCTACGAATGTGCTTAGAGACAATGATGTCCGATGTACCGGATGAAACGTACAAGTATGCTATCCTACTCAAGCACCTGAAGGTGCCCAGAGCACACAATATAGCGCTGGCATATTCCAACTCTACTAACCCATACACCGCGGCTCTAGTAGCCCTCGACCAACGTTATGGACGCATATGGGACTACGTGATACAGGAGATAAGAGACATTGACCGTCTCCCCCCAGCCAGAGACAACAGAGCATTGGATGACCTCTCTATCAAGGTACAGTCCCTGGTAGGGATGCTGGGGGCCCAAAAGGAAAAGGGGATATACGAACTGTACGCTAACTCTAATGTAGAGAGAATATTAGAGAAGCTCCCTCCCGCCCGACAAGAGCGTTTTCGGCGGCAGAGAGACCACCGCGACCCCAACGGTCCAGAGGCATCCCTCCTAGACTTGTCTGATTTCCTCGCCAGGGAGGTCAGCAGCCTACGACTGGACACGTTCGTATGGAGTGGACCGAGCCCAAGACCAGGACCTCGGGGATCAAATGATAACCGCCGGTCGGTGACCGTTATGCACCAAGCCGAATCAGTACCGCAGCACAAGAACCACAACACCCCCTCGACGAAAGAGGACCAGTGGAAGATTGAGTGCCAGTACTGTGAGGGAGAACATCGGCTGTACCAATGCGACACTTTCGGGAAGCTGACCACGGATGAGGTGAGTCAGTGGATCAAGGACCACCGCCGCTGCTTCCGCTGCGCGCGCAGCCACCTGGCAGCTGAGTGCCGCTTGAAGAAGAAGTGCAGCAGGTGCGGTGGCACCCACTTGGAGGTCCTGCATGACATCAACAAGCGTCAGCCAGGACAACAGAGTGGGCCCGTCGCGGTAATGTACCATGCCGAGGCGGTGGCACCAGTACCGAAGATCCACCAGACCGCTCCCTACTGTTCCGACTGATACAGCAGACACTGGGAGTCATGGTGCTACTCGGACGACCGCGAGTCGGCACCACCCCAGACGATCCAAAGCACAGGAGTGCTCCACATTGACCAGCATAGCGGGACCCCCGAGTGCTCATCAAAGTGGTCAGAGTGCTCCTGAGCTACGAGGACAAGGTCCTGGACACTTACGCCGTCCTGGACGATGGGTCTGAAAAGACTCTCCTCCTCGCTTCCGCCGCAGCCCAGTTGGGCCTGCGGGGTGCCAAAGGTACCATGACCATACGCACCATCAGAAGGGACCAGAAGACCATAAAAGGTGAAAAGGTCTCCTTCAAGATAGCAGCGGTGGACCAGCCCGAGAAGCAGTATAGTATAACCAACGTCTTCACCAGCCACGACATAGGCCTGTCTCAGTACACCTACCCCATCCCACAGCTGATGGCGAAGTATGTGCACCTACGTCAACTACCTATACCGCTTATCGACGGCGCCACACCGACCCTGCTCATCGGCTCCGACCACGCGGACCTCATTCTCCCAATTGAGGCGGCCCACATCGGACCCAAAGGATGCCCAGTCACGGTTCAGACCCGACTGGGATGGACGCTCCAGGGCCCCCTCTACGGACTTGACAGTCAACCCACGTCTACACGCTGCCTACACACAAAGGCGAGCGACACTGGCCACTCTCTCGTACAGCCCGTTGAGAGGCTATTGACATTAAGCGAGAGGCCTGTGAGAGAACCGTGGGCACAAGAGGGAGTTCGGAACTCCACCCCCCTCAGCTGCGCTCCAGACGTAGCTGACCTCGAACCTAGCACCCCAAGCGACTCCTTGACGGGGCGGCCAGAACCGGCCCCTCCTCAGACGGGGTACAGAGCAAACAAGAGAAACAGATGGAGGAGGAGGAGGCACAGCCAAGCACAGACCAAAGCAGTCTCAGGCCCGCTTCCTCCTAAGCCCCCCTTCATCCCGTCCAGTCGTCATGATTATCGACCAGTCACTACCCCGAGCTGCGTGGCCGGCCGGCCGCGTAAGCAAAGTGATCACTGGTGCCGACGGAAAGGTCAGAGCGGCAGAAGTGCTTGTCCAAGGGCGGACATACAACCAACCCGTGGCGAGGCTGATAGAGTTGCCAAGGCTCCCCGACTCGCTTAATGACGACCATGACCCACTGACTTTGTGAACTGCCCTACCCTCACAACGGACATTGAGTAGTGGACAGTGCGGTTAATCTGTCTCTGCTTATCTAATTAGGTGGGACTAATTAGGAGGCGGCTGTTACAAAGGGTCAGATTAAACCGAATATATATATTTATTGCTTGAGATCCCATGTATACTATTTGTATATCGTCTGATATCCCTTGTGTATTCTTTGTACATATACACGGAATATCCCTTTAACCATAATATTTCGTTCTCCTATTGGACAGCGTTCCACTAGGCGCCACGGCCATACCCCCAATGCCGGGTTCAAAGTCACCGCCATAGACTTGCCTGGACATGAACGGCTCTGCGCAAGGATACGAGACAGGAATAAAGCTGGTACTAGTTTGTTCGCCTAACGTATAAATATGGCGCAGGTGAATACAGAAGTAGTTCGAGTTACCCAAGTGAAGCCTCACCCACGATACAACGTGCGGTGAAGTAGGGCCCGTTTGGCCCCAAATAGAGCATTGAGACAGCAGCACTTAGCCTAAAGTCAAGTTACTCTCGAACGAGTTAACCTAGAAACGTGTTACCCTCAAACGTAAAGCCTTCATCACGAGTCAACGACCAAGTGAAGTGAGCAACCGTGCATCTAAATAGAGCACTTATAACCGCGTGCGAATAGGATAGTAAAGTGTCAGAGCTTGGTGGAATAACGTCAAGTTCAACCTAGTTAATATGAAGTGCCGCGCACCGGAGAATCTACACCGGTGAATGCAGAGCCCTTTCCAGCTGGATTATTGCTTTGGTCCTGTGGATGTTGGAGCGGAGGAGAATCGTCTACACCCTACTACTGTGTGGGATTTACCCGTGAGGAACATCACTCGAGCCCGTCTCTTGGAGAGGCTGGCCGGCTTTCACCTATGCTGCACGCATACTGGGATTACAGCTGCTGCTTTCGTCTGCCGATCCAGGGAGTAATATACCGCCTCCCATAGCAGGAGCTTATTGAGTCCCCGTTGATCCAGACTTTGCATTCGAACATTTCCTCCCCCTGCTGGCTTACAACCGGTGGGAACCCTACTATTATCTCCCGCTGCCCACTAGTGTACCATAGATATAATTCCTAAGATTCAGGTTGTATTATTATCTCCTGCGTAATACGAGAATGGACATACGTTATTGATTTGCCTACGCACATTCCTTTGCCTTATAAGCGCATCCAAAGTAAAGTATATTATGTACTATCATTGCTGCTAATAAATACTTAAACCCAGTTTTGTGTGGAACCGAGTCATTGTGGGAAGTGTTCATCATAAGATACCTGTGTACTGTATGGCCAGTAGTAATGTACATAAGACAGTAGTGGTTTAATGATACCATACTTATTAATACAGTCAGGGAATTGTACCCCTCAGTTACATGTACTGTATCTCCTCTTACGGAGACACCCTGTGGAATGGGCTAGAGGATGAACTAAATATTGTGAAAACATAAATCAATTCAAATCTAGACAAAAAAAATCAATTTTTGATAGGTACAGAAGGGAAGAAGAGCTTTAATTGCATATTAATAAATAAATAAAAATATGTATGATACTGTATTGTACGTTATATCATATTACATTATATAATCATATTATAATTAATTTGTATATTATATTGAACTATATTTGCAGTATATACTATTATATTATGGTACTATATTATATTGTATATATATCATGTACTATATATCTCATATCACATTATATATGTGCTGTACACACTATTATGTACCATATACTATTATATATGCTATTATATACTGCAGGTATACTATACTGTAATGTGTACTGTAATGTGTACTATATGTGTGTACTGTAATGTGTACTATATGTATGTACTATGTACTGTATGTATGTGTAGCAGGGTGGATTATCCCTGCTTTATGGGAGTGGATGTACACGGCCACCTGGTAGTGAGAACGCAGCAGAGCTGGGTCCGGCTGAGTCCCCGACTGTAGGCCAGGAATGTTGAAGTGGAGGTCGAGCAGCGGGAGTGGATGGGGCCTAGGATTCACTAACCTAGGGATGGTGCGCTGGTCCTTCTTGCCCTCCAGGGCGATCAGCAGTAGCTCCCCACACACCCACACTTCCCCCAATACTTCCTGGGCCCTCCCACACCCGATGGCAGTAAGGATGGATGATATATTCGCTCCCCAAAGCAGTACCCTTCCTGAATGATGAGTAGAGACCTTTCCCAATGAACTATAGGCAGGGGGGTGGGGAAAGGGTTAACTTGTAATGAGCATTACCCGGAAAAGAAAGGGTTAGATAGAATGCACATTAACAGACACACACACAGTGGTCCCATTGAGCTCTCTTTTACTGAAAGTCTGATTCACGTTACAAAGATTTACACAGGAATGAAAGTTATTTCCGCACTGGGCACCTAGTGCTCTCGCTTTACAGTACAGACTAAAGTTCTTCCCACACTGGGCTAGACACAGCAATAACCCCTTCCCTTTAAGGGTTTATATACTGATTCGCTTCTCCGTAGGTGGGGAGAGAGGGGAGGAAGAGGGAGAGGGATAAAGGAGCTATTCAATGGGATTTTTATAAAAGAACACACATTATTACCACATTCAACCAAAATGACAGTGGGCCCACGTTGAAAATAAAAGTCCTATCTATAGCCGGCTTTCCCCAAAATAATAAAAGTCGGGGCGCCCCTAAACACTGTTACCAGCGTCAGTTCAAAGCACTGCTTCTCTTCGCCCTTAAAGAGCCCGCGCCGCACAGAGAGAATGTCTACCGATGAAGTTTCAGCACTTCAGCATGTATTCAGGTGTCTACATATGTAAATGAAAAAACTAAAAAAAACTAAACGTAAGTCTTCAGGGGTAGGGCCCGACAAGCCTAGTGCTTCTCCCTAGCCCTTTTCGGACAATTGGACAATGCTGCAATAGCAGCTGGTAAAACGTTGGCGATTTATGGAATGACCGTTGTTATGTGTCCAAAGCCCGAAATAAAAAATAACTGAACTGAACTGAACTGGAGTCAGCCACAATACCCATCATACACAGCTTCCTAGGGGTGAGATATGTTCTATGAATATAATTAAAGTGTACTTGACTGTTGGTGTTATGGGAGACCAGTGGGAGACCAGTGTAATATTAGTCCAGACATCACCCCAATCAAACTCAGGGTCCAGTTCTGGAATGTCTTCCCGCCAAACTATATCTAATGGGAGATTCTTGTATGTGGACCTGAGCAAGAGTGTATAGAAATCTGAAACAAAGCCCCTTGAGGTTGTTCTGTCTCCGAAGAGTCTAAAAAAAGGGTGTGGATGTAACAGTTGACCCCATGCTCCGCTCTCAGCTGTAAATAGAAGAAGGAGGCGCCGGGAAGGTTAGAAAACTCTTTCAAGTCTTGAAACACGCGAAGGTTGGTCCCATCATAAACATTCCCCAGAGTGTGGACTCCCTTCCTTTCCCACTGAGGGTTGTTAATGGGTTTATGTCCATAATTGTTGGTTATGAAATATTGGGGAGTCGAGGTGCCATGAGCATTTGATGGTACAAGATCTCTGCGTTACGCCATGTCTGAATCACATGGGAGATGATAGGACCTAATCGTAATTGCCATTTTCTAATCGAGGTGTTGGAATATATTATGTCTTTGTGGATAGACTGTTGCCTCCTCTAAGGCGCGCCATGACACAGCAATCTCGGGATCAAACCAGTTTATCAGGGGCCTCAGTCAGAAGGACCAGAAATATAATAAAGAATCTGGGATTGCTAGACCCCCGTCCTGTCTTCTACGCTGAGTGGGGGTTCTTTTGATTCTCGGCCGCTTGTTCCAAATTAATTGAGATATTGTGTAGATTGTATTTTTCGCCAGTAGTCGTTGGGGGGGTGGGGGGGAGCATTGAGCTAACAAAGTTTATTCTGGGTAGTATGTTCATTTTGATAATCGATGCTTGGGCTTGTGGCAAGTTGGGGAGGCTCGACCATCTATTGAGATCCTGAAGTATTTTGTTGTACGTGCCTGTATAATTGTGTCTAACAGTCTGGCTCAAGGTGGAATAATATTCGATGCCGAGGTATTTGAATTGTTCAACTATGGGGATGTCCGCCGGGAGGTCCACAGCTCTGGCCAACTCATTAAGGGGTAGACAAGCAGATTTGGGCCAGTTAATTTTGAAGCCTGATAGTTCACCAAATTCGTCAATTATCCTAAGTAAGTTTGTGGCCGATTTGGAGGGGTCCTGCATAAATATCAGTAAATCGTAGAACAATTTTGTGAGGGGTATCTTTGATTGTTTTTTTTTATCAAATTTTTTATTATTATTATTCACATGAAACAAGACAACACATTAACCACAATCACAATACATAGAACTTCACAAGAAAATAACAAAAACAATAATAATACAGACTAACAATTTATACAGACAAAGAGAAAAGAAAACAGAGTTCAACCTTCTAAATTTTTATTCCAAGGGGTACTATCTAATAAATGGTCTTTCCCAGTGTTCAGCCCCGATTCCCGGCCGTGTGACCCTATATTAATAAAACGTACATCTCCAATCCACCACAAGGACCATTTTTTGAGAACACGACCCGAAAACAGAGCAATGAACCTTCATGAAAAAACAAAAACCTGTAGGTGTTCCATAGACTCACAGAGACTGTGTAAAAGTGGCCAACCAGTGAAGAAATAGTTAAATAGCTGCCCCCCCATAAAAACCCCAGCTAAACTCAAGAGGACAAGACAAAAGACAAGACAGACAAAACATTTCCTCCTCCCCCTCCCAAGAGACCGCCGGACTCACCCGAACACGCACCTCAACCCCGCTCAGCCGCACACGGCGGTCCTGACCTTTTCGGCTGCTGCAAACCACAGGTCAATACCTGCCTGTCCCACCCCAATCACCCGCGCTGTGGATATCTCCAGATAAATCACATCTAATAGTGTTAGGGACCAGTTAATCACTGTAAGCTTCTCAGGCTCCTTCCATCTCATTGCTATTAGCTTCTTCGCTGCTGTGACACCCGCTAGGACAACCCTTTTTAGTTGAACAGACGCAGGTAGTGTCGTTATATCGTTCAGGAGTAGCGTAACAGCTGAGAATGGGATAGTTAAGCCACACAGATCTGAAAGTTTGTCCGTTATTGACCTCCAGAAGCGGGCCACTGGTGGGCAATCCCAATACATATGCATATAAGTGCCAGTGGCCTTTTGAGAGCACAAAGTGCACCGAGAGTCGGATACCAGTCCCATAGAAAATAGCTTCCTAGGTGTAAGATAGGTCCTATGAATATAATTAAAATTAATTTGCTGGTGATTGGGGTTGCGGGAAGACAATGCCACATTTGCCCAAACATCATCCCAGTCAAACTCGGGGTCCAACTCCGGGATATCCACACGCCAGATTGTATCCAATGATAGATTTTTATACGTGGATTGAATTAAGAGCGTATAAAAGTCTGAGACAAACCCTCTGGAGGTCGTCCTGTCCACTATGAGCCTGAGGAAGGGGTGTGGGTGCAGAGCTTGAGCCCACGGCACGCCATGCGCCCTCAGTGCTGACCTTAGTTGAAGATAAAGAAAGAAGGACTCGCCGGAAAGATCATAAAATTCTCTTAAGTCCTGAAACGCACGGAGGCCGTTCTTATCATAAATATCCTCCAGAGTATGCACCCCCCTCCTTTGCCATTGAGGAATATTAACCGGCTTGTGCCCAACAAGTAATTGCTGGTTATTAAAAATGGGAGAGTCCAGGTGCCATGGGCATTTAACCCCACACGACCTCTGTACATTACGCCACGTTTGGATCACGTGAGTTATGAGCGGTCCATACCTCAGCCGGCATTTCGAAATAGAGACAGTGGAGTACACCACATCCTGCAATCTTAGCGGTGAGACCGCCGCCGCTTCTAAGGAGCGCCAAGATACAGCATCTACAGGGTCTAGCCAGCACATCAGAGGTCTCAGTGAGAAGGACCAGAAATAAAGCTTAAAATCAGGGATTGCGAGGCCCCCATCTTGTTTCCTACGTTGAGTAGTAGCTCTTTTGATTCTCGGGCGTTTGTTATTCCAGATAAACTTAGTGTTACATTCAAGCCTAACATATGGCTCGTCAAGGCCTTGAATGCGACGTGGTGGACACAGGACACTGGACAAAAGTTTATCAAAAATAACTATTTATTCACAACTAACTAAATGGACAGAAATAGTGGGAGCTGGGTGTTCCAGACTCCAAAGTTAAATAACAAAACTATTGGCAAAAGGAAGAACAAGCCGAATGTACAACAAAATAATGAGAGCAGGTGAGACGCTGGAGCGCTGAGACATCTCCTGTGAAGTGGGGGAGACTTGACTGCTGCCTGCACTCTGCATTTGTAGGGTGTGGTGCCTCTGTACAGGTGATCACACCTGTGATCAATTAAAAAGCGGCCATTTTAAACACAAGCAAAACAGGAAGAAACAGTGTGTCAATTAAACCACCAATTAGTGACAGCACACTTAACCACAATGTGAATATGCACCACAGACAGTAAGTATCCCTCCACCATGTGAAAGTAATACGTAACACCCCCACACCGAAGATTTATGTTCTTCTCCCAACTATAGCCCAAAGAAACCAACACCAAGAGAACGAACATAAATAAATAAGGGGATACTTACCAACCTTACCAAAAAAAATTGCAACCACACACTCAAACATGTGCAGCGCCTGTACTGTGTTGAGTGTGAGCCCCGGTCAAGAGTCACACTCAACTGTACACAAAAAATGAATGTGACCCACAAAGCGAGCCACTACCACAGAGTGACAATGGGTCGGCCCCTGTCGAACACAACCCTTAACTCCGTCGAATGCTCGCTACTGAGGAACATTCGACACAGTCGTTTAGCAACCCCGTCCTGATACCCGCCCAAGCGAGACCCCACCAAAACGTATCCAGCTGGGCCTGGATGGAGCGGAGCTAGTGGAAACATCTGGGCAACTAAACCCCACTCAGCCCCTACTGAGGCGCAAGGCCTAGAAGCCAATCCACCCACCAACACATCACCACCAAACAAAAAACTCACGACAACAGGTCCCTCCGCCGATACAGACCTGACAAACAGAGACAATAAACTGGAGTCAGCATGAGACAGCAGCTCACTGCGCTCAGGACAGAAAACAGGAAAACAAAACACAGGCTCCACATCAACAGGCCGCTCCACCGACACCGACCTGTCAAAAGGAGACAGCAAACAGGAATCACACACTTGAGAAAAAACAACCTCATCGCGCTCAGGACAACCAACAGGAAAACTAAAGTCAGCACACTCCCCTGGTACCATCACAGCGCCCGTCTCCTCCCCACCTGGCACTGTCAGTACATGAGACTGTACTGAGGGCTGTACCCCCGACAGCTGTACAGGAGACTGTGAGTCACGAACATCCAGAGCAGGATGTACCGCCTCAGGCACGTCCTCACCATCCCTGGAACAGAGCAACATCACCTCAGGCACAAAAATATCTGGAGTACCACCCAAAATGGCGTCACAAAAAACAGCATGGTCAGGAACCAAAATGGTGGCACACTCATCAACACTGTGACTCAAAATGGCGCCACAAAAATTAGCACTGTCATTCGCAAAAACTGCACCGTCATGAGCCAAAACAGTGTCACAAAAAATAGGACTGTCATGAGCAACAATGGTGTCACAGACAGCAACCTCGTCATGAAACAAAACGGTGTCTGAAACCTTTCTACTGTCACAAGCAAAAATGGTGGCACACACAGTAACATTGCCATGACACCTTTGCCAAATGGTGGCACACACATCAACCTCGTCACAATCAAAATGGTCGTCACCCATTAGACTAGGTTGTGAAGACTGCTGCACAGGACACAGGTAACTAGGTTGACTAGCATACCCAGTGCCTGGCAGAGAGTCAGTGTGGTCACATGAATCAATATCAGAAACACTGACCATACTGGGATCATCACTGCTGACAAGTGAGACATCATGATCGTCAGAGCTACTGTAGGAAGGCTGGCAGCCTAAATCTGGCCTTGTAGCCTCTTTAACCAGAATGGTGCCACATGAAATGTCAGAAACGGTGCCACATGAAGCAGCAACTTCCTGCTCACTCTCATCCCCCTCATTCTCCTCCTCCAATCCGACTGTGGCCTCAGCCACTATAAAGGCTGGGAAGCCCACGAGACACTGCTCCGCCACTCGAGTATCTGGCACGCATGTCACCTCCGGTTTCACCAGTACTTTACCTCCAGCCAAGTCATTGCCCAAGAGCAACGTTACCCCCTGCATAGGGAGTTTGCCAGCCGTCACTCCGATCACCACTGGTCCTGACACAAGGGCACAATCAAGAAAGACATTATGCAGCGGCACATTCATCGTGTGCATTCCAAAAGCCTCAATAACAACCCCTGCACCCAACTCAGAGTGGTGCGTAAAGGGCAGGACACTACTTTGCACAAAAGATTGGGATGCGCCAGTATCACGGAGAATTGTCACCGGTACTTTAGGACCCCCCTCTGTCAATGAAACAAACCCTGTACTCCTGAAAGGTGTGTAAAGGTCATCCACTCCTTTGCCATCTAGTGGAGACAGAACAACAGGGTTACGTACAGGTGCATCTATCAACATCACCGGCCTGGGTGGGTTAGACGGGCGCTTTTCTGGGTGCAAACGATAACAATTTCCCATCACATGTCCTGCACTCCCACAATGCTGGCACTTCCGGGCATCATCGTTTCCCCATGCCCCATTAAACTTACCACTACCCCCAGCACTGGACCCTGTAGGCCTGTTAGGAGTCCATTTTGGCCTCCCCTCATCATGCACAGGATAATGCTGTCTCTCAAAAGACGTCCTGTGGGTCAAAACATACTCATCAGCCAGGACCGCTGCCGCTGAACAGGTCCTGACTTTCCTCTCATTTAAGTACATAGCAATATCCTCAGATACGCCATACACCTTGAATTCCTCCAATAAGATTAGGTCCCTAATCTCCTCCACTGTGGTGACCTTTTCTGCTGCACACCACCGGTCAAAAAGCAACCGCTTTTCCCTCACAAACTCCACAAAAGACTGAGAGTTCTGTTTCCTCAAATTGCGGAATTTCTGGCGGTAAGCCTCAGGGACCAACTCATAGGCTTTAAGGATAGCCTGTTTCACCAAAGCATAATCTTTATTATCAGGATAAATCGACGCATACACGATCTGTGCCTTACCGCGCAAAGCACTCTGCATGAGGATAGTCCATTTATCTGCTGGCCAGCCGCAACTGCCAGCTATGTCCTCAAATAATAATAAAAAACTATCGACGTCCCTTTCCAAAAAAACCGGAACCATGCTTTTCTGCCTAGCCATATCAAAACCCGGCTCCCGATGCACATGAATAGCACCAGCACCACCCGCATTACGCATCGCCATCTCCCGGTGAAGTATCTCTATCTTCATTTATACCTATATCTAAGTTCAGTGATCGTATAGTCTTTTACCCTTTCCTCTGCATTTGTTTGGTATTTCAGATGTTCGGTTCAAGTAAGGAAAGAAGCTGACGAGGTGGTTCAATCAAACGAACTGCGGTGTTTATTTCCATTCCTAAATAAACCACAGCTTATTTCAAAACACAATAAAAGCTCTTTACTTCAATCTAATTGTCTCTTTGGTATATCTAATTGTCTCTTTGATGAGGCAGTTTGGTCCATGATCCGATCAGCTAGGGCCGATCAGAGCTTTCTTCTCCGGTGCTGGTGTTGTTGTCTCTAGGGTTCCCATGCCAACACGCGGCTTCTCTCGTGGTTGGTGGTGTGGTTGCCAAAGCAACCTTGAGTCTCCGTGAGTATCAGCGCTCAGGCAGAGAGAGCGCTTGTTTTCGTCTCTCCTCGGTGGTAGGCTCTCCTGCTGCGAGGCGATCGTCTGTCATCGGTGTCTCCCTCTCGCTGTGTCACCGGCTCGGCTCTCCAGTAGCCGGCTTGGTGAGTCTCCCTCTGTCGGTGGAGGTTTCAGCGCTCCAGGTCTGTCTCTCAGTCCCCAGGTTCCCTCTGTGTGGCTCGCCCTCCAGGATCCTCTCCGTCTCCGGGTCTGTGTCTCCCGCGCTCCAGTCTCCAGGTCGGTGTGTCTCTGTCCGTCTCCATCAGCCCTTTTTAAATACATAGAACAAGACCTCTCCCCTGCCTGTCTAGTGACGTCACTCCCACAATCTGGTTTCCCCATTGACCAAATTCCTTTTCTAGCAGGAACTTGTCTGTCGTGTCACGTCCTGACACAGCCTTGGTCTGCTGACACAACCGTTCACCATAGAATCTGTCGGGCTGTTTAATTATTACCTTATGAGGGGATTAGTTTAATGCGTGCCACATCCTCATGTTTCTTGTGACCCAATGTTTTACATAGTCCAACCCGGAGAGACAGACTGGCTCTCAGTGCCCAGACAACAACCCATATCCGTCCTCTAATAGAACACTTTATTTTCTTGATTAATCATATGACCAATACTGTATAGTTTTTATCTTCTAGCATTAAGAGTTTTTATTCCTTATGGTGACTTCTGTTATTCTAATAGTTTTAAGTTATCTCCACATTGTAACTTATGTAATGGTCTATTTAATGTTACATCCTACTGATGGTTTGTCTGTTCTCTTAGTAGTAACCTTTTCTTTAACCTTATTTTAACTTTAACCTTAATTTACTACCTCTGTCTTATTATTTGGTTCACTTGTTGTCTATTTTTCATGCTTGCTAAACCTATTATCAAATGTAATTTGGTATGACAGATAACTTTTTAGTACATTATTGATTTGCACTGTCTTAACTGGTGGCAGGCTACTTGGATGTGTAATGGAGATTCCAACCGTTTGGTGTCACCTCTCTGACCTCTGTGCCTTAGTCAACAGTTGCCGTCTCGTAACCTGACATTACTTTAGCTTAGTGTAAATATGACCTTTTGATCTCAACTGTTATTTTCAGTTCGGTTCCTGTTCTTCAAAGATAATTATATCCTTCCTCGTCTGTTTGAGATGGCCTTTCCTAAACCCAGCTGCTAACCTCATCCGATAAGGTGCTATTCTGAACCAGTGGAATGTGCCCTAAATGTCATAAACAGTCCTTTGCTTTATCAGCAACCCATCATCTGTGATTAGCCCTGACGGCAGATGGTCCTAGAGTTGGCTGAGTGTGGGGTGACTGTCTCTCAACCTCTTTAGCCTAGGGCCACAGAAATAACTCACATGGGGTGTTCAAATGGCCCTTCTATCAATCAGCATTTTGTCTTTATCATTTTGTACACTTTTAGTTGCTTTATTCATGTTTTCATTTAGAAATATACGACAATCCACCCTTAGGGGGTTTAATAACCCACTATACAGCACCAATATGTTCTAAATTAAACATTAATATCATAATTATCATTTTTGCTAATATTTTCTAAAATTTCAAAAAAATCCAAAATTTACACCAATCGAACTACCAAACCCATTTCCATCTGTACAGTTACAAAATCATCATTTCACCTACCTTTTCCTCCTTACACAGTTATACACATTATCAGTTATAAATACGACATCCAGTCTAGGTCCGTGTCTTTATACAAAAAGAATCATCGTACCATTCTCAGCTTATTTCAATTATGACTATCCATTATCCGTGTAATTAGCTTCAATGTGTCTGTTTTGTGTAATTGACTCTGCAAGAAAAGATTAATACATCACACAAATAAAAGATTAACACTCTAAACATTTGAGGGAAATTCAAACAAGCAACATAAATCATTTCCTCTCCTTGAAAAGACCACTGAGGCCTCAATTACATCCCTGTCAGTTATCCCTATTTCAACCTCCTGAGGCCTTTACTGCTAACTCGTTTTTGACCGTTTTGTTTCTTCTTGTTGTATTTTTGTGCTAACCACCGCCTCTTCTTTGTTGTATGCAGGTCTCGGTACTGCTCCGATTTTCCACAGAAGGAAACGATTTTCCCTCTGTCCTTTTTGCATTTTGGGTTGTTATTTACAAACACACAATAGATTGGAAACTTTTATTTTCGCAGATACATCTCTACTGTTCTGCATTTTGACAATACATTTTTCTCCAAATTAATTATCTATGTATTTCACAGCTTCTTAAGTTAGCATTCAATCAAATCACCTTTGTCTCATTTCTTTTTGTGCTGTACTGTTTTACTAGATCAAATATCTCAAGTTCAACACAACTACCACTTCCACCCTTGAAAGTGGAATAACCATTATTTCACTATCAATACCTCGTTTCCAGACAGCTCCCTCAGTCCGGACAGTCAGCTCTAGACGAGGCCAATCACCAACAGAACCTATGTGCATGGCAACAAACCACAGTCCCTTTAAACACACATCACACATACTCCGCCAGCCCTCAACAAGCCGGTGCAGAGTCTCCCATAAGTCAATCATCAAATTCACATGTCTGCACCCTACACGAACACTTATTCGGCCAATCGCGACCAAAAACCTACAGAGCTCACCTATAGCCAGAGAAACATGCTTCCCCAACACTTACCATCTCCCACAACGTGACACAACCTTCCAGATTCTACATCTGGACTCTTAATGAGCGGAAAACAAACCATGAACCAGCTCCCGTCCATTCTCAGTTTCCAGCTCATTACATCAGACTTCCTACCAGTCTCGCTGTGTCACCACCACCTGCTATCCCTGACCGGCGAGAGATCCCTCCCAGCCAGCCAGTTCCTATAAAAAAATAGAGTATCAAACAAAAACAAACAAAATTGCAAATAAACAAAAAAATTTGAGTGCCTACATGCTACACACCCATCCAACAGAATTTAACTATCATCTAGAGGCATAAATACCCCCGCAAAAACTAAGACAGCTAAATAAAAAATCCAAAAAGAAATAAAATAAGTAATGAAATAATTTTTTTTTTTTTTTTTAAGTCTCCTTGACCACCC
Source organism: Notolepis coatsorum (assembly GCF_963971535.1). Lineage (NCBI taxonomy): Eukaryota > Metazoa > Chordata > Actinopteri > Aulopiformes > Paralepididae > Notolepis > Notolepis coatsorum. The sequence goes on from NC_140176.1 coordinate 65,871,991, forward strand.
TTGGATCAAGTATGTAATCACTACTATAAATAGTCCTTTGTTCTTAACTCTGTCTAATATTAAATGTTCCATTGTTCCTGTCTAAAACCCTCAATTTTGTTAGTACGATTAGCCCATGCAATCTCCAGTTACTTTATTTCATCTACAGCCCCAACTTTCCCTGGTTAGTCTTCCAAACCATTTTAGTAACTTGCACACCTAATCAAACCTTATCTATGTATCTTCGTCTCTATCCTTATTTTAATCAGTCGCATTTTCCATTTTAATTTACTAATAACTCTATTTACTCGAGCACTCAAAAGGCTTTCTTTGTGCATTTCCGCTTCGCTCTTATTCAACCTATGACCTATGCAGACAAAACCTATTTACACCTCCTCTGAAAATGTCCCAACTCTCCACATTTCCAGCAACTCTGATTTCTGATGGACTCTTGCTTTCTATTGGACTCTTGCTTTCTATTGGACTCTTGCTGAGCCCGCCACCCTTTGTCACATGACCGAGCGAGATGGCCGATCTCCCCACAATTCCAGCACACAGTCGACGCCGGCCACCCAGGCGGTCCCAGCTTACCACGACTCCAGCAGTCTCTCGGCTGGCATCCCACAGTCCTTGCCAGGTCCACCCCTCTCCCGTCCCCTGGTCGCATGTCCTGTTGCCTGGAGGAGAGAGGGGCATACCTGTCCTTTTCTGCTGCCCCTCCTCGGGCCTTTTCCTGTTGGGAGGGGCCTGGAAACTCACCCCTCCTGCGGTTCTGTTCACCCTGTCGCGGCCCAGTTCCCTGTCCGGGCAACGGAGCACAGGGCACTCTTTGATCACGGCGGCCTAGGTCAGACGCCCGAAGCATGACATCACGAACTGTACCACTCAACAGTACATTCCTTTCAGCCAGTTCTTTCTCCAGTCCCCGCATCTCGTGTGCGGCTTGACCAAACGCCCGCTCTGTCTTCCTCAAGTCTCGATGAACCTTTTCATGTCGTTCGAACGCTTCTACAAACGCTCTCTGTCTTTCTGGAGAGAGGCACGTCATCCTCTCCTCTTCCTCCATCCTGGCCCCCGCTGGCTGGCCCCTCGTCACCGGCCCACGCCTCTCATCCCCGCTTTGGCCTCGAGGGACGACTGGACATGGGAAACGGGTGGGCTGTAGAAACTGTTCGTGTATAGTTCCATACCTGCTGTCGGTCTCAGGTCCAGCCATTCGGCCAGAGTGGACTTCGTGGGACTGCTGTAACAACGCCGCTCTTCTCAGTCTCTTTTTCTGTCCCTTGGTTAAACTGCAGTCGCCTGCAATGGACACTCCAGCATGGATCGGTTCTGGTTGGAGTAATACCGTTGCCACTGGTTCTCTCCCCTGTATTGGAACCAAAGTCAACATTTCAAGTTCCTCTATCGCACTGGTCACATGAGAGAAGTCCATCCTATTCCAATCAATCAGATTATCATCACTGGTAAAGTCTATCTGGGAAATGTCTGCAGAGGCTCTCGGCTTTCTCCCACCAATGGCCAGACTACTAAGGCCCTTTTCCATTTAGCTGTAGTTGTTGTTGTTGTTTTTTTTTTTTTTTTTTTTTTTTTTTAATACCACAGGTTATTTAAACAGACTGATTGTTTACTCTTGTTTTTGTTACTTTATTGTTATTGCATCTAACGCTTCCGTTGTTCCTATCAATGTTCCACTAAGGTGAACTTCCTATGTTACAGTCATTCATTCCACTTCCAAACACTCCTGCAATAACCGTTTGAAAAAACAAGTTTCTCCGTCTCTAAACCTATTTCTACTTACTTGAGTTAAAACACTCACACTGTCAAACTTTTACTGTGCAGACAAGGATTGATAACTGGCTTATCATTCATACTTATACCAAGGCTTATTACAGCCGTTTTCCCCAGTTGGTTATCGAAATCGTTAGAGCTCCTGTCCAGCCGAGCACCTGTGCAGAAAGAAAGCAAAAACATCCAACTTAATCATCAGTGGCATTTCCCTGTTATTTCCACTATTCGTTATGCATTGGAAATGTCGGGCAACACTATTCTAATATTTTCAGAGAGATATGGTGCGATTTGTTTGAAAATAACGATACAGCTTATCTTGTGTTTGTCCGTTCCTTCAACAGGAACACTGGAGGTTCCAATCTCTTGTGTTTTCTTTTCACCTGATTCTCTGGGAAAAATAATCATTAGTCCCATGCCTATCAATTGTCTAATAATCTTGGTCATCCTGGTCAGCCATCTGTTCCAATTTCTTTTTGCTTTGATGAATCTGTTCATCCTGATCCTATTTCATACCTTAAACGACCGTTTAGCGTACTAACTAAATGTAATATTCGCTTTCGCTTCCCACCTTTCATACAACATCAATTTCATTCCGCTTCACACACACACTTCCATTCTTACACACAACCACCACCCCCTCACAACACTAAAAATCCATTAGTGTTGTCACTGCTTCCAACTACCAATCAGGGAAAACAATAAACTTTTAGCAATTTAGACCACTAAAACCCCGACCGTCATATAGCCCCGCTGGCCATGTTATTAAACTCATGGACACCCGCACTATACCACCGCAATATCCTTCAGATCCTTGAATACACAAAGAACCGTCAACTCACAGCCCAAAGCGTTTTCCTCCAGTCGCGAATCCGAACGAAAACACCCCAAGCTCCTTCCCAAGGAATACCACAACTCATTCCACCATCACCTGCACCCAGACAGGCCAATGCCCATCCGGTACCTACTTCACATACACAATAACAACGCAGTCCAAATAAACATACAACCACTAACCCACAACATGCCGCAAAGCTAGGGATGGAGAATCACAGGGAGAAATACAAGGAGAGACAGAGGGGGGGCGGAGGGAAAAGAAAAAGGAGGGAGGGACACAGGGATGCAGGGACTGAGGGGAGGAAGGGGGGGGGGGTTCACAATCCAACATTAACTATAACCAAAACCGTCTATACTTAATTAGTAGATTTCCCCGTATAGCCTGGTCCAGTTAACCCACAGGACTTCAAACACTACTAACTTTAACTCAAATCTAACCTTAACTTCAATCAGACTAAAAGAGTCCGCATGAAGCACCTAATCCCTAACACCATACTTTAAATCCTACTGCCGGGGCACTACAACCTGAATAAAACTACCTCCGCGCACCTGTCATCTCCCAAAGCCAAGCTGGGAGAGGGGGATGGAGCGGAGAGGGGCGGGGAGGGAGGGAGGGAGGGAGGGAGGGAGAGAGGGAGGGAGGGAGGGAGGGAGGGAGGGAGGGAGGGAGGGAGGGAGGGAGGGAGGGAGGGAGGGAGGGAGGGAGGGAGGGAGGGAGGGAGGGAGGGAGGGAGGGAGGGAGGGAGGGAGACAGGGAGGGAGGGAGGGAGGGAGGGAGGGAGAGATGAAGGGAGGCAGGGAAGAAGGGAGGGAGGGAGAGAGGCAGGGAGGGAGGGAGGGAGAGAGGGAGGAAGGGGAGAGTGTGAAAGAGGGAGGAAGAGACACGGAGGAAAAAAGGGGGGGGGGGGTTCACGCAAGTCCCGCACAGCACACACGTCTCACTCCAACTAGTCTTGTCCAACATCGTCCCCTATAGCCCTTCACCGTCCACTGCCTTTAACAAAAGCCCACAGTCCATCCTCCTTGCGCCGACCGACCGTGGCGCGCATGCGCAGACAGACATATACCGTCTACATGTCCCAACACTCATTCACATCAGCAGCCTATAATTCGAATAACATCTAGAAAAGCCACAAAACAAACCCACACATCTAACACATTTCCATCCCACTATCGCCATTATACTTGGCCCATAACAAATACAGATTGATAACAAAACAAGTATATACATTCGTCATCAACAACTGAAAAAACCGATAAAAAGAATTACAAATCCCCAAAGATGGTCGCTACTCAAAACCTATAATAACCACAAACCGTTCGCTATTCCAACTGCACCCCGTTCTCCTGTGAAGGAGAGGTGTAACTATCAAAGAGGCAACACCGCCCTCCGCTGGAACGTATGTCCATCAACACCATTGCACTACAGTATTCACAACGTCCTGCAGGAGGCGCCCACACCCTCCCCCGCAAGTGCGTCATCACGCAGCACCACATGACTCGACGTCAACTCGACGTCTCACCTCAACCACAAAACCACAATCCCCAGAACCCCCTACACCGGAAGTTCCCTGTCCTCCGCCTCTCTAAGGTCCCGTCTCAGCCACCAAGAGTAGCATCACACGATATTCCCAGAGAGTTCAACATGCTACAATGTTAGCACAGGTAGCTTAGCATTTTAGCTACGTTAGCTCAGTACTGCTAGCTCCATTAGCTTAGCTTAGCATCCAACATCACTTCTCCTAAACGGCCCATTATCCTGTTGATCCGAGCGGCACAATACATTGCGACGTTTACACAACCCCTGTTATACCCCGCAACATAACTTTAATCCTATTTAGCCCCCGTTTACAGAACATATATCATTATCTTTATCCTAGTACGCTCGCCCGTTTGGCCCCGCCTGGCCGAAATACACAGTATATTAAATCCAACGCTCCCCAAGCCCAGACGCTCCCAGTGACGTCATCAGCTCCAAAAACCCTGTTTATTTTGATCGCTTCTACATTAAATTCAGACCCCAACACCACCGTTTTGAAAAATGTCAACGAACTTTACACATCATCTTGGTTCCATCACACTTGCCATTCATTCAATTCACTCGACAACGCAACACAGCGTCCACACGTTAGTCCCGTCGTTCTCGGCTAATGCCAGCAGCTAAATAAATGCCTCTTCCCACGGACAGTGTTGCGGTCTCTCCGCTGCCGTTTCGGCCACCAGTGTTTTACAATAATACAAAAAATACACTGGCACTCTCTCATAGCTCCTAACCTTCATCCATTCAAACACATATACTCAGCAAAACAATGTCCCATTCATAAGCATACTATTCATTTGGCCATATTCATCCTAAACGCATTTCCTCGCTTTTTTCACACAATACTCTCCTATGTTCTAATCACATGCACAGTATCTTCCCTCAAAGTGCTTCATATATCTACTGAGTCCGACTTGCTATACCCCGAGAAACCCACTCCATTCATGTATAGTAGCTCGTGGAGAGTTTTAGTAGCGCCCCTTGTCGGCTTGAATCGGAGTTTTATATGGCCAAATCGTGTGTTCGACCCTACTTTCCATTATTTCCTACTTGTAGAGCCCCTTGTCGGCTTGAATCGGAGTTTTATGTGGCCCATTTGTCACCACAATTTCCATATTTTCTACTTCCCTCATTCCTCCACGAGTTTGATGTTCTTCAGATTTGGACCCTAGCCAATCTGAGCCTAAATGACGTCGGATTTGTCTCGGTAATTCGCTTATGGAACGTCTTCCAAAGCCCATTACTCAGTCGTACCGATTATAAGTGGGTCTCTATCTCGTTAAGCAACCTGGCCCGAACCCTATCTCTCGGCTGTGCGCCAACTGAACCGTGGAACTATTCCCTGTACTACTCTCATCTCATATTCTCTGTACCTTGTTTCTATGTTATCTGTACCCTGTACTCTGTTCTCAGTACCCCATACTCTGTTTTCCGCACTCTGTCCTCTGTACTCTGTTCTCACCGTGGAACCAGGATCTCCTGTACTACAATCACGGTTCTCTCATTAAACTCTTTACCTTACCCTATAATCTTCCCTTTAAGATCTGACTACCCCGCATTACCCATCAATGAACCACTTAGCCACTTCACAGTCTCTCTTCCCGCATATCTGTGACTATTCTCTGTTCTACCGCTCCACGCCTACGCCTTCTAGTTAATTACCTATCCCAACCTATCCCCCTAAACTATTATAACTAAATACAGACATCTATATCCTCTCCTCACTGGTAGTCACCATACTGCTACCCAGACTAATCTTACCACACCTGGCATTGTACCAATCATAGGCATCCTAACCGAACATCCTCTATCCCCTACGCTTCCTAAGTGCAGCGCCGGTGTGTGGCTGAGACCAGAGCCAGGTCGTGAACCCTGGACCCCGGTACTCCTCCAACACCAACATTATCCTGGTCCATTTACATCTCATTTCTACCTAAAGCAACCCCCCATTTGACTGCTCGACCACCGCCAATCTTAAACGCACCATTATTACTTACCTAGTCCCGCTCGCTGTCCCCGGCTGAAGTGGTGACGATTTCAACAGTCGCAGAGGCATCGATGGGGAGAGAACCTCTCTGTGTCCTTGAGAAGTGGCAGCCGTCGTCTTCAACCGGCTGTGGTCGAATACAGCACGGGTCACGGACCAATTGAAGTATCTCTATCTTCATTTATACCTATATCTAAGTTCAGTGATCGTATAGTCTTTTACCCTTTCCTCTGCATTTGTTTGGTATTTCAGATGTTCGGTTCAAGTAAGGAAAGAAGCTGACGAGGTGGTTCAATCAAACGAACTGCGGTGTTTATTTCCATTCCTAAATAAACCACAGCTTATTTCAAAACACAATAAAAGCTCTTTACTTCAATCTAATTGTCTCTTTGGTATATCTAATTGTCTCTTTGATGAGGCAGTTTGGTCCATGATCCGATCAGCTAGGGCCGATCAGAGCTTTCTTCTCCGGTGCTGGTGTTGTTGTCTCTAGGGTTCCCATGCCAACACGCGGCTTCTCTCGTGGTTGGTGGTGTGGTTGCCAAAGCAACCTTGAGTCTCCGTGAGTATCAGCGCTCAGGCAGAGAGAGCGCTTGTTTTCATCTCTCCTCGGTGGTAGGCTCTCCTGCTGCGAGGCGATCGTCTGTCATCGGTGTCTCCCTCTCGCTGTGTCACCGGCTCGGCTCTCCAGTAGCCGGCTTGGTGAGTCTCCCTCTGTCGGTGGAGGTTTCAGCGCTCCAGGTCTGTCTCTCAGTCCCCAGGTTCCCTCTATGTGGCTCGCCCTCCAGGATCCTCTCCGTCTCCGGGTCTGTGTCTCCCGCGCTCCAGTCTCCAGGTCGGTGTGTCTCCGTCCGTCTCCATCAGCCCTTTTTAAATACATAGAACAAGACCTCTCCCCTGCCTGTCTAGTGACGTCACTCCCACAATCTGGTTTCCCCATTGGCCAAATTCCTTTTCTAGCAGGAACTTGTCTGTCGTGTCACGTCCTGACACAGCCTTGGTCTGCTGACACAACCGTTCACCATAGAATCTGTCGGGCTGTTTAATTATTACCTTATGAGGGGATTAGTTTAATGCGTGCCACATCCTCATGTTTCTTGTGACCCAATGTTTTACATAGTCCAACCCGGAGAGACAGACTGGCTCTCAGTGCCCAGACAACAACCCATATCCGTCCTCTAATAGAACACTTTATTTTCTTGATTAATCATATGACCAATACTGTATAGTTTTTATCTTCTAGCATTAAGAGTTTTTATTCCTTATGGTGACTTCTGTTATTCTAATAGTTTTAAGTTATCTCCACATTGTAACTTATGTAATGGTCTATTTAATGTTACATCCTACTGATGGTTTGTCTGTTCTCTTAGTAGTAACCTTTTCTTTAACCTTATTTTAACTTTAACCTTAATTTACTACCTCTGTCTTATTATTTGGTTCACTTGTTGTCTATTTTTCATGCTTGCTAAACCTATTATCAAATGTAATTTGGTATGACAGATAACTTTTTAGTACATTATTGATTTGCACTGTCTTAACTGGTGGCAGGCTACTTGGATGTGTAATGGAGATTCCAACCGTTTGGTGTCACCTCTCTGACCTCTGTGCCTTAGTCAGCAGTTGCCGTCTCGTAACCTGACATTACTTTAGCTTAGTGTAAATATGACCTTTTGATCTCAACTGTTATTTTCAGTTCGGTTCCTGTTCTTCAAAGATAATTATATCCTTCCTCGTCTGTTTGAGATGGCCTTTCCTAAACCCAGCTGCTAACCTCATCCGATAAGGTGCTATTCTGAACCAGTGGAATGTGCCCTAAACGTCATAAACAGTCCTTTGCTTTATCAGCAACCCATCATCTGTGATTAGCCCTGACGGCAGATGGTCCTAGAGTTGGCTGAGTGCGGGGTGACTGTCTCTCAACCTCTTTAGCCTAGGGCCACAGAAATAACTCACATGGGGTGTTCAAATGGCCCTTCTATCAATCAGCATTTTGTCTTTATCATTTTGTACACTTTTAGTTGCTTTATTCATGTTTTCATTTACAAATATACGACACCGGTCATATGCCGCCTGGGCGCGTGTAGCTTTATGCCAAGCAAGCAGTGCAAAAACTTACCGTAGTGGCATGCAGTAATGCGCCTTTCATTTTCCGCCGCCCAGCGCCCAGGTCGCGCGGAAATAGGCTGTCTATTGCCATTCTCTTTGACAAACTCTAACCTTAACCAGCTCCTTAACAACGCCTAAACTTAACCGTTCTAACCTTAACCAACTCCGAAACAATGCCTAACCTTAACCATAGAAATTATATTGCCATTCTCTTTGACAAACTCTAACCTTAACCAGCTCCTTAACAGCGCCTAAACTTAACCGTTCTAACCTTAACCAACTCCGAAACAATGCCTAACCTTAACCGGCGAAAGAATACACGTTAAAAAAAAATCACGTTAAAAAATATTTTCGATGGGATTCGAACTCGCCAGCAAACAAGCCATAGGATCCACAGCCATGTGTCCTTGCCAATTGAGCTAGTGCCAGATAGTGAATAAGAGGCGGTGACTTATATATATTGAGCTCCAACCAAGGCGGGATCTCATGCGCATGCGCGGGCACCTCGCGCGAGCACGCCGGCGCACGCACGCACCTGAGCGAGCACGCCGCCGCCGGTGCACGCACGGTAGCATTTGTCTGAAAAGAAGGGCGCTTTACCGCACTAGCGTGCGGTGACGAATGCGGAAGCATTTTTGCACTGCTTGCTTGGCATTAACGTACAGGCCGCCTGGGCGCGTACCTCCCGTGCCACCTCAATAGCTTCCTGGGCCTCACGTTCTGCTCTGGCTGCAGCTGCTGCTGTAGCTGCTGTAGCTGCTGCTGTAGCTGCTCTCCTTATCTCACTAGCTTCAAGGTCCTCACGGTCTGCCTTGTTAACAGCTGCAAGCTCACGCGCTGCTCTAAGCTCCACATCCCACCCACGCGGTTGCTCAAAGCCTTCTCCCTCCTCCTCCAGAGTTCTACCTGCAGCCACACCAAAAACCTTTAGTGTACTCAGCTCCTCAATGAATTGACCTACCAAGTTCTCCTTTTTCTGGCCTGCATCGAGGTCTATTGAAAACCTTGCTGCCACCTGTAGTAACTCATCCTTTGAACATTTTCTTACCTTAGCCAGTGTTGGCTCTGCAACAAAGTCATCAATGTCCAACGTCATTGTCTATTATCCTCAGTAAACGACAACAAATGAATACAACAATATTAACTACTAATTAAGTAATTAATCAACCAATTAATTAATTACTAATACAAGGCAATACTACAATCAATCCACAACAAGGGATATAGTTCAGTATCCAAAACACAAGCAACTCACCCACCGTTCCTACGACCTGGGGTTCAAACTCCAATTTCCCTGTATCCACAAAAAGGTGTAGCACGTAATTAAATGACAGTGATTGAAGATACACGGCATAACACAGCACGCAATGAAACTCACAAGCAGTAGTTCAAAACACGGCATTATATGTTAGAACGCAAAACAAATCACACTGTATTTAAGACACACGGCATAACACATACTGGATCAAAAAGGTCAAGCTCAATAATGCACACAGATCCTATACTAGAGAATCACAGCAGACACTGCTACTGGACACTAGCTACAGGCCTCTGCTGAGACGAACCACCCACAAGACTAACCCTGTGGTAGACATTTATCCCAAAATACTGGAACAAACGCTCTTCAGTAACAAACCAAGTGAGGCAAAAAACCCCTATTGTTACACTCAAACTAATTCAACAAACAAATTCTAATACAAACAGGTGCTCCATACAATCTGATTTGACTCACAAATAGCTTCTAAAACCTAAACTGCAGATTGATACCATCGATTGTACCTTGTGCCAGTGGTCTATTGGAGGGGGCAGGGGGAGCATTGAGCTAACAACATTTTTCCTAGGCAGAACGTTCATTTTGATTATGGAAGCTCGGGCTTGTAAGGAGTTAGGAAGGGACGACCATCTGTCTAGATCCTGGCGTATTTTATCATAAGTACCCGTGAAGTTGTACTTAGTAGTTTGACTCAGCGTGGGGAATATCTCTATACCTAAGTATTTAAAATGTTCCACTATGGCGATATCAGCTGGTAGTCGCACCGCCTTGGCCAGCTCATTAAGAGGTAGGCAGGCTGATTTGTTCCAGTTAATCTTAAAGCCTGACAATTTACCAAAGTCGTCGATTATTTCCAATCATTTTGTGGCCGACCGGGAAGGGTCATCCATAAAAATCAGTAGGTCATCCGCATAGAGAGCAATTTTGTGTGGTGTATTATTGATCATTATGGGGACGATGTCCTCTGATTGCCTAATAAATTGGGCCAATGGTTCGAGGGAAAGCGCGAATAGTCCCGGGCTCAGAGGACAACCCTGTCTAGAAGATCTGGAGACTGGGAAAAGTGTGGAACAGTTTTTGCCTGTCAGTATCATTGCCGATGGCGAGGCATACAGGACTTTAATCATATGAATAAAATTATTTCCAAGACCCATGACCTCAAGTACCTTCCACAGGTATGACCATTCTAGTCTGTCAAACGCCTTCATGGCATTGTGGGATATTTGTGGATATCCTGATGAAGAATGTCTCAGTCAACCGAGGCTTGGATAATAACAAGGTTTATTAACCAAACAGATAGAATACATAGAGAGAATGGCTGAGGCTCTCGCCCCAGGTGATCAGCTGAAATTACCCAGGTAGATCTCAAGCCCGGATAGATCTCAAGAGGAGATCTATATAGTTAACAGGAGGGGGTGTGGTCCCATTTGATAGGTCAGATGGGGGGGGGGGGGTACAGGTAATGGGGACACAGGGGAGGGGAGTGTCTTATTCCACAGAGAGGGGGGGGGCACAGGTAAGGGGATATAGGGGAGGGGACTATATTTACATGAGAACATTTAGATATTATACCACAATACTCACTTTTCTTTCTTATAATGTGGGTGAGATTAATGTATAATATACCAGGATTGTTTGGAACAGGTAAAAGTGGGGATAATAGTTTAAAATAGAATTATTTACATACATGATTAATAGAATTATTTACATACATGATTCATGACATGATCGACTGCTGCGGTCTGTGTTATTTTGATATCAGAGATGTGGGAATAGATATCACCCTTTTCTTTTATTAATCGCTCAAAATACCTATATCAATGAGTGGTCCTCATCTCTGATATCAAACAACAATTAACATAATCATTAGAAGCTATCGCTGTGCAAATATCTTGGCATACCTTCAGTCGTTCATGTCGTGACTCTGGGGAGCTAATGTGATCGTTGTGCATACAGGCATCGTAATAAACCAATTAAATACATGCACTGTCTGTGTGGTCAGAGTGCACAGGGTGAAAAAACAAAATTGTGTTCATAATTATTAGGAATCGGATTTACACATAAGGCTAATGTGTACAAAAACATTTTAACAACCGTTAACCTGGTGGTTAATAAAACTAACATGATTGCTTATGGGAAACTGTTCACAAATATATATATATATTTTTTGCACATTTTGTGATGATTCTTGATGAAATTACTTAGGATCCAGTTGTATTTAATCTGAGTTTGAGTGTCACTTTCATCTGTGATTGCCTCAGCTTTGTTGGTCTTTACTTAGAATCAGGCAATTTTCTCCATTTCTTCTCTATAAATGAGGAGATAAAACGTCTTATGCATCGCTTCTGTATGTAATTCTAGTGCATATACTATCAATGGTTCACCATACAGGTGCAAAACAACGTTACATGTCCTCTTCTATGAGAGAATAAAACAACTGATTCTTTCTTGTCTGACAATACAATTTTGTAACCTAAGTAATTCTAATGTGATGTAATGTGATCATGTGGTCACTTCTTCCTTCAGCAATACATTTTAGCTCATTATTACTAACCATTGTTAATGCTTTCTCATTGATTTCTTTTCATCACATCCCTAGTTCATCGTTTTGCAGATACATACAATTGTGTGAAAAGTTTCCTGCTTGTGAAGGTATTAATCTGAATGATGTTGCGTCGTTGTTGACAAGGTGTTCTCTGTCGGTCGTGTGGCAGGGCCAAACAGTAACACATACAAATTAAATAAATACATACAATAGACATTACCTTAGTGGCTAATGTGTCAAAATAAAATTGAAAACCGTTAACCTAGTGGTTAATATAAAAGGTGATTATGATAATCGTTATGCATTGTTCTGTGGTCAAAACAAACTTGGTGTCTTGGAACAATCCAACTGGTTCTGCCCTGTTTAACAATACCATTTTGCAATGTGACTCTGTGATCATTTCTCATTGTCATTATAAAATTACAGTTCTTGTTTGTGAATCTGACAGTTGCTGTGAAGTGTTGATCATCTGTTCTCGGTCGGGGATGTGTCCTTCTGTGTGACCTGCTGTGTGTTGAACGTATCGTACATTCAGTTGATGTTTCTGTGAGCCTGTCGTGTGGCAGTAAGACAGTCTCATTTGCTATGTGTCTCTTCTTGACGATGCAGTCGGGAATATTCACTGGTCGCCGTCCATTCCCTGTCAAGGGTCACTTGTCTGCGCTGCTCTCCATCACCACCACACATCCGCCACTGTGCTCACGCTTGGCTCCCATCAGGCCCAGAGACATGGTGGTCAGGGCATTTTTGAATGTGTTGTGCTGGTTTCGCTGTCCTCTCCTCGTCATTGCGGTACCACTTGATGGAGGGCGAGGGCCCGCCGGTGTAGTGGCTAGTCAGTAGGACGCTCTCTCTCACACGGATGACAATCTTGTCATGGGAATCCACCTTGATGGTCGGGGCTTTGGTTCCCATCTGCAGGTGATGGGTTTGGTCATCCAGGGACATTCCCCGGGTGATGACGTCAGCTGGGTTGTGTTTGGTATCCACATACCTCCAGCTTGCTTCTTCTGTTAATTCTTGAATCTCGGTGACTCTGACTCCCACGAAGACTTTGTATCTGCATGAATCAGACTTAATCCATGTGAGTACTGTCGTGGAATCTGACCACAAGATTGTTCTATGCACCGGAATGGTGAGTTCACGTTGGATTAACGTGGCTAGATGCGCTCCTGCGAGGGCTGCGCAGAGCTCTAGACGTGGGATAGATTGTTGCTTACGTGGGGCTATTCTTGAGCGGGCCAGTATGAAAGCAGTGTGTATCTCTCCTCCCATCTCTTGGGCACGCAAATAGGCAACCGATCCGTAGGCTACTTCGGAGGCGTCGCTGAAGACGTGTAGCTCAATCTCGCATGTCTCTGGCCTCACTGTGGATGGGAAGTAGCTGCGGCGTATATTGACACCTGGGAGTGAGCGGAGTTCCGTCTCCCACTCTCTCCATGTTGAGGCAAGGTGTGCGGGTATTGGGTCGTCCCAGCCCTGGTCCTTGTCCCATAGTGCTTGTATAATCATCTTTGCCCTGGTGGTGTAAGGTAGAATACATCCCAACGGGTCATATTGTCTGGCGAGTGTTCTGTACACACTCCGTCTGGTGGTCGGTATCGCCGCCGACCTTCCTTGCTCTGGAGCCAAGGGTTTGTGTCTATAGTGGAGCGAGTCTGTTTTGAAGCGCCAGACTAATCCTAGTGTCATTTCTTGGGCTTCTCCTGGGATTGTCGCCATCCAGGTCTCGCTGCTGGCAGCCTTGTCTGCGGAGGAGAGGCTGTGCAATACGTTCGGGTCACGCGTCGTCTCACTCGTCCTGTCCTCTCACCAATTCACGATCTGAGGATGATGACAACTGTCTTAGAAAACCTCCTCACATAAATGATTCAACGCCTTTCTGCTAAAATGGAATCATTTTGGGATTAATTCAATTCATTGTAAATAAAATCACTTAATTGACAATAGGAAATACAAGCCAATTGCATTAGCAGTGATTCCTTACGTCAAGAAGGTCACATTCACTACAATTTTATCAGATCTTGTGTCTAACTAGATCTTACAGCATTAGGCTTTAAATAAAATTTGTAAATGAATGGCCAAAGTCTTGAATCAGATAAAATAGCTCCTTGTCTTCATATTCTGATGGTCTTAAATTGAAGTTGATCTTACCTCAGGCCGCGTACGATGGTGTGCTTCTTCAAGATACTTACCTCGCCATGACTTCTCGGTTGTTCTTCACATCTCAGTGTGGCTCATCATAGCATAGCATGGGGAAAAAACATAAAATCTAGGTAGCCAGTTAATTTTGCATGAAAAACAATCATTCGTTTTGTCATCTAACCCTAATTTACCTTACTGTCATGCATTTGTCCTAATAATCTAACCTACACTGTAGCACTCAACACTTTGATGACCATTGTTACTCAGCTGATAGAGGTGTGCCTTGCCTGATGTCCTGTCGTACAGAACCTGTGAGTCGCTTTGGATAAAAGTGTCAGCTAAATGATCAATGTTGTTGATATCTTGTACATTTAGATAATTGTGCTGCAATTTTGGTGGTTGATAATTTTGCAGTCATGGAAAGTATTAGTTGTTAAAAGAATAGTCTAAGGAATAGTCATGCATGTTATTGAATATAAACAGAGAATAGAAGGAGGGGATTGTAAGTAGTTGTTTTCATCATTAATCTTTCATCTCGGGCACTTCTCTAATTCATGTGCCTCTTGAAAAGAGATGATGAAAACGACTGGTTAGTTATTGTTAGTATGGGAGTTAGGTAGATTTTCATAACTGCAAATTCATCATCTGTAACTAATTCATGTTAATTAAGTGGTTCTCTGTTGCCATCCACCGCCAGGTGAGTCCACCAAGTCGGTGGTCATGAGTGCAGGCATTTGCATTGCTTTGTCTCCCAAGTGCCCACTCTGAAGAATTTACATGTGGGTTTTTGGATGTAGATTTGTTCCAAATGGTCAATCGATTGTCTCTCAGCTCTGCACTGTCTCTCGGTTGACATGCAAATTGTTGGATTTTCTGTCTTTTGTGATACAATTTGGGTGTAGTCATTCACTGTTTTGCATCTCGCCTCAGAGCCAGATCTGTAAATACAAACACATGTTAATTTTCCACTCTTTTCTAAGACCTGGGTGAATCCTCTTTGACTGTCTGTGTGCTCAACAAACATTAGCTAGATCTCATCCATCCCGTTCTTGGATGTAATGATAGTGTTATCATTTATCAATCATATCGCATATGTACACAAGCATCATATGAATGTGGAACCACACATTTTGAATCATGTTTAAAAATGTCTTACAATGGAAAGGGCTAGTTATCTTTCATTGGTTCTTTAGATAAACACATTAACTCAAGTGAATATAACCTAAACATCTTACTTTTAAACATGATCTATGTTGTTTGTGCCCAAGTTTTTTAACATTAAAAGCTTATAAAGTCTAATCTAACGCTGTTTATGTGTACGCCCACAGATGTATTATAATTCTGAAACAGACATTGTAATTAGCTTTATGTGACTTATAATGTGTAAATTAAAGCAACATAAACACTCAAGTGATCTGAGATAGTTGTAATTTGCTGTAACTGAGATGCAGTTTCTACGTCAAATGACTCCCTTTTCTTGACTCCTTTTGTATCACAAACAGTACTGAATTTGCAAATCTGGTATGTCATAAATGTACAGATGTAGCAGTACTGACTATCTGTATGTCATGTATGTCATAATATGTCCTGATAAATTGAAAATGGGGGACCCTGATGTAAACAAATCTGGTATTGAAAATGGGGGACCCTGATGTAAACAAATCTGGTATTGAAAATGGGGGACCCTGATGTAAACAAGACTAAAGTCTCTCTCTGGTCTGCATCCCCTTAACAATTGTGTGTTGAGCTGTGCTGTATTGTACCTATTCTGCAATCTGTTAATAAAGTTTTCAATCAATCAATCATAGCATCTATATTTATGATTTTCATACTCACCGGGGAAAGCTGTTTGTGTTGACGTCGGTTCCTGAGGCTGTAGCACGTTACGTGTCGTTAATGCAATGTTCGGTTCGTTTCTCCGGTGGTCTGGGATAATGTAATCCTGGAAACACTCTTCTGCATCTCGCCACCGCAACTCAACACTTTCCAATAGCAGCGCGCACATACATATACAAATAAAACATATACTACACGTGGATTTCATATACCTTCGGCCTTGGGCATATTAAACTTTACGTTTGCCTATGGATAGTTTAATATAAAATCATAACTTAACGGCGCGCATAGCGTCACGTCATTGCTCCATGCGACGTTCGTGTGTTCTCATTCGCCTCGGAAATAACGCTTTGCAATTCATACAGTATTTTTCCCACGAGCTCTCAATAGCCTGGAATTCCTATACCAGCGTTTTGTTACCGAATGAACGCGCCTGTGCATATGTGAAACGTAAACAAACTGAAACGATAAAACTATACTTCCCCAAATGGTTGTTCCCGTGGGCCGGTGTTCTGCGGAATCCGGAAATTACTATCCTAGTTTGTTCCCGTGAACTGCACTTCAATGTTATTCTTTGTATAACGGTAACTCGTCTCTCAATGCTCGTCGCGCTATCCGCAGCCGGTTCTTGACTCAATAAAGCAACGCGACGGGTCCTATAATACTTGTGCACATACAAACGAGACTTAAAACAGACACACAAACATTAATACATATAAGTTAACGTGTGTGTATATCTGACTGTATTGGATCGCTGTACGTTTAGTCGGCCAACATCTGTTGCGACAAGGCATTCATACCCTTGATATATAACTACACATCGTTATTAAAATCATAACGACCGAACCTGACTTCGAAATTTACCAGCGATATATTAGATTATATATACCTTTTAATCATACTCTCGGCCTCTTAACCCGCGACTAACGTCCTGTTTAATGTACTTTTCCGCGACTGATGTCCCGTTTAATGTACATTTACGTACTCCCGGGACATCGCGTAATCATGTACTAACTAGGACATCGCGTGATCATCTTCCCGCTATCTGTATTGATCAATTGGTTAATTTAATCCAAAATACATCGTTTTCAGGAAATGGAAGAGATTGTGAGCTTAGTTTGAGGTTGAAACAATGAATATTATGACGCTACTCTGGTCATTTCTAATTATGATTCCATCAGCTTCTCGGTCCTAACTTCCCGCCTCTTTGCAAAGGAATCACAGAACGTTTTTTAACAGAGTAGCGTTTTCAAGGATATCACATCTAATAAGCCCACGTTTCTTGCCTTGTTGCCTATTTTTTAGTCTGAATTAGACTTGGGGTAGCAATCCAACAACCTGTATTGTGTGCCTTAGTTTTTGGTCGGCTCCGACTCGACCTGGAATAGCACTTCAACCTTTGTGCCTAAACTTTTTGGGACTAGCACATATAACCCATCCTTTCAGAACCTCCTGATAAGGACCCAGGTGCACGCGCGCCCTGGTAACGATTCTCAATACAGATCAGATATATTAATGCACATTATTCTACTCAGCCATGATCTCAATATTGGACAACATTCTGTAATATTCACCTGGCACAGAGAAAAGCGGGAAGGTTTCAATTCCTTTCCATACATTTTTGGTCGACCATCCTATTATACTCACTTTTCTCTGTATAGTTGAATGATACAGCACGCCGGGAGGACGCAAAAAGTCCGTCACAAGTTCGTAGACGCCAATTGTGGGATATTTGTGGATATCCTGATGAAGAATGTCTCAGTCAACCGAGGCTTGGATAATAACAAGGTTTATTAACCAAACAGATAGAATACATAGAGAGAATGGCTGAGGCTCTCGCCCCAGGTGATCAGCTGAAATTACCCAGGTAAGAAGCCCGGATAGATCTCAAGAGGAGATCTATATAGTTAACAGGAGGGGGTGTGGTCCCATTTGATAGGTCAGATGGGGGGGGGGGTACAGGTAATGGGGACACAGGGGAGGGGAGTGTCTTATTCCACAGAGAGGGGGGGGGCACAGGTAAGGGGATATAGGGGAGGGGACTATATTTACATGAGAACATTTAGATATTATACCACAGCATCCAACGACAGAACAGTGGACGGAGCTGTATTGTCTTTACTGTTATCGACTACATGCAACAGCCTCCTAAGATTATCTGCAGCCAGGCGCCCCGGGATAAAACCGGTTTGATCGCAGTGTACCAATACCGTCATAAATCTCTGCAGGCGACGGGCCAGCACCTTGGCAAACACTTTTAAATCGGCCCCGAGAAGACTCAAGGGCCTATAGCTACCACAATCATTGGGATCTTTGTCCTTCTTGAGAAGTAAAGAAATCAACGCCATGTTGACATCTCTTGAGAACTCCCCTTGTTCGATAGCGTAATTCAGGGGTGGGCAACTTTGTATATGGTGAGGGCCACAAAATGTCCACAATCAATCTGGGGGGCCGCATTGTTTATCGGCAGTCCCGCCAGTAGTACCCCATCACTCAAATAGCCAATAATAGTCACAGATGTGATAAATAAGGTATATAAACAATTATAATTTGTTGTAACTTTGTTTTTATTCCATTTCAAATGCATTTAGTAATGCAATTTCAACTTTATGAATTTATAAACAGCTGAATTTAAAAGTATTTCCTGTAACCCCAAATATATACAAAAATGATCAATTATAATTAAGGCTTCTAATAAAATAAATGTATGAACTTAAAGCCCACTGCTCAACAAACACAAAGCAGCATTCCTGCTGCATTTCACTACAACAGTAAATCAAAAGTGCAATAATAAATTATTTTGTTAAATGTATAAACTTTTATCCTGCTAACAAAACATTATAACACTGAAATGCATGTTATGGATATGAAGCACTCAGGAATGTTTTGTTTAGTAGCAGGATACAAGTTTATACATTTAACAAAATCATTTATTATTGCACTTTTGATTTACTGTTGTAGTGAAATGCAGCAGGAATGCTGCTTTGTGTTTGTGTTATTAGTGTTATCTGAACACTACAAAAGTAAACAAGTAAAGTGCAAGTAAAGTAAAGTGCAATACTACATGCCTCCCATTGACCCTTTATCAAACTGGCATGACATTCACCCTCGCCCCACAGTGGGTCAATAATGGTTATAATAATAATAATAATGGTCCCCTCTCTACACCTCTCCATCATCTCCCCCCCCCCTCTCTACACCTCTTCATCATCTCTCCCCCCCCTCTCTACACCTCTTCATCATCTCCTTCCCCCCCTCTACACCTCTTCATCATCTCCTCCCCCCCCTGTCTTTAATGAGACACTTGTGGTCTCTCCATTTGGCGCACAATAGCAGGAATGTCAACTTCAATGTTTGTGCATGCAATCTGTATCAGATGAAATAATGTTTCATCCGACAGCCTGTTTCTCTCCTTTGACTTGATGTGCTTCATGTTTGAGAAATTGCTCTCACGTATGTATGTGCTCCCAAACATACTGGCCATAGAGAGGGCAAAGTCCCTGAGGAGTGGGCAGCGGTGCTCAGGTAGCAGTTTCCAAAACGAAATTCCCCTCTCATTTCTCTTTGCTTGAAAAAAAGGATCTGACTGTAGCTCGCACAGTTCAAGCTGCAACGGTGGGGGCTGCTCTGACACCGTAGCGGTGAGGGGGCCGGCAAACAGCGCTATCCGTGACTGCATGCCGTTGAAATCTTCAAACCGATCATTGAATTGCATTTGCAGTGTTTCAATGTCGCTCCTGTACTTTCCGACGGCTCAGCCATCGGATTTCTGTGTGTAGCTGCAAGTCGCCATAATCAGTGTCCATCTCTTCCAAAAAGGAGACAAACTTTCTTTTTTTTTTTTGATCCACTTTTTCTCCCATTTTCTATATATTTTTCCCCCATCCCAATTTCGTATCATCCAATTCAACCCTCCCCTGTCACGAACGCTGTTTCTTGCCTCCCACAAGCCGGCTGCAGTGAGGACTAAGTCATACATAGCACAAGTCCCCTCCGGTACTTGAGGTAACAGCAGTCGCATCTTTTCACCTGCGCAGCTCGATCTCTTAGTGTCGAGGAGTAACGCGTGGGAGGCTCACGCTGCCCCCGACACTTCCTGATTCTACTGCGCAGGCGCACCAACCGACTTGTAGGAGTCGCTTGTTCACAACGTTCGATCCCCACCCTTCAGTTTTTCCCTCCCCGTAATACGGCCAATGTGTATTACTGCGGACGACCAGCCAAACTGAAAAACAATGTGGAGAGCTGGATTCGAACACGCGAATCCTAGCGTCTCCACACTGGTGGCGAGTGCCTTAGACCACTACACCACCTAGCCGCCCAAGGAGACAAACTTTCTATGGTTTAGTGACCTGTTGCCTCCACGAATTAGATTGGTAACCTTGGTAACCAAATCCATAACATGGCTGTATTCAAGCTTCTTGGCACAGAGAGCCTCCTATATCAGATAAAAAAAAAGAAAAACGATTTAACGACTCTCGCATATAATTTGACTACACTCGACTCGCATTGGTCATTATAGTGATGCACAATAGATGGAAATTATGTTAGCGAACTTACCTGATGTATAATGCAGTGCAGCATTGGACACTCAACGCCACTCTGCCTTAGAAGCCCGGCGAATCCATCGGTAACAACAGCCGACAGTTTATCAAAACCCCCATATTGCTGCACGGCACTTTCAACAGCGTTGAATATGTGCACACTAGGGCTGACCCCTATTAGTCAAATAGTCGACTAATCGATCGAAAGGAGCCATAGTTGACTGCCAACTCTTCTTAGTCGAATACAATACAAAAAAAAAAAAAAAAAAAAAAATATTATATATATATTTTTTTTTAATATTGGCCTGGGGCCGCATGGAACGTCGGTGAGGGCCGCATGCGGCCCGCGGGCCGCCAGTTGCCCCTCCCTGGCGTAATTGATCATATCGAGCATCAATGGACCCAGTTGGTGCCAGAAAGCTAAATACACCTCGGGTGGAATACCATCCCAGCCTGGTGCCTTACCCCTCTGCATTTCAGCAATCGTCTCCCTTAGTTCATTAAGGGTGATCGGTTTCCCCAGTTCCTTAGCCTCTTCCTCAGAAATGTGGGGTATCTCAAGCCCGCCAATGAACGATTCAAATTTAGAGTCGTCGAGATTAACCTCTGAGCTATATAACTGTGAGTAAAACTCTTTAAAAGTGTCGTTGATCTTTTTCGAATCAGTAGTGATTGTACCCTGTCGCGTCTTGATCGAGGGGATATCCGAGAAATTATCATTCGAGCGTATTTTCATTGCCAATAGATGGCTAGGCCTGGAGCCGTGAAAGTAGTAATTTTGCCTTGTCCTATATCAAGAACTCAGACTGTTGTTTAAGTATGGAGTTTATTTCCTTCTTGACTATCTTACGTTGTGTGTTTAGTCGTTCACTATAGTTAGTTTGCAAAGAAGCGTATAGATCCGCATATAATGTTTCCAGTCCTTCTAGTTTTTTTGACCGGGATTTACGTAAGTTGGAGGCGAAAAGTGTGACATGACCCCTGATAAATCCTTTCAATGCGTTCCATAGGACCCTGGGGTCATCGACCGTGCCAACATTGATCTGCAAGAATTCAGCTAGTTTACTCCTGAACTCAGAGCAGAAATCATCGTTCTTTAATAAGGTTGAGTTAAAACGCCACCTGGGAGCTCTCGTGGAGAGCCTGCCAAAGGTTGCCACAAGGAAAATCCCCTTGTGGTCCGAGAGAGCCAGGGGAACCAATGAGACGTCGAAACTATCAAACAAATTAGGGGATGCGAATGCATAGTCTATTCGAGAGAAGGTTTTGTGTCTGGCAGACAGGTGAGAGTAATCCTTGAGGGTGGGATTGGATAAGCGCCATAGGTCTGCGAGCCCAGTGTCCTGGGCCCACATCCTGAGGGCCTTAGAGGACCGTTTTTGGTCGCTTGTTTCAGAGAATCCGGACCTATCCATCTCCGCATCCCAGCACGCATTAAAATCGCCACCCACAATGAGAGCGTATCCAGTAAGTTCCAACATATTCTTCGTGATTGTATTATAGAACGCTGAATCAAATGTGTTAGGGGCATACAATGCTATTATTGCCATCTTCCTATGAGAGAACTCAACTTTTGCTATAGTAATCCTTCCCTCCGTGTCCGACCACACATCCAGGACTTTGATATCAAGGTTACGTCTTGTAACTATGACGACTCCTTTCGTCTTATCATCGGCTGAGGATGAGGAGATAATGTGATATTGTCGATTTGCTAGCCTTGACACATCACCCACCAATAAATGCGTCTCACTAAGGAGAGCAATGTCAATATTTCTTCTCTTCAATAACCAAAGGACACTGGCACGCTTGTGTGGGGCGTTAAGACCTCCTGCGTTCCAAATTAAAATATTCAATTTAGCCATGGTCGAGTTTGTCTAAATGCGTAGAGAACATACCAGTGTAGCCAGGCTGAGTACAGAGGCGCTGATCCAGGCGGGCCCAGACGGTCAATCCCAGGAGTTCAGAGGAGGAACAATTACACACATATAAGACAACACATAAAAATACCACCCCAGTTACAACCCACCCTCCTTCTACTCTAAACCCTAACCCACCCGTCCTATTATAAGCCCTCCTATACCCACTCTCCAATCCCCTCCCTATGTCCCATCCACTAAGGATGGTCATCTTCCTATCATTTCCCACTGGAGTCATGGATCCAATAAGACGCTCCCCACTCCGACCCCCCTCTAGATAAACCCCTGATTAAACCCCCACTAGTCCAAAAAAACACAAATAATAATACAAATAAAATCAATAAAGATATCGGTCGAAAACCACCTGAGCCTTGGCCCTAACATGAGATAACCATAATGGAAAAAATAGCCATTATTATATAATAACTCAACATCATGAATGAATGAATGAATGAAAACTTTATTTAACAGATTGCAGAATGGTTACAATACAGTACGGCTCAATACATACAATTGTTAAGGGGATGCAGACCTGAGAAAGACGTTTGTCTTGTTTCCATCAGGGTCCCCCATTTTCAATTCATATAGACATTTATGACATACACAACATACATGACATTTATGGCATAGGGACATATAGGTATTTAGTACTGATACATTTGTGACATAACGGTATTCAAATATACAGTACTGTTACCCCTAGATCCTGACAGAGTATATACATATGATGGGGAGGGGACTGTACATTAGGAGGGGGTGGGTGGGTGGGAGGGAAATATACATACGGCGGGGAGGGAATATATACATGCGGTGGTGAGGAGACTGTCTATTAGGAGGTGGTGGGGGTTTTGGGCATTTACGGTGGCCAGTTTCGAATTGCAGCCTCCCGTAGGTGCTCTTTAAGAGCGGTTTTGAATGTGGGCAGGGATTCACATTCCTTTACAGCTTTGGGTAGGGCGTTCCACATTGTTGTGGCATAATTGCGAAACGTGTTTAGTCCCTTGTTTGAGCCGAATCTGGGTTTAACATGATTTGTTGAGCTTCCTCTGGTGTAGTGGTTGTGGTATTCACTGACCTTTGGGAAGTATTTTGACATGTACATGGGCACCCCGGTCGTATAGTGTATCTTGTAGACCAGGCCCATTGCAAGTTGCTGTACTCTGTCGTCTACTCTAAGCCATCCTAGGTTGGCAAAGTGGGCAGGGGTGAGGTGGGTTCTGGGGTTCAGGTCAAGTAGTAGTCTGACCAGTTTGTTTTGTGATGTTTGTAATTTTGTTTTAAGCGCCTTTGAGGTGCTTTGGTACCATGAGGTGCACGCATAGTCATAGTACCCTTGAATGAGTGCTCCTGCCAGAGTCTTCAGGGTATTCTTGTTTACCAGAGAGGAGATCCGGTACAAGAATCTAGTTTGTTGTTTTTTATTACATTGGATGCCATTTTGTCACAGGAAAGATTTGCCTCTAGGATGGAACCCAGGTAGGTAATTTTGTCTTTCCTTGTGACAATATTGTCACCCACTGTAACTGAGAATCCGTCGGTCTTGCTGAGTTTGTTATTTGAACCGAAGAGAATGGACTCTGTTTTGCCCATGTGTAATGATAGTTTGTTATCAGCGAGCCATATGCAGATTTTGCCTAGTTCCGTGCTGAGGGTTTTTTCAACCTGCAATTTGTTCTTGTCAGAGACCAGCAAGGCTGAGTCGTCCGCAAACAGGAACAAGTTGCAGTCACAGGCTGACGACATGTCATTTGCATAAATTAGGAAGAGTAGCGGTCCTAGTATGCCTCCTTGTGGAACACCACAGCTCACTGTGAGGGGGGGGATAGAGTACCGTTTACCTCTACCATCTGTTCTCTCCCCTCCAGGTAGGATTGCATCCAGCTCACTGATAAGCTATCAAAACCAATTGCTTTTAGCTTGTCCATTAGAATGGAGTGATTGACAGTGTCGAAGGCCTTTTGTAGGTCCAGCATGACCATGCCGCAGTATTTGCCCGCGTCCACCTCTTGTTTGATGTGGTCGTTCAAATAGAGGAGGCATGTGTCAGTGGAGTGGGACGTTCTGAAGCCAGATTGGAATTCGTA
Source organism: Notolepis coatsorum (assembly GCF_963971535.1). Classification (NCBI taxonomy): domain Eukaryota; kingdom Metazoa; phylum Chordata; class Actinopteri; order Aulopiformes; family Paralepididae; genus Notolepis; species Notolepis coatsorum. The sequence continues at coordinate 65,896,571 of NC_140176.1, forward strand.
GATTAGATTTTTTTCCGCCAAGTACTTTTTGACCTGTTCATAGACTATTTTCTCCATGACTTTCGAGATGGAGGTAAGAATAGAAACAGGGCGGTAGTTGCCTGGGTCTAATTTGCTGCCCTTTTTGTGTAGAGGGGTCACTCTCGCAATTTTGAAGTCCTTGGGGACGTGCCCCTGTTTTATAGAGAGGTTTATTATGTGTGTGATGACTGGGGTGATGGCGGCTGCTGCGTCTCTGAGGAATTTGGAGGGGATGTTGTCATGGCCAGTGGCCTTGTTAGGTTGGAGGGCGCTCAATTTTTTGAGTACCTCATCGGTTGTTACCATTTCAAGTTTGAAGTCGTCTTTGTGGACCCCTAGGTTTTTGTAGTATGCTACTATGTGTTCTACCCCATAATGCCCTGAGTGGGAGGGTAGTTTGTTTACCAGTGTTGTGGCTATGTTTGTGAAGAAGATGTTTAAGTAATTGGCTACATCCAGCTTGTCTGTGATGAGCGTGTTGTCCGTCTTTATGTTTATGTTTGAGAATCTGGTTTTAAGTTTTTTACTGCAGCCTAGTTGATTATTGAGTAATTTCCAAAGTTCGCGGGGTTTGTTTTTGTTTTCCTCAGTTTTGTCGTTGATGAAATTTCTTTTTGCGGTTCTGATCATGGTGTTTACGTCATTTCTTAGTCTGTTTCTTTGGATTTTTAGTTCAACCACGTGGGCTTGGAGTTCACTGTTTGAGCTTTTGGAAAGCTTTGTCTGACTTTTATGAAGTTCAGAGCATTTTTTGTCTCTGGTTTTCATAGCGGCCAGTATTTCAGATCACCCCTGCAACCATCTATTTCCGAGTCTGCGCTTCAATGTCGCAATGTTATAGCACAAATGGATAAAGGAAAATTCAAAACTAAATTAAATTAAAGCATACTAGCCGATAGTCTAAGGCAGGATCGGGTCACAGGTAAATTGTGCAAACAGATGTTCTTTAAACAACGACAACAATCAGAAAGGGAAAAAAGGGGGTTATGTTCAAAGTGCACACCTGTAACAGCCCCTCTGATCAGGCACAACGGCTGAAATGACATAACCTATGTAAGAATAGAATTAAACACATTCATTAACCCGGGGATGGTAATAAGCTATATCTGACACAACCTGTTATCATATCGAAAACCACCGTGAGCCTTGGCCCTAACATGAGATAACTATAATGGGAAAAAAAATTGTCATTATTATATAACAACTCAACATCAACCCTGCAACCATCTATTTCCGAGTCCGCACATCAATGTCGCAATGTTATAGCACAAATGGATAAAGGAAAATTCAAAACAAAATTAAATTAGAGCATACCAGCAGATAGTCTAAGGTAGGATCGGATCCCAGGTAAAATGTGCAAACAAATGTCATTTAAACATCATTTAAACAACGACAATAATAAGAAGGGGAAAAGGGGGTTATGGTCAAAGTGCACACCTGTAAGTGCCCCTCTGTCTGATCAGGCACCACGGCTGGAATGACATAACCTATGTAAGAATAGAATTAAACACATTCATTAACCCGGGGATGGTAATAAGCCATACCTGACACAACCTGTTATCATATATTGTTTATATATATATTCAACCGATCTTCTCCTACCGGAGCCCAAAGCTCAAAACAACCTGGATATAAAAATAAAAGCATACAAAAAGTTAGTTAAGGACCCGATCACCGTTGAATTGTGCGAACCGATTACACTTAAACAGCAACAACAACCAAAGTGCGTAAATATTAACGGGTCTCGAATGTCTCAGCGCAGACGATAGACGCAGCCCGCTAGCTAGCCCAAGGCTAGCGCGTAAGCTAGTGATGAATCCGGATAGCACATTAGAGTCTATGAACATTGTTCAGCTAGCTCGCTAGCTTCCATATAGGCGACGCACAAGTACGACCATGAGGTCAGCATTAGCAAGTAACAGAAGTCATTGGGAAGCCCCGCTAGTTGGATGGGCAGTGGGCAGTTAGCATGTCCGGGCATGACAGCAAGTGTTTGTGAATAGTCAGCCCTAACAATGTATTCAGGCCCACATCGCCAAGTCACTCACCCGATATAGTTATCAAGCTACAGTCTCGGGTATCCCCTCAAGATATTCCTTCGCTTTAGCCAACGACCAAAATGAACGCCGACCATCGACCTTATCCAACACAGATAATTTCGCGGGAGCGAATAGCGTGGGCCTCAGGCCTAGTTTCCATAGCTTGGACAGGACCAATTTGTATTCTCTCTGTGCTTGAACCTCCGGTGTAAAGTCTTCGAAAATGGCCACTTTGTGATCGCCAAGCCTTAGGTTACTCCTTCTGGCACGAGCCGACCGCATGATGAGTTCCCTCTGCTGAAGCCTGTTCAGCTTGACGATGATGGGCCTCGGTTCCTTGTTCAGTCCAGGAGTGGACCGGCCCGCTCTGTAGGCTGACTCACAGACAGGAGGGGAGGGGAGGACGTCATTCCCCAGTATTTTTTGCAGCAATTCCGGCATGGTCTCAGAGAGACGGCCTTCCCCGTTGCCCTCCGGTACTCCAACAATCCTGATGTTGTAGCGTCTCTCCCGAGACTGTATTTCCACAATTACCGACTGTAGTTTGGTAACTTCAGCCTGCCTAGCCAGCAGGGAGGACTCTAGATCCACCATCTTCTCGCCCTGTAATGATACCTCCGTCGTTAGCGCAGCTAGTTCGATAGCATTAGCCGAGGAGACAGCGTGCAGCGACTCCATCTTGTCTATCAGCGGGACGACCGCTAACCTTATTTCTTCTGATATCTCTCGATGAAGTTTATCACAAAAACCCGCCAGCACTTTCCTTTGTGTTTCAGCGAAGCGTGTCTCAGATTCTGCATGGAGCTTGGTCATGATCGAGAGCACAGCTTCGCTTATCTCACCGACACCGGGCGATGGTGCGGCCAGGCCCGGTGGTGGTTTGCTGGCTGGGGCGCTCATGGATCTGGTTTCCACCACCGACATCGCAGAAAGTCGAAAAAAGTCGACGACAGTATTTGAAACACGACGACTTAACAAGCAGACAAAAAACAAATAAAAATAAAATAAAGACTAATGGGGAGAAACGTATATTCTGCACGGTAGAAGGGAGCTCTCGTGAAACACGTCTACTCCATGATCGCTCAGCTCCGCCCCCCGGGTATCTTTGATTGTTATACATTGTTTGTCTTATAAATTGAGCTAATGGTTCTAGGGATAGCGCAAAAAGCCTGGGACTCAATGACAACCCTGTCTAGAAGACATCGAGACTGAGAAGAGAGGGGAGCAGATCTTGCCAGTCATTAGCATTGCTGATGGGGTAGCGTAGAGTACTTTAATCATATGAATACACTTTTGCCTCCAGCACCGCCCACAGCTATGACCACTCGTCTATCGAAGGCCTTCATGGCATCCAAAGATAGGACTGTGGCTGGTGTTATATTATCCTTACTAGTGTCCATTAAAGGTAAAAAAAACAAAAACAAAAAAAGTCAAGTGACAAAATCTCCCCATGGTTAAATAATAGCAGTGTTGGTCAGACAAAGAGAATCTGTAGAGCTGCTGAACGAAAATGGAGGAAAACCAAGGTCACAGTGATATATATAAGGAAGCCATGACTGCCTATAACAAAGAAATACGAGTGGCAAGAAAGGACTATTTTTCTAAGATTATCACAGAGAATGTTGGAAACTCTAGAATATTATTCCCAGCCATCGACCAGCTACTCAACACTGCCCCCACCCCTCCACAGTCATCTGCATCAAAATGTGAAGAACTAGCATTATTCTTCAATAGCTAAATAACTTCAATTAGAGCCAGCATTAGTCCTGATACAAGCATGGACACTATCAGCAAACCCTGAGAAAAAGTAACCATAGGAAAATTTGCTTGCATTACATCAACTGAGCTTTACAAAACTGTCATGGAATGTAACTCCTCCACTTCCTGTATTGACCCTATACCCACAGCATTTTTTAAGCAAATATTCGAGAATATTGCAAGTCATGTCCTAAATATTATAAATACATCGCTTCTGACAGGTATTTTCCCAGACGCATTCAAAACAGCTGTCATAAGACCCTTATACTAAAGAAACCCAAAATAGACAGTAATGTACTAACCAACTATAGGCCAATATCCAACCTCCCATTCATCAGCAAGATACTTGAAAAGATGGTCTCAATACAAATAAACTCCTTTCTCAAAGAAAACAACATCATGGATTAATTTCAATCAGGCTTCAGAACGCACCATAGCACTGAAACTGCTCTTACAAAAAGAATTAGTGACCTCAGAATAAACTCTGATGCAAACAAAGTCTCAATTCTCGTCCTATTAGATCTAAGCGCAGCGTTTTACACGATTGACCATGATATCCTAATAAATCGTCTAGAAAAGTTAGTTGGTCTTTCTGACTATGTATTAAACTGGTTCAGAACATATATCAAAGGGAGAAAATATTATGTCAGGCTTGGAGATCATTCTTCTGAGAAACATGACACCTACTTCGGAGTTCCACAGGGGAGCTGCCTTGGTCCATTATTATTCTCACTATACATGCTGCCACTCGGAGACATCATTAGAAAACACAATGTATGTTTCCATAGTTACGCAGATGACACACAATTGTACATCTCCGCTGAACCAAATGATCACACAGCTATTAACTCCATTTCCGCCTGTCTCTTAGCAATAAACAAATGGATGACGAACAACTTCCTAAAATTAAATGAGGCCAAAAAGAGAAATGTTACAGAGCAATATGGGGCAACTTACTCCTTGGATCAAACCCGAAGTTACAAGTCTTGGTGTTATAATAGACTCAGACCTAAGCTTTAAATCACACATCAACAAGGTGACAAAAACATAATTTTTCCACCTTAGAAACATAGCTAAAGTACAGGCGCTTAAAAATAAAAAAGACGCTGAAAAACTGATCCATGCCTTTATCTCAAGCCGACTTGACTACTGTAATGCACTCCTCACTGGCCTCCCAAAGAAAACCACAGAACGACACCAACTCATTAAAAACTCGGCAGCTAGGCTACTAACTAGAACCAAGAGGAGAGTGTTACGATGGGGTGGCGAGGGAAGGAGAGGAGAACCCAATGCAGCAGGACGAGAGCGAGAATTGATATGAGGCAGGAGACGACGGTCACAATTAAAGAGCTTTACTTAGCAAAGGACAAAAGTACATTAAAGCACGAACATAAAAGGCGCAGCCGAGCTGGCACTGAGGGAAAACAAAACCTAACCAGAAAACGGACTGAACGAAAACAAAAGGACGGAACACTAACAACACTTACTTAGACTGAATAACAATAGGGCAAGGACGACGTTGACAGAGACACGACAGGAAACAGGGGTAACGGAGGTAATGACAAAGGTAAAGGCATAATCACACACAAAAACCAGACAGGAGGGGGAGCTCCCGTAGCTCACCGCATATCTCGACGCTATTTCTGCGTCGGGGAAAACCGTGCTCGTCACGGATCTGGGGGACACGAGTTCGATTCCCGGACCCGCTGTCATTTCTCAGAATGTCTTCCCCTGCTCTACATCCCATTTCAACCTGTTTCTGTCGGTCATGCTTGACCAGAAAAGCGATAAACGCTAAAAAATAAAGTTTAAAAAGAAAAAAAGAAAAAAAGACAGGAGGACGACATCAAACAAGAGCAGGGATGGCCCATGACATCATGAAACAGGACATAATATTAATCATACCTAACCATAGTTCTATAATAGCCTGCACCATCTGACGGTGCCCGCTAGAGGGCGGCAGGAGATCACTGTTCATATTGACCCACTGCCCCAGACAGGGCTCAGTCTGGGACCGTGACAGGAGAGACCACATCAGTCCAGGATTAGCTAAGGTCCTCCTCCTTATATACAAAGCACTAAATGGAACAGGACCAAGCTACATAGCAAATTCTCTAGTCAACTATGTGCCTCCTAGAACATTGCGATCATCTACTACTGGTCTATTGAAGGTTCCAAGCCACAGTCTAAGGAAAGTCGGGGATGCAGCCTTTGCAAACTATGCACCAAAGTTATGGAACACACTACCTATGGACATTAGGGAAGAGATCTCTTAATATTTTTAAAAATAAGCTAAAAACTTACCTCTTCACCATAGCCTTCTAATACACTATCACTATTATTAGCACTATTTACTCTGTCCATTTTATTGCATAATTTGACTATCTATCTATTTTATTGCACTGTATTATTTTACTCTGTCTATTACTTTTTATTACAGGTTCAAAACTGTCAGGTATTATTGCACTATTTTACTATGTCTATTTTATCTTACTCTTTTTATTATTGTCTATTTAAAACTGAATCAAACCATAAACAAGGTGGCCTGTTGGGATGTTAGATCCTAATGTGAAAAACTGTACATTTTATATGTCTGCACTTTATGTGCTAATTTTATGCCTGTCTTTTTTCTGTTGTGAAGCACTTTGAGCTGCAGTTTCTGTATGAAAGGTGCTATACAAATAAAGTTTATTATTATTATTATTATTATTATTATTATTATTATTATTATTATTATTATTATTATTATTATTATTATTATTATTATTATTATTATTATTATTATTATATGCAAAAATCTTCTAAGGTTATCCGAAGCTAAGCGTCCCAGAATAAAGCCGGTTTGGTCATGGGTACCTTAGTCGTGTAGTGTATCTTGTAGACCAGGCCCATTGCAAGTTGCTGTACTCTGTCGTCTACTCTAAGCCATCCTAGGTTGTCAAAGTGGGCAGGGGTGAGGTGGGTTCTGGGGGTAAGGTCAAGTAGTAGTCTGACCAGTTTGTTTTGTGATGTTTGTAATCTTGTTTTAAGCGCCTTTGAGGTGCTTTGGTACCATGAGGTGCATGCATAGTCGTAGTACCCTTGAATGAGTGCTCCTGCCAGAGTCTTCAGGGTATTCTTGTTTACCAGAGAGGAGATCCGGTACAAGAATCTAGTTCGTTGGTTGACTTTTTTTATTACATTGGATGCCATTTTGTCACAGGAAAGATTTGCCTCTAGGATGGAACCCAGGTAGGTAATTTCGTCTTTCCTTGTGACAATATTGTCACCCACTGTAACTGAGAAGCTGTCGGTCTTGCTGAGTTTGTTATTTGACCCGAAGAGAATGGACTCTGTTTTGCCCATGTGTAATGATAGTTTGTTATCAGCGAGCCATATGCAGATTTTGCCTAGTTCCGAGCTGAGGGTTTTTTCAACCTGCAACTTGTTCTTGTCAGAGACCAGCAGGGCTGAGTCGTCCAAATCTACACGTCAAAACCGCTCTTAAAGAGCACCTACGGGAGGCTGCAATTCGAAACTGGCCACCGTAAATGCCCAAAACCCCCACCACCTCCTAATAGACAGTCTCCTCCCCACCGCATGTATATATTCCCTCCCCGCTGTATGTATATTTCTCTCCCACCCACCCACCCCCTCCTAATGTACAGTCCCCTCCCCATCATATGTATATACTCTGTCAGGATCTAGGGGTAACAGTACTGTATATTTGAATACCGTTTATGTCACAAATGTATCAGTACTAAATACCTATATGTCCCTATGCCATAAATGTCATGTATGTTGTGTATGTCATAAATGTCTATATGAATTGAAAATGGGGGACCCTGATGTAAACAAGACAAACGTCTTTCTCAGGTCTGCATCCCCATAACAATTGTGTGTATTGAGCCGTACTGTATTGTACCCATTCTGCAATCTGTTAAATAAAGTTTTCATTCATTCATTCATTCATATATATATATATATATATATATATATATATATATATATATTATTGTTCACACTATGGTGAGGCATGAGACATGGTGCTTACACATTCAAGTGGTTAGGGCTGGGCGATATAACGGTAACGATAATTATCGCGATATATTTTAATAATCGATATCGGATTTTACAGTTTGAAACCGTCTGTACACAGTAGGCTATGTGTGCTAGTCTCCAGTCACGAGTCACGGTGCACATGTGCGGTGGTTTGTCCACCAAAAGAGCGCCAAAAGATAGAAAGGAATCTAGCAGAGCCAGAACTGTTCAACTCCCCTGGTGCCACAGCCAGCAGAGAAGCCTGTTTACTTTCGCTTTCAAACCAGCTGCAGCCTGAGAACTGGAGTGTGAGGGGCTGTAACACTAAAGATGGCGGCAAAGACAAAGAATTGCTGCAAAATAAACATACATCTGTTGTTTAAAAAAAAAATATATATATATATATATATATATATATATATATATATAGATATATATATATATATATATATATATATATATATATATATATATATATATATATATATATATATATAGATAATTATGGATATCGCGTGATATGATATTGTTATCGATATCGTTATCGCGATATCATTTTTGGCCATATCTAGCTAAAGTACACATTTTGTTCACTGTTTTGTTTCTAGAAGTAGAGCAGGTTGGAAACCCTAAGTATTACTCTCCCCAAAACAAGACTTCTCCACAAGCAAAAACAATTTATAAGTAATGCATACCTACTCCCATTATGGGCGGTAAGTGTGTACACAAAGTTAAAACACAGATATAGGCCTACACATTCTCTCCTCAAGTAGATAATATTTTTTTTGGGTTATCAATGAATATATATTTGTTTACATGTATTAACGCTAGAATTGCCACAGTTATCTACAATAGCAACGATAAAGAAGTGCCAACCACATATTATTATAATAATTCATCCAGTTTAAAGAAAAAAGTGTATCCACTTTTTCTCCTTATTTTTCTATTTTTCTCCCATCCCAATTTCGCCTCGCAATTCTCCCTTCAATTCTCCCCTCCCCTGTCTCGAACGTTGCTAGACTATGCCTCCCACTGGTCGGCTGCAGTGAGGACCAAGCCTTGCATCACGTGTCCCCTCCGGTACACGAGGAGGCAGCTGTCGCATCTTTTCACCTGTACAGCGCGATCTCTCAGTGGCGAGGGGTAACACGTAGGAGGCTCACACTGCCCCCGTTACTTCCTGATTCTGCTGTACAGGCGCACCAACCGACCTGTAGGAGTCGCTGTCCACAACGTCCAATCCCCACCCACCAGCTTTCCCACCCCTAACACTGCCAATTGTGTTAGTATGAACGACCAGTCAAGCCGGTAGCAACGCCGAGAGCTGGGCTCGAACCCAGCATCTCCTGCGTTAGTGGCGAGCGCCTTGCCCACTGCGCCACTCAGGTTGACAGTTGACATCATTTGACAGGGGGCTGGAAAGTTATTCAAATTGAGGATTTAGTTTGAGAATATAAAAAAGAAAAGAAAAAAATTATTTATAAAATTATTTTATTTTTATTTTTTTAATTAAAAACGAAGGTCCGAATGTCCGTTCGAAGAACCCTGACGAAGTTTGAATCCCAAAAACAGGCTTCGGGTACAGCCGACTGGTCCTTAATGCAAAAAAGACCAAGTACATGACCTTCTCTCGCTCTCGAGCTAATACAGCTGTCCCTCCGATTCTGACACTGGAAGGGACATGCCTTGACAAAGTAGCATCCTATAAATATCTGGGCATATGGATTGATGAAAAGATGGCCTTTGATGTTCATATTGTGAACCTACTGAGAAAACTTAGACCTAAACTGGGCTTTTTCTTCCGGTTAAAGAAATGTTTCCCGTCTGAAGCCAGGAAGAGAATTGTGCAGAGTTCCTTTCTGCCTGTATTAGACTATGGCGATGTGATCTATATGCATGCTCCTTCCTCCCTGCTTAAAAAGCTGGATTCTGCGTACCATACTGCCATACGTTTTGTAACGGGTGCAGGCTCTCGCACCCACCACTGCACTTTGTATCAGTCCTTAGGATGTTCCTCTCTGTACCAAAGAAGACAATCACACATGTTGATTTTTATCCTTAAGTCATTGCTAGGTAAGCTGCCCTTATATATCTCCAGACTTCTGTCCTTTTATACTTGCTTTTTTAATACCAGACGAGCAGCAAATGGGATGCTTTTAAATGTTCCTTTGATGCAGTCAGAGATTGGTAAAGCTGCATTCTCCCACTATGCTCCCTTTTTATGGAATACGCTGCAAGTCAAACTTTGTCTAGAGGCACTTCCTACTGTGAATGCTTTTAAAGGTATGCTACGATTAGCCCTTCATGAAACATGTAACTGTTTTACCTGATGCTATTGCTGATCTGATTATGCTCCTTGCCACTGCACAAATGGCCTTCTGTATTTATATTTGAATTGTATGTTTAATGCCCTGTTTTATGTTGAAACTTGTTGTGTGCCGTGTTGGTCAGGACTCCCTGGAAAAAGATCTTGTATCTCAATGGGACATTCCTGGATAAATAAAGGATAAAGAAAAAGAAAAGAGAGAGAGAGGGACGGCGGGAGGGACTGCAGAAGTGTGTGTAATGTGTGTGCGTCATCTCTCTCCCTCGTCGGGGACACACACAAACTTGACGTAGGCATAGTGTAACCCGACACATCCTCAAATAGGGTTTGACAGGCAGAGAACTAGCGAGGAGAGGGAGGGAGAGAGAGAGACGGCGGGAGGGACTGCAGATGTGTAATGTTGCAGTCACAAGCTGACGACATGTCATTTGCATAAATTAGGAATAGTAACGGTCCTAGTATGGGGAGGGGGGGGGGGGAAGAGTACCGTTTACCTCCACCATCTGTTCTCTCCCCTCCAGGTAGGATTGCATCCAGCTCACTGATAGACTATCAAAACCAATTGCTTTTAGCTTGTCAATCAGAATGGAGTGATTGACAGTGTCGAAGGCCTTTTGTAGGTCCAGCATGACCATGCCGCAGTATTTGCCCGCGTCCACCTCTTGTTTGATGTGGTCGTTCAAATAGAGAAGGCATGTGTCAGTGGAGTGGGATGTTCTGAAGCCAGATTGGAATTCGTAGATTAGATTTGTTTCCGCCAGGTACTTTTCGACCTGTTCGTAACTATTTTCTCCATGACTTTCGAGATGGAGGTAAGAATAGAAACAGGGCGGTAGTTGCCTGGGTCTAATTTGCTGCCCTTTTTGTGCAGAGGGGTCACTCTCGCAATTTTGAAGTCCTTGGGGACGTGTCCCTGTTTTATGAGAGGTTTATTATGTGTGTGATGACTGGCGTGATGGCGGCTGCTGAGTCTCTGAGGAATTTGGAGGGGATGTTGTCATGGCCAGTGGCCTTGTTCGGTTGGAGGGCGCTCAGTTTTTTTGAGTACCTCATCTGTAGTTACCATTTCCAGTTTGAAGTCGTCTTTGTGGACGCCTAGTGTTACAAAGGGTCAGATTAAACCGAATATATATATTTATTGATTGATATATATTGCATAATATTTGTATATCGTTTGATATCCCTTGTATATTCCTTGTACATATACACTGAATATCCCTTTAGTCTACTAGCCCATAATAGTTCATTCTCTTATTGGACCAGGACCTGGCGCCAGCAGACAGGCCCCTTGAGTCAAGTTCAATGGTGCCGACGAACATGCCCTTACTAGCCCCAGTTCCGCGTAGGAATACGGCTACCGAAATACGAATGGTACTATTTGTTCACCGTGCATATAAATAGGGCGCAAGAAATGTAGAATTCCTCTTAGTCCCTTGTCCCGTTCAGTCTCGTTCAGTTCCAGTTATCCAAGTGACGTCTCTCACCCACTACGCAACGTGGGCAGAGTAGGGCTCGTATTGCCCCAAATAGAGTCGTGTTTATCCTACTACGTTTGTTTAACGTATCGTTCGCTCCTTGCTAGTAAAAGCCTTCATTACGAGTCAAAGACCACGTGAAGTGGGTAATTGTGTGTCTACATAGAGCACTTATTGCCGCGTGCTAATAGGATAGGAACGTCAAGTTCAACCGTGGACCACCGCGCACCACGGAGGATACCTACACCGGTGATTGCAGAGCCATTTTCCGGCAGGATTATTCTTCATTGCTTTGACTGTGGCTGCTGGAGCAGAGAACCGTCTACACCCACTGCTGTGGGATCTACACATTCCCGTGAGGACATCACTCGAGCCCGTCTCTGTCGGAGCAGAGACTCCACGGCTTCATCTGCGGCGCGCACCCTAGGATTACAGCTGCTGCTTTCCCCGCTGACACAGGGGTGATATCGCCTCCGTGGACCCTTGACTTTGTATAGAGCATTGCCTCCCCCTGCTGGCTTACAACCGGTAGTACCCCCTTTCCAGTATCTCCCCTGAGTACCAGAGATAATTACTAATATTCACTATTGATTTGCCTTATAAGCGCATTCAAGTAATGTAATATCCCACCTTTGATGTAATAAATATTCTAAACGAGTATTTGTGTGGAAACCGTGTTATTGTGGAGAAGTTCTCATCTGATATACCTGTGTACGGTACGGCCAGTAATGTACACAAGACGGTAGTGGTTTAATGATACCATACTTGATTAATACAGTCAGGGAATTGTACCCCTCAGTTACAATTGGTCCTTCGAGCCGGAGATAATAATTAGCGTAATATTAATATAATATTAATATTGACATGGCCGATGACGAACACTCCACAAACGGTTCTCCTAAGCTAGATCGCCCGCAGCGCAGACGGCAGCCACCTCCCTATCTAGAGGCATACGCTGTCAGTCCAATACCTAGCTTTAAAGGGACATTAAATACGGATAAAATAACTAAAGCGGATAGTAAAATTATGTCCGACCCTACCAACCAGGCTACCCCGCCAACAGAGGCCCTAGTGGGTTCTAATGTAGCTGACCAGGCTCACGGTGGGGACCAGGAGGGAACTGACACGACTTTATCCCCAGACAACGCCGACGAGGTGGTCCCCGGGGCGCTCCAGGATAGAGAGAGCCCTCCCGGGATGGAACCCGACCCACCACAAGAGACGCGCACCCAGGAGATGGATCTCCTCGGTACGCAACAGGAGAACGGATCTCCAACAAGTACTGCCGGGAGCCGATCGCCCCGAACGGCGTCTTCCCCCAGCGAGGCGGACAAGATGCTGGCGCAAGCACTCATCGCCACCCTGGCAGCCTCCACCGAACGCGATCGACTTCAAGCGCAACAGACGCGCGAGCGCGAACAGTTTGCAGGCGAGCGAGAGCGCTTCCAGGCGCAACAAAGGAGTGAAGACGACCGCATAAGACTGGAGACCAGACGCCTCCAGACAGAAGAGAACATTGAGAGAAGCCGCGCCGATGCACAGCACGCCGCCGCCAATGCACAGCGCGACGTCGCAAATGCACAGCTCCACGCCGCCCATGCCAGCGCCAATGCCCAGCGCGACGCCGCCAACGCACAGCGCGACGCCGCCCAGGCCAGCGCCAATGCGCAGCGCGACGCCGCCAATGCCCAGCGCGAGACGCAGCCCATGCCCAGCGCGAGGCAGAGCGCGACCGGCTGCAGGCGGAGCTGATGGACAAACTGGTTGCCATGGCGACACCCCCTCACTCCGCACGGAGCTCTCAGAGATCGTCAAGACATGGGTCTAGGACACATTCCCCTACCCGACGAAGCGACCCGGGACTCCACCAACAGGAGGATCCTGTCCACGTCTCCGAACCCCCTTCCCGGCCGGTCCATACGAGACCCAGCAACCGGGAAGAATCGGACCACGCCGAGAGACTGAACAGAAGACTCCAGGTCCTAGCAGAGGGAGAGGAGGAGGAAGAGGAGGAATGTCAAGCCGACCAGCAGCAACGTACTCTGGCCCAGGAGGCCCAGTACAGCCCCGACCAGCAGCAACGTACTCTGGACCAGGAGGTCCAGTACAGCCCAGAAGTCAGCCCCGAGGCCCTGCGCTACAAACCCCCGACTCAACTCACGGGTGAGTTTGACGCACCGCCAGCCCCGAGGGACAGCACCTGGGTACCCGACCTTCGGTACCCACCAAGTACCAGCCCAAGACGACACGCACGGGGAGACTCGCCTAGGAGGCCTCTTCCCCAACGCTCACCGATGTGCCAGTCATCCATGACATCGTACCTTGGCGCACCGACGTTTCCAGACTTCACCCATGAGAACCGAGCACAGTACACGGAGCTACGGATGTGCTTAGAGACAATGATGGTTGATGTAGCTGATGAACGCCACAAGTATGCTACCCTATTGAAGCACCTCAAGGTGCCCCGAGCGCACAATATAGCGCTGGCCTATGCCAACTCTACTACCCCATACACAGCGGCTCTAGCAGCACTCGACCAACGGTATGGACGCGTATGGGACTACGTGATACAGGAGATAAGAGACATTGACCGTCTCCCCCCAGCCAGAGACAACAGAGCGCTAGATGACCTGTCTATCAAGGTACAGTCCCTGGTAGGGATGCTGGGGTCCCAAAAGGAAAAGGGTATCTACGAACTGTACGCTAACTCCAACGTAGAGAGGATATTAGAGAAGCTCCCTCCCGCCCGACAAGAGCGCTTCAGGCGGCAGAGAGACCACCGCGACCCCAACGGTCCAGAGGCATCCCTCCTAGACCTATCTGAGTTCCTCGCCAGGGAGGTCAGTAGCCTACGACTCGACACGTTCGTATGGAGTGGACCAAGCCCAAGACTCGGACCTCGGGGACAAACGGATAACCGCCGGTTGGTGACCGTTATGCACCAAGCCGAATCAGTACCACACAAGAACCACAACACCCCCTCGACGAAAGAGGACCAGTGGAAGATTGAGTGCCAGTACTGTGAGGGAGAACATCGGCTGTATCAGTGCGAAGATTTCAAGAAGCTGACCACGGATGATGTGAGTCAGTGGGTCAAGGACCACCGCCGCTGCTTCCGCTGCGCGCGCAGCCACCTAGCAGCTGAGTGCCGCTTGAAAAAGAAGTGCAGCAGGTGCGGTGGCACCCACCTGGAGGTCCTGCATGACATCAACAGGCGTCAGCCAGGACAACAGAGTGGGCCCGTCGCGGTAATGTACCATGCCGAGGCGGTGGCACCAGCACCAAAGTTCCACCAGACCGCTCCCTGGTGTCCCGACTGCTACGGCAGACACTGGGAGCCACGGTGCGACTCGCACCATATAGATTCTACGTCACCACCCACAGGAGTGCTCCACATTGACCAGCATAGCGGGACCCCCTGTGTGCTCCTCAAAGTGGTCAGAGTGCTCCTGAGCTACGAGGACAAGGTCCTGGACACTTACGCCGTCCTGGACGATGGGTCTGAAAAGACTCTCCTCCTCGCTTCCGCAGCAGCCCAGTTGGGCCTGCGAGGTGTCAAAGATACAATGACCATACGCACCATCAGAAGGGACCAGAAGACCATAAAGGGTGAAAAGGTCTCCTTCAAGATAGCAGCGGTGGACCAGCCCGAGAAGCAGTATAGTATAACTAACATCTTCACCAGCCACGACATAGGCCTGTCTCAGTACACCTACCCCATCCCACAGCTGATGGCTAAGTATGTGCACCTACGTCAACTACCTATACCGCTTATCGACGGCGCCACACCGACCCTGCTCATCGGCTCCGACCACGCGGACCTCATTCTCCCAATTGAGGCGGCCCACGTCGGACCCAAAGGATGCCCAGTCGCGGTTCAGACCCGACTGGGATGGACGCTCCAGGGCCCCCTCTACGGACTTGACAGTCAACCCACGTCTACACGCTGCCTACACACAGAGGCGAGCGACACCGGCCTCTCCCCCGTACAGCAGAGGCTATTGACATTAAGCGAGAGGCCCGTGAGAGAACCGTGGGCACCAGAAGGAGTTCGGAACTCCACCCCCCTCAGCTGCGCTTCAGACGTAGCTGACCTCGAACCCAGCACCCCAAGCGACTCCTTGACGGGGCGGCCGGGACCGGCCCCTCCTCAGATGGGGTACAGAGCAAACAAGAGAAACAGACGGAGGAGGAGAAAGCACAGCCAAGCACAGATCAAAGCAGTCTCAGGCCCGCTTCCTCCTAAGCCCCCCTTCATCCCGTCCAGTCGTCATGACCATAGACCAGTCACTACCCCGAGCTGCGTGGCCGGCCGGCCGCGTAAGCAAAGTGACCACTGGTGCCGACGGAAAGGTCAGAGTGGCAGAAGTGCTCGGCCAAGGGCGGACCTAGAACCGACCCGTGGCGAGGCTGATAGAGTCGCCAAGGCTCCCCGACTCGCTTAATGACGACCATGACCCATGACTTTGTGAACTGACCGACCCCTCACAACGGACATTGAGTAGTGGACAGTGCAGTTAATCTGTCTCTGCTTAGCTAATTAGGTGGGACTAATTAGGGGGCGGCTGTTACAAAGGGTCAGATTAAACCGAATATATATATTTATTGATTGATATATATTGCATAATATTTGTATATCGTTTGATATCCCTTGTATATTCCTTGTACATATACACTGAATATCCCTTTAGTCTACTAGCCCATAATAGTTCATTCTCTTATTGGACCAGGACCTGGCGCCAGCAGACAGGCCCCTTGAGTCAAGTTCAATGGTGCCGACGAACATGCCCTTACTAGCCCCAGTTCCGCGTAGGAATACGGCTACCGAAATACGAATGGTACTATTTGTTCACCGTGCATATAAATAGGGCGCAAGAAATGTAGAATTCCTCTTAGTCCCTTGTCCCGTTCAGTCTCGTTCAGTTCCAGTTATCCAAGTGACGTCTCTCACCCACTACGCAACGTGGGCAGAGTAGGGCTCGTATTGCCCCAAATAGAGTCGTGTTTATCCTACTACGTTTGTTTAACGTATCGTTCGCTCCTTGCTAGTAAAAGCCTTCATTACGAGTCAAAGACCACGTGAAGTGGGTAATTGTGTGTCTACATAGAGCACTTATTGCCGCGTGCTAATAGGATAGGAACGTCAAGTTCAACCGTGGACCACCGCGCACCACGGAGGATACCTACACCGGTGATTGCAGAGCCATTTTCCGGCAGGATTATTCTTCATTGCTTTGACTGTGGCTGCTGGAGCAGAGAACCGTCTACACCCACTGCTGTGGGATCTACACATTCCCGTGAGGACATCACTCGAGCCCGTCTCTGTCGGAGCAGAGACTCCACGGCTTCATCTGCGGCGCGCACCCTAGGATTACAGCTGCTGCTTTCCCCGCTGACACAGGGGTGATATCGCCTCCGTGGACCCTTGACTTTGTATAGAGCATTGCCTCCCCCTGCTGGCTTACAACCGGTAGTACCCCCTTTCCAGTATCTCCCCTGAGTACCAGAGATAATTACTAATATTCACTATTGATTTGCCTTATAAGCGCATTCAAGTAATGTAATATCCCACCTTTGATGTAATAAATATTCTAAACGAGTATTTGTGTGGAAACCGTGTTATTGTGGAGAAGTTCTCATCTGATATACCTGTGTACGGTACGGCCAGTAATGTACACAAGACGGTAGTGGTTTAATGATACCATACTTGATTAATACAGTCAGGGAATTGTACCCCTCAGTTACACCTAGGTTCTTGTAGTATGCTACTATGTGTTCTACCCCATACTGCCCTGAGTGGGAGGGTAGTTTGTTTACCAGTGTTGTGGCTATGTTTGTGAAGAAAGTGTTTAAGTAATTGGCTACATCCAGCTTGTCTGTGATGAGCGTGTTGTCCGTCTGTATGTTTATGTTTGAAAATCTGGTTTTAAGTTTTTTACTGCAGCCTAGTTGATTATCGAGTAATTTCCAAAGTTCACAGGGTTTATTTTTGTTTTCCTCAGTTTTGTCATTGATGAAAATCTTTTTTGCAGTTTTGATCATGGAGTTGAGACTGTGCAGTAAAACCATAGATGTAGACTAGATGACTCACCCGCGCTGCTGGCCAACGGAGACCGACGTTGCCACATGGCGGCCATCTTGCCACAGGGTAGCACGCCCACTCACAACTTGAATGTCTATAGTGCATTATACTATTGAAATAAATAACCATAGCTTCCTAAAATGTCAACCGTTTGGTTTGTTAACACTTTGATCGCCAGGGTTAAATTCATAATTTACCATCCTCCGCCAGCTCTATTTACTATGGAGAAGTTCCCCTTCTTTGCAGGGCTATAACTTTTTAAATTGTATTGCTAAATTGACATTACTATGGCCCATTCAACGTCCTATATCTATTGTTCAGGGTGTAGCAACGTTATACTTTTTCATTCACATATTCATACTAAAATACGGTCTAAAGTATAAGTATGTTTTTATCGTTTTCTGCAGCTTTCTCCAGAACGTGATTTATAGCCCCAAATGCATTATATTGATGATGAAATAGTTTGATAGGAATCTGCGTGAGATAAAAAATGTCAAATGGACGTGCTTCTAGAAGTTACTACGGATCATTTGATGTTGACCGGATGGGGGGGGGGGGTCGTTTATAATTCCGTGGCCAACGTTAGATGATTCATCTAGTGTGGGTGATATGATCATTAGAGCAGTTAGTATCGAACACGTTAAAAAAAAACGCTGACTCTTACCGTAGTTTCCTCGCGCCGTTGGGCGATGAGCGTGGAACAGAAATGTTCCTATTATGGGATGTAGAAATATGCGATCCATTTCCAGGTTGTATAATAGTATATACGTCCAAATCATGTTGTTTATCGAGTTATTGGTAACGGATTGCTATCCGTTGTGATCAGCTCGAGTCCTGAGACTATTACAGTGATCGGACCGAATTGAAATGAGCACCAGCTTCCATTTCCTGTTTCCGCCCTGGGCGATCCGCCGATCGGCCACCAGATGGCGCTCTTGAACCGTTGGAGAGTTGAGAGGGGCTCAACAGTACATCTCATGTCTCCGGGGGAGAAATATGATTTCGATCACAGATTTTTGAAATATTGATATCAAAGACGTGGTACGGCGTCTTTGGCAGAATGAGCATGGCGGGGAAAGACGTCCTACAGCGTTTTTGGTGATTAAAGTGTTAAAAACGTCAGAGATGTAGATTCCAATCATAGCCACGTTAACGTTTGTAATAAACCAAACCATTTGCAAATCAGTCAAGATTTCAGCGAGTTACGAGTATTTCTGTTTGTGCAGATCACTCACCTTAAAGCAGTAGTTAACTGTGGAAAGAACCACGCGGGAGACTCCGCCTTGTGCCATCTACGCTTTATATCTATGAGTACAACCACCAACCTATATATACACACATCACACAAGCACAACCAACTGAAGTCTTCTTATAAACTTTATTAATCAACTTTGTATTTACAAATACATACATATTCTAGCAACTCTCATATGAAACATCGTTATTTACAAAATAGCTCTTTACAAATGAATTACGTTCAGTCCACCCTGATATAAGTTAGTAAATTACATTTGTGGATTCTGTGCATTGTTTTTTTCCTCAATAAAAATTACCATCCTTTTGAGGTTACAGTCAATTCAAGTTCAAAAAAGGGATTTCCTGAGCAGAAGTTCCCAGAGCGAACTGATTTCTGTAATACAAAAAAAAAAGTATGACAAAGACATCATATGTCAAAGAAAGAAACTATTCTTGTGAAAGTGTGAACATATATATAAACCATTAACACAGATGTATGCTAGGAGAGAATACTTTGTTCTTTTAGATCAGTATTCAATCAACATCGGTTCATCCCCGCTGATTAGCAGATAGCCGGTGCTTCGCTCGCATGTTAAAAGTCTGTATTA
The DNA here is from genome assembly GCF_963971535.1 of Notolepis coatsorum. Taxonomy (NCBI): domain Eukaryota; kingdom Metazoa; phylum Chordata; class Actinopteri; order Aulopiformes; family Paralepididae; genus Notolepis; species Notolepis coatsorum. The sequence goes on from NC_140176.1 coordinate 65,916,136, forward strand.
GTGGGAAACTACGACCTCTAGGCACCCCATTGGTACTGCACCTTGTTGACACATTTCCAATGTGCACCAACCGCCATTTTGAAATACCACAACAGCAATAAACGCTCCTTTTCCACCTAAACGGTTCAGTAAAATATGTTTCTGATGACATTTTATGCGAGAAATAGGATATTTTATTTATCCTTTATTTAACCAGGAAAAGTCTCATTGAGATTAAGAACCTCTTTTACAAGAGTGTCCTGGTCAAGACTGGCAGCAACACAATTAACAGGGTTGCAGACATAAAAGCATGAGAATTTACAATAGAAAATAAGTTACAGACAAAATATCAAAAATATTTGCCACAAGTCATCGACATCAGGGATCATACAGGGGTGATATAAATTGGTCAGAACATCTGCAGCCAGATGTGTCTCCAAATCATTAAGAATGACTTTGATTGCATCCAATGAAACCAGCTCTGGACGTTTCAGATAGTCCTGCCACCGATTCCAGCAGCATACTTAAATGCACAGGATTTAGGGACAGATAGAAGGAATACACAATATCCAATTGCTGGATCTTAATTAATATTCGATCTGCAATGCCTAGTTTAACAGTTCGCCTGTGCATTCAAATACAAGGCAAAATTAAATTAAGAGGGGGTATGAATGCATTCAAAGTCAATTGAAAGATGCGAACAGAGGCAAACAGATGGCAGCGTGTTCACTCGAGTTGAAAATATTTCAACAGCTGAGCAATAAAGGTAGCGAACATTAAATACTTAACCTGCAAACATAAGACTGTTCCGACAGCCCAATATTGATATAACCAAGAAAAAAAACAATTTGTTTTCGTGCATAGATCATTAGATGCATCAAGTTATAATAGTTTCAACTGAGCATACATGGATGACAGTGTGGCCAGCTGGGCAATAGGTAGCGAACATTAAATAATGCATAGGTATATCAACTACACTGAGGTTCACTAACGAGGTGTTGATGGAGGTGGGAGATTTGTTGAGGGGGCGATGCCATGATGAGCAGGGAGCTCCACCCCAGGTTCCACCCAACAACAAAAGATGTTGACTGTAATAACGATCAAGAATACCGCAGAGGTTGTCGTTTTCCCCACTATTACAGATTCTACCTTTAACTGAACCGAAATGAAATGGCCACACATCAAAAATGACCATCAAAGTCTCCCGACAGAAATGGAACTGCTCGCTGTTCCAAAACGCCAGGTCACCGCGGGGGCACAGTGGGCTCTTTTTGCCTACACGGCAGAGCTCCCGTCGTGGCCCAGGATGTGGCTGATGTTGTGGGCGGGCCGGTTGGGCTGCTTGCCCGAGTCGGCGGACGAGGTCAGGGACAGCAGGGGGGACATGGGCATGGCGGAGCCGTCGGTGGGCATGGCCGTGGCGATCTCGGGGAACAGCGAGGTGAGGCTGAAGTTGGACAGGTGCGGGGTGATGCCGGACGAGTTGGCGATGGGCATGGGGGGCATGTCCGGGAGCAAAGGGAAGCTGGCCTGGGCGAAGCCCACAGGGCGGGGCGGGGAGAGGATGGAGCCGAAGCGGTTGTTGAGGGGGGCGGCGCTGCCCTTGTCGGCGCTGGGGCTGGTGAACATCTGGTTGGAGAAGTATTGGAGGGGGATGTCGCTGGGGAGGCTGGGGTGGGCGGCCGGGGAGTAGGAAGTGTAGAAGGAGGGCAGAGTGTTCTGGGGCTCCACGGGCAACAGGGCTGGGGTACGGGAGACGCTGGGCTGGCTGACCGGAGGGATGAAGGTGGAGTTGGCGTTGATGGGAGGAGGGTTCATCCCTCCTTCGGCGATGAAGGGGAAGCCAAAGTTCTGGGCTAGGTGTTGGTCGGGCACCAGGTTGTTGTCGCTGGCGACCTGAGCAGTGTCTGCCATGAAGCGAACGATACTGCTACGACGAGCCTCGCCTCCGGGCTGGTGTCTGCCCAGCAACACCCCTCCCCCAGAGGGCAGAGGCAGGTGTCCCTCGGGCTCAAAGGGGTTGCCTGGTCTCAAGGTACCCGAGCGGGGCCGGTCCCCGGGCCTCAGCTTGGCGGGCTGGTTGTCCTGGGTGATGTGGCGCGAGCGCTGGCTGACAGCAGTGGGGGGTCTAGACGGAGCAGATGAGCGGCCAGGCTCCGAGCTGCTGTGTGGGGGTGGAGGGTGGGGGAGGCCCGTCCGCACCCCGGGGCCCCCGTGCATGTTACCGCCCACCTGAGGAATGTGGCCCTTGTTGCCGTCGGTGAGCCTCATGGCCGGGGCCTTCTGCGGCACGCTGGGGCTGGATGCCTTGACCTGCATGTCCCCCACAGAGCTGCCAGGCACACAGCTGTACTCCATGCTGACCGGAGGACAGCACTGTATGGGCCGCTGGTGGTTGCTCTGGTCGGGCAGGTGGGGGGACAGGAGGCTCTGCATGAAGCTCTGGTGACAGGCCTCCTGGTCCCTGGGCAGCCCCCCCGCTCCTATCTGCACGCCCTGCGACCCGGGGTGCGCTCCACTGTAACCGCCCCGGCTCCTGCCGTCTCCCGGAGGACCCATTCTGAAGCCCCCCTGCTGCTGCTGACCCTGAGGACCCCTCTGGGAGGACGCCACCGACTTGGAGCCCATGTCTGCCCCGCGGGACACTTGGACCTCAAAGCCTCCAAGTTGATGCCCCACTCCTCCTCCTCCTCCGCCCATGGTCTTGAAAGGGGGGCACTCGGACACCCTCTGGACATCGGCGGGCCCGGGGTGCTCTTGGGCCAGGCGGTTCTGGGGGTTGTGTCCGATGTTCGCCTTCCCTCTGGAGTTGTCCAGGTAACCCCGGAGGTCGGGCTGCTCCTGTGCAGCACCGCGACCGGCCTGAAGGTGGAGCCCCATACGCTGCTGCTGCTGCTGCTGCTGTTGCTGCTGCTCTCCGCTGGAGGAGCTCTTACCGATGAGAGCCTCCGCGGAGTAACTGGAGACGCGGTGACGTTCCTGCCGGGAGGGGGTGCAGGCCAGGTCGGAGGGTCGGGACGCAGGGTTGGTGGGCTGCGAGATGAGCTGCTGCTCCAGGTTCCTAGAGTTCATTAGCCTCTGCATGGCACCGTGGTCCTGAACAGGCTGAAGACAAGAGGGAGGAATGAGTTATCTTTCAACAAATGTTCCAGTTGGGACAGAACATTTCACTTTGTTTAAAAAGCCCATCCGATTAGTTGGAAACAGGAAGTCATTTCAACCATCCAAAAAGCGCTGGCAAATTGTTTAATATGTTCTCACTGCAATACAGGTTGAACCCGAGCAACAGGATAAAAAAAAGGGGGGGGGCATTGTTATCTTTCGTCTACATCATCAAGGCAGTAGTTACACATTATTTAATATAATGTAGCTTTGTTTTTATGTTTATAAATGACATTGTATGCTGTAGAGCTGAAAGGTATACAGAATATGAAGGTATACCATCATGGATCCATGCAAAGGTATGGCTTTTTACTATACCATCATCCATGATATATATATTATAAATATATCGTAAATAATATATATATATACTATGTATCTTTAAGTTAATAAAAAGTAAAAGAGAATACACTGGTTTGAATGAAATAGCACCATGAGAATTGTATTACAAGAAAAAGACATAAAATATGTCATATCACATTGTAACTTCTACTGGAAAACCATCCAATACTGTTATACCTAGAGATGTTCCGATACCATTTTTTCCTTCCCGATCCGATTCCGATACCTAAGCTTTGGGTATCGGCCGATACCGATACTGATCCGATACTGGTGCATACATTTTTTTTTTTTTAACTTTGGCCATTCCGCTGGCTCTTTTTTGCGTTTATCGCATTTACTCTGGTCAAGAATGACCGACAGAAACAGGCTGAAGGGGGTACAGATGGGGGGGAAGACACTCTGGGAAAGGCACGGCTGCAGTCCGGGATTCGAACTCGCTAAACCCCAGATCCGTGACGAGCACGGTTGTCCCCGGCGCCGAAATAGCGCTCGAGGTACGCGGTGAGCTACTGGAGCTCCCCACTGGTGCATACATTTAAAGAAATATATATTATATTATATAAATTATAAACATTTAAAAAAAAAGTTTTTTTACAGCTACAGATACTGTTTTATATATACAGTTTTTTAGTAATAACTAGAAAGTAATGGTATTTATTCAACAACAGGTGATTGTATAGATTAGTGTTAGTATCATTAATTGACAACTATGCTCAATGAGTTCACCCACGGAACGGTTGTTGGGACATTGGTTCCGCACGGATGTTATACGTTGTTGCACTTGCTACCCAGTCTGCTCAGTTAGCTAGTAGCAGAGGCTCTGGCTAGTGGTAACGTTTATGTTGTGATTTTCTATGCAAAATAAATATTCAACATTCTCTTTTGAGACTCTGCCTCAGACTCTTATCCTTTGGCACTTGGAACTTGCTCTACTTTGCTTGCAGGTCTGCAGCCATTATTGCTGGATTATGAATAGCACCAACTTTAGTCAAGGTACCGTTATCAAGCTAAGCTAGCTGACCTAGCTCGTCTTCCCCGCAAGGTTTTCACATTGACATTTGATAACGTTAGTCAGCTAACGCTAGTCAGTAGTAGGGGTGAGAATCACCAGAGGTCTCACGATACGATACTATCACGATACTTGAGTCACGATACAATAGTATTGCGATACTAAATATGCTGCGTATTGCGATATTAATATTGCGATTTATTACCTTTTTCAACTGCAAAGTAAAACTTTGTCAACATGTTTTATCTAATAAAATAAAGTTCAGTCTGTTCATCTCACTTCAATAATTTTTATTGCAGAACATGGTATTTTCTCAAGCAGACAGATGTAAACACTGTAATCTGTGTTGCATGTACCACTTGACAAACTGAACTGTTTGTATTACAGTCATATTACAACTTAACTGAATGCACATGTGTGCGTGTGTGTGGACTACTGTACTATTACAGGTATTGAAATGAACAATGCAACTTCCTTATACAAAAAAAAAGAAAATACAAAAGAAATGTTTTTTTTATATAAATAATAAAATATCAGACATGTCTGACATTTCTCCAGATAAGAGAGGCAAGGTGCGGATCATTAAATTGGCCATGATTGCAGGGAACAAGTGTATTGCCATGCTGTGGAAAAGTGCTGAATCCCCCCCCATGTCTATGTGGCTTAGTGAAATCTCTTCGTACATGGCATCAGAGAAAATAATGTTCAATCTTAACACTTTGGTTGCCTTGGGTTAAATTCATGATATACCATAGGTTGCCGGCTCTATTTGTCTATGGAGAAGTACCCCTTCTTTGCATGGCTATAACTTTTTAAATTCTATTGCTACATTGCCATTATTAGGGCCCATTCAAAGTCCTATATGTATTGTTCATTGTGTAGCAACGTTAAACATTTTCATTCACATATTCATAGTAAAGTATGGTCTAATGCAGACCTGGGCATTGTACGGCCCGCGGGCCGCATCCGGCCCGCGGGATGATTCTGACCGGCCCGCGAAAGATTACATGATAATAAAAAAAAATAAAAATAAAAATAAAAAAAATATTTTTTTTTTTAATATTTTTTTTTTTTTTTTTTTTTTACTTTTTTCTTTTCATGTCAACGTTCACACGCACAATATACGCTTAGGAGACATGCTCAGAAGATGTTGGTTCTCTTTGGATCCACCTACATATGTGAACAGACATTCTCAGTCATGACGTTTACCAAGTCCAGGTACAGATCCTCTCTCACTGATGAACATCTGGCAGCTGTGCTTCGCATCTCCACCTCAGACATGCAACCTGACTTTGATGGACTTGTTAAAGCTCAACAGAGACTGGATTTCTCACACTGAATGAAACAAAAAAGAACTGAAGAACACTAAAATGTGGAAATATAACAAGTGAAATGGGACACTTGATATTTTTTTTTCTTAAATGTTTAATATAGGCATGTAAAGTAAAAAAGGCTACAAAACTGGGACACTTTTCTTTACACAGTTCAGTGACATGTCTTGTTTATTTTTGCTATAAGATGATGTGATGTCTTTAGAAAGCTAAGAAAATCCTTGTTTCAATAGTATATGAAACTCAAAATGCCCTTTGTTATTAATGTTTCACATTTTGTTTATCATTTTGGAAATAAATTCTATTTGAATAAATGATATTTTTGAAAGCTAACCTCACCTTTTAATTGCCAAATAATAACATACACTCTTACCAGGGGTCAAAACAATGCAATTTACTGCTTTTTATATAGAAATAAAATGTATATTATGCATAATTGAGTTTGGAATTTTGGCCCGGCCCCCCAACATATTTTCAGTTGCTCATTCGGCCCCCCGGGAAAAATAATTGCCCACCCCTGGTCTAATGTATAAGTATGTTTTCATCTCTTTCTGCAGCTTTCTCCAGAACGTGATCTATAGCCCCAAATGCATTATATTGATGATGCAATACAGTTTTATGGCAATCAGCGCGATATAAAAAATTCCAACTAGACGTACTTCTAGAAGTTACTACACGTCATCTGATGTTGACCGGATGGGCTAGGGGGCGTTTATAATTCCGTGGGCAATCATCTAATGTGGGTCAAATGTTGATAATAGCAGTTAGTATTGAAGACGGTAACGTTACACGCTGAAACTCACCCCAGTCTCCGCGCGCCGTTGGGCGATCATCGTAGAGTAGAAGTCTTATCATTATGGGATGTAAATTTACCCGGTCCATCTCCAGCTTGTATAATGGTATATACGTCCAAATCATGTTGTTTATCGAGTTATTGGCAATCGATCACTGTGTAGCGTGACGAGCCAGAGTCCCGGGACCTATAGCGAGTGCCCGGAAGTACTACGGACGTCTAGCACAACCTCTATGGCACATCCTGTTAAGCGATTGCGCCGATCGGCCACCAGATGGCGCTCCTGAACCGCCAGAGAGCTCAGTGGGTCCTGCTGGTGGATCTCAGGCCAGCGGAGGGGACATATGAATCCGATCGCAGATTTTTTAAATATTGATATAAGGACGCTGTACAGTGTCCTCCGGCAACTTGAGCATGGCCAGCAATGACGTCTAAACACGTTTCATGGCAGTCAAAGTGTTAAGAAAAAACCACATCTCTTTGATAAATGCTGGGCTGGGTTTAGGCAATACTTAGAACAGATTACATAGTAGGTTGTCTTTCTGATGGGTATATATTGCAATGAATGATACTGTAAATGTTATTAGTTGCTCTTTGAAGAGAAAAGATGTAACGTTAGATATTTATTTGTTTGGTGTAGAAGTATGGGCACCTGTTAGACGGGTGTAACTGGGTTTACAAAATTCTCAAAATGTGTTAAAAAAAAAGAAGAAAAAACTGAATTTGTTGAGGTCCTAGTCTGGGGGAGGGGAGGGGGGGGGGTCTGGCCTAGAGTTTTTTTTTTGTTTTTGTTTATATTGATTTATTATTTTTCTTTCAGGGGGGGGGGGGGGGGGTATTTTGTATCTATTTTTCTGTAACTCGGGGAGGGGGGGCAGTTGGCAGCATTTTCTTTTGTATGGTTGTTGAACTGTTGAACTGATGCTGTAAAACTGAAAAAAAAAGAAAATACAAATAAACATTGTTTAAATTTTTTTTTTTAAATATCGATACTTGGCGTCCCTGTCGCGATACTACTACGTATCGATTTCCCCCCCCCCCACCCCTAGTCAGTAGCTACTTGACTTAAATATGATTCACCGTGGCGTGGGTGCATTATTGTTGATAGACGGCCAGTGTCAGGTCCTGGAGAAAGGACAGGCGATCATCTGATTTGATGTAACGTTAAAACGGATGTTGTTCCAACTAGCTAGCTTTTCAGCTGTTAATGCTACAGTATAATAACACCAGCAAGCGAAACACATCCGAGCACCCCGTCACACCGCTCTGTCGGGACAATGGAATTTAAGAAAGTGTATCTGCTGTTAAAATAACAAACAGCATCACACTTTAAAACACGTTCATTTTATAATCCTCACTCTCCGCAGGAGATAAATGACGTCATATGGGATCGGAAGCTAGACTTTCGGCGTACTCTCCGATACCAGCATTTTAGGCTGTATCGGAGGCATTTCAGATACTGGTATCGGTATCGGAACAACTCTAGTTATACCGTCAATAAATATGATATTTTGGGCATATCGCCCAGCCCTAATATGCTGTGGTCTTCTGTTATTTTTGCAAACTCACTTGCCTTGAATTGCCCCTTGAGGGATGAATACATTATTTTAAATTGTATTGAATACAATACACATACAAAATACAAGACTGATGCAATGTGATCATTTACAACATTAGAATACTTAAAAACTCATGTTTAGCTGTTATGTCAGTCTACTGCTCAGTCAGTTAATGGAGAATGAAAAAAATAAACACAAAAAGATAGGGCAATTGTGGGGGGGGGGGGGGTGATCATCTTGACATCAAACTCACTAAACTCCAAGTCCAGACCCTGTGACCCTCGACCAGTGATGTACCTGAACGCGTTCAATGAACGATCGTTCGTGAACGCGTTCGTATTTTGGGCGAACGTGAACTGAACGGATGTTTCCCCCCCTAAATGAACGTAATTGAGAACGCGTTCATTCTCAGCGCTGTATAACGGCGTTCAAAAGTGCGTTCATTCTCAGCACTATATTATAACGGCGTTCAAACGTGTGCCAGATTTCATATGCCTTTCAGCCGAAAACCCAGTTAAAACACACCGTAAAATAATTTAAAATAATGCTGAAAACCACACAATCTGGCAACCGCTCTGGGCGGAGCTTCGGGGAGTCTGGTAGTAGAGCAGCTTTCAGCAACTTTCAGAAGGCGCTGCACTCGCTCAGAGTCAGACTCTACGACGTCGGTGTATGAGCATTTAAAAGAGTTTTAGTTAAAGTCAGTAAATGTTTTGCACTTTGAATATTGAACTTTGAGGTACAATCTTAGTTTCATACCTCAGCCTGGTTCCTACCCCGTGTTGCGTTAGTACAGAGTTATGTCGGCACATGTTTATATGTTTGCACAATGACTAATTTCACTTTTGGTACTTTAAGTATATTTAGATTATTATACTTAATAAAGACCATTCAAGCAGCGGGTTTTTCCTTATGTTTTTGAAAATATACTGTAGAGATGAAAGCTGCAGCTGCTACTAGTGTGGACTGAATGGGCGGCAGCAAAGCGTTATGGAAATGCCAGTATTCTGTGGTTCTATTATGGATTGTGGCAATACATTTGAAAAATAATAGCTTGCAGCAACGTATTGAAAAAAGAACTATAAACTATAAATTTGTTCATTTTTGAAACCATGAACTTTAGTTAAAAATTTAAAATTTTGAACTATGAACTGAACTAGTTCATTTAAAAATGTGTGAACTGTGAACTGAACTAGTTGATGTAGAAAGTGAACTTTCCCAACACTGCCCTGGACCTACCTTGAGGTGTTCCTGCTGGCCCAGGTGGGTGCTGCTGTGGTGGGTTCTGGGCCCCGCAGGCTGGACCTCACAGCTCTTCTCCTGGTGCCTCGTGCCAAAGTGCTGCTGCTGCTGCTGCTGTTGGATCTGCTGCTGCAGGTGCTGCTGGTGTCTGGAGTGGGAGCCCTGCTGCTGCTGCTGCTGCTGGTGTTGGTGCTGCTGCTGCTGCTGCTGGTGCTGCTGCTGATGCGACTGCTGATGCTGCGTCTGCTGTTGGTGTTGTTGTTGCTGCTGTTGAGATTGTTGGTGTGACTGTTGTTGCTGTGGATGCTGCTGGGACGGCTGCTGTGTGTGTTGTTGATGTTGTGTCTGCTGCTGCTGCTGTTGTTGTTGATGCTGTTGCTGTTGTTGTTGCTGCTGCTGAACTCCAGACTTCTCCATGTGATGCTGCTTCTGCGGCAGACCAGCGGGCGAGCCAGTCTGATTGCCTCGGACCAGACCCCTCTTCTTCTGGACGTGCTGCTGATCCTGCTGCTGCTGCTGCAGTGCCCTCTGGTGGAGGGTGTGGAGCTGAACAGGGTCAGGCTGCGTCAGGTGATGCTGCAGCTGGTACAGATGGTGCCTCTGCTGCTCCTGTTGTTGCTGCTGCTGCTGTTGTTTCATGTAGGGGTTCCCGCCCAGGTGCTGGCCAGGCTGGGGTGCGGCGTGCTGGGGCAGGTGCCCCTGGGGCAGGTGGAGCACCCCCGGCTGGTTCTGCTCCGTGGGTCCCTGAGGAGGGCAGTGGCCCTCGGTGGGCCGCAGCACAGTGCTCATGAAGGAGTTGGTGGAAAAGAGGGTGCCCACCTCAGGGTTTAACCTGGCCATGACAGTGGAGGAGTGGGGGGGAAGCTGACCCACCATCATTTGGTTGTGGTCTGGGAGCTTGACCTCCATACGGCCCACGTTGGTGGCTGGTGGCGGGCAAGCTTTGGGCCGCTTACCAGCAGGCAGCATCACTTCCTCCTGGGCCTGGCGTTTAGACACGCTTTTCACATGGCGTTCGCCCACCCCGACCCCCGCCTGGGCCCTCATCAGGGCACTCTTCAAGGGTGTGTATTCGTTGAGCTGGACTGTGCCTGAACAGGGAGGGAGAGCAGAGTTTGAAGGCTGGGATATGAGAGCCGAGGTCCCTACAGGAGACGGCACCGAGCGCTGCTGACCGGCCAGACTGGGAGAGCCAGGGTAGGGCTGCTGGCTAGAGCTCGGCCTGATCAGGTTGTTGACACTGAGGCTGCCCACGGTAGTAGTCTGGGGCTGGCTCTGGACCTGGGGGTGAGACTGAGCCTGAGAGTAGGAGATGTTATGTGGGTGTCTACCTCCCACTGGTCCACTGACAGACCCCTCCCCCGAGTGACCTCTAACAGACAGCTGGGAGAGTGGTTTGGATACTGCCGGCTCCATGGGCTTAGTGGCCTTCGCCTGCTGCCCAGCCGAGCCCCTCTCTTTGCTGGCGAGAGCCGGCAGAGTCTTGGGGGGCTCCCATGCAGCAGTCAGGGGGTTTGTGGAGGTGTGGCCATCTACAGAGCAGCCTCCCACCCTCCTCCCGGGGCTGTCCTGCTCCAGCATGGCCAGAGCCAAGATCTCCGCCTGTTCCGAGGTGAATGTAAAATTTCCAAAGGAGCTTGACGAGGCACTGATACTATGGCCCTGGGGCAACATGGATGCCACAGAGAAGCACCTACCTCCCCCCGCCCCAGCGGACATGGGAGAGTCCGTCTGCCTGCTGGATATCATGGGCTGCTCCATAGTTTCATGATCTAGGTTAGTGTACACCGGCTGAGGTAGCGCATAGTCCTTTTTAGAGGGGGTGTCACTCGCCACAGCCCCCAAGCCATCCTTCTCTGTGGCCGTAGCGGGGTGTCCCTCTTTCCGAGCCTCTCTCTCCCTTCCAGGGCCCAGGGCCAGTTTGACTTCGGCGGGGTGGGAGGGAGACGGGGTGGGCATGCTCAGGTCTGGCTGTGGATGAGTCAAGGTTCTACTGGCGGCGACCCGTTTCCTAAACTCGGGTGTTAAGGGTGCCGGCGTGACAGAGGACGCTGAAGGTGGAGTAGCAGATGAGGACGTGGTGGTGGTGGTGGTGGTGGTGGACACAGAGGCGGAGGTCACGGCGTGCGACTGGGGCGGGTGAACGTCCTGTGTGACGGCCAGGGGTCGACATACCGAGGTGGGCTGGGCGGCCTGGACCGAAACTACCGGTGCACCCTTTGAGACACTGACGGAACAGACTGGCGGGCGACTCGTTACTGTCGTCACGCTGGGAGAGATGTACTGACTCTCGGCGGAACAAGCAGCACCGACTGTAGATCTGCTCTCTCTAGAACCGGCAGCTGTGGCCGCCGACCTCGCCTGCGCTGTGCTTTTGGCTGAAGACGTGGTGTCTGGCTGGTGACTCTGCGGGACTGTGTGTTTGCTTACGGTGGAACTGTTACAAACCACTATGGGTATGTTACTCTGAGCGGTCACAGACGCACTATCGGAAGGTTTCGCGGTCATACCGCTGACGGTTGTGACGCCAGACACTGGTACGTTAGCGCTGGCGCTAGCATGACTTGCAACGGCTTCACTCTGCATTGCACTGACCCTAACCATTGACGTGCCCGGAGAGACACTACAGGTACCGCTGACAGAGTTTGTACCCCTTGTGAGAATATCAGTGGATACAGTCGGTCCATTAAATGAACTACAGATGGTGGTCATTTTCAGTGTGCTTTCTTTACAAGTAACACTGCTTTCGCCTGGTGTGGGAGCTTCACTGGACACTGTGGATCCACTAGCTGTGGTGTTAACCGCAGGAAGCTCTGTGACTTTTACACCAGCAGATGGTGCTATTTGAGCTACAGTCACCTGAACAGTCGGACTTTCCACCACGACTAGCGCTGGCTTGGCTGCGATGGCAACAGCCGTCTGTGATGATTTGAGCTCTTTCCTCCTGGTCGGCTTGGTCCTCTTGGTGGAGGCCTTTTTAGTAGTAGAGGCCCTCCGAGGCTTCCTCGCCGAGGCCTTAGCAGGACTAAGCGCTGGCCCTGGTTTGATACAGGGAACTTGTAATTGTCTGAGTGGGAGAGCTGGGACGGTGGCAGGCGGGGGAAGCTGCTGCTGGACCACTGATGGGGGGGCAGCAGGTAGCTGAATGTTGTTCTGGCTGGAGATGGTAAGCGGGAGGCCCTGGGAGATGCTCTGGTTGAGGCTACTGAGGCTGTTTAGAGCCACGTTGGTAGTAGGCTCCTCGCTGGTGGTGGGTTGGACCAGCTGGAGCATGCTCTGACCGCCCTTGGAGCCAGCCTTGTCGGAGGTCTTCATGGGCTGCAGGGCGAAGACCTGACCGTTAACAGTGATGGTCTGTGGCGCTGTGGGGACAGAGGGGACACAGGAAGCATGGGAGGCCTGTAATGTTTGGGTTACTTGGGGCTGAATGGGACGTGGTAGAATGTGCACCAGCTGCTTCCCCCCGACAGTCTGTAGACATGTGGTCGGGGTGGCACAGCTAGTCTGACTAGGCACAGCGGGTACCATAGTGGGCACAGCGGCAGGCACCATACCAACCTGAGGATTCTGGGGGATTGGTGCAGTCTGATTGGGGGCTTGGATTATTACGATGTGCTGGCAAGGCGTCTGATTGGTTAATTCCTCCCTGACCATGGACTGGGCTGGGCAGGTGTTGGCCTGCTGAAGGATGACCACACTTGGGTTATTAGTGCTCTGCGGAGCAGAAACGGTCGGGTTGACCTGCAGTACCTGCATGGTCTGAAGCAGAGGAAGCACGGTGGCCTGAGGCTGGGGTACAAGGGCTGGCTGAGAGAGTGGCTGGGGTACCATAGCCGACTGGTGCTGTGGGATGAGGGCTGCCTGGGGATGGGGAACCAGCGACGGCGACTGAAGCACAGCGGGTTGGTGCTGTGACACCACAGCTGGGTGAGCTAGCACAGCTGGCTGGGGCACTATAGCTGCCTGGGGTAGGACAGTACATTGGGGCTGGGTGGCTAGAACAGGCCGAGGCTGGGTCAGGATGGTTGGCTGTAGTTGGGGGGGCCTCTGCAGGATATGAGCAGTGATGGGAGCCTGTTGTACGGGTGCCTGAGTTTGCATCTGGATTTGAACGGGCTGAACAGGAGGCTGGGTGCCCACGGGGCACAGCGTCAGCTGCTGGACAGCCTGGCCGGTGGCATTGATCTCTGAGGTGGGCAGACTCTGGCAGACCGGCTGCACCGTGTTCCCCGTCAGCTGCAGAGTGGTCCAGGTGGTCTGCGTGCTGCCCGCTCTGAGGAGGGCAGAGCTGTTGGGGACGGTGGTGTAGGTGACTGTCCGGATGGCGGTGTCCTGGGCGAACACAGAGGCGACCTCTGGGACCAGCGGTCTGGATGTGGTCAGAGTCTGGGGGAGGGCCGTGAGGCCGGGGACAGGCTGGGTGGGTGGCTGAACGGGGAGCTGTGGGGCTGGATTGGCAGCTACGGTCAGGCTCTGAGCTGCCGGGGTGGCAGGTTGGGGCTGCTGGGCCAGGGTGGTGGTGACGGCGGGGATCTGGAGGGTGATGTAGGACACGGAGGGGGGCAGAGCGGGGACGGTGGCCGGCGCTTCCACCACACACTGCTCCACCAATCTCAGGCCCGGCGTAGCCTCCGTAGGGGCGACGGTCGCCCTGGGAAGAAGAGAAGGAGAGGAGGACACGCCGTTGACCTGCAGCAGGGCTCCATTCGGCCTCACCCTGCCGTCAACCTCAGGCTGAAGAACCACGGCCTCGGTTGTCTGTTTCCCCGGGTGGAGGGCGGGGCCTGTCTCCTTCCCCGCCGGGCAGATCACGTTCCCGTTGGAGTACACGATGATCCCCTTCGGCAGCTGGTGGGTGGGCATCACCTTGGCTACCTTGGCGCTGCGCTGCTTGCCCTTCCAGTGGATGGTGGGGTCGTCGAGGAAGTTGATGTCGTGGGCCTTGAGGAGCTCGATGTAGTGCGCGCTCTCCTTCCGAAGCTCGTCCAGCTGACACCGCTGCCGCCGGATCTCCTCCGCTGAGATGAGAGATGAGGGGTGTGAATATATTTAATATAATATAATATAAGCACAGACACACACTTTCACCGCCAGTATTAGAACACTGCAAAGCTAAAACGGACATACATTAACCCTTTCACTGCCACGTCGGTTGTGTGATAGTAAAGGGTTAACCTTCTGTCGTGTGGCAGTGAAAGGGTTAACCGGCTGTCGTGTGGAAGTGAAAAGGTTAACCTTCTGTGTATTGTCGCAGTGAAAGGGTTAACTGTTTGATAGTGCGGCAGTGAAAGGGTTAACTGTATCAGGTTATCTGCCGGTTTCAACAAGTTAAATTTAAGACTTTTTAATACCACTTAGAGCTAAATTGAATACCAATTTCACTACCATACTAGCTAAAACATCACATGGCGACACTGAACTGGGGGCTGCACTTGCATGCCAATTTAAATTCTCGCGTGTTCCATACAAGCTCTTGCCAGACGCACCAAGCTCCCGGTTGCCCAGCATAATAAAAAAAACGACTTGAATATAAAAACATTTGACATATTACATATTATTTAATCTCCTTAAAGCCGGGCTGTGCACATTAAATGTAAGACTTTTGAATAGCTTTTAAGGCCTTAAATTGAGAATTGTGAATTTAATACTTTATAAGACTTTGTAATACCCCACAGATGTATGTGTATAAAGAGTGTTGTTGTCAGGCTGTCTGGGCTGTCCTATTGACCCATCTCAAACCCTTTCCTCTTTTCTTAATCGTCCAATCACAATCGTTGCTTTCCTCGGAAGGGCGGGGTTTGAGATTGTCAATTGTCACTGCACCACCACATGTGTCTCTCGCACTGTGAAACGTACAAGCTGTCAAATGTTTTGGCACCATTGTCAACAAGACAAAATTCCGGCACATTCATTGTATTTTAGTCTGTGTTTCTCATTCTGATAATGTGACCAGACAAATACATTAGTACAGCCATTAGCTGCTGTCATGGCAACATGGACAAATACATCAATAACTGGATATGGTAGATGACAAGAAAGGTATAATATTAGAAAACTTCACCTTGGACTTTATCCCCTCCTTCAAGAAGCATTGCATCATTTTGTTTCTGTAGTTCTGTGATGTAACGAAAGGCCTGGTCCAGGATCATGTTCTTACTCTGAAGACCACAACAGACATTTTAAAACAGAATGTTGCCATTGGATATGAGAGAGAGAGAGAGAGAGAGAGAGAGAGAGAGAGAGAGAGAGAGAGAGAGAGAGAGAGAGAGAGAGAGAGAGAGAGAGAGAGAGAGAGAGAGAAGAGAGAGAGAGAGCGAGAGAGAGAGAGAGATATTAAAAGGCATAGATTAAAAGATCAATCTTGGGATTCTATTCATTCAAATTCAATAGTGTTCAAATTAAATTTCCCCGGCCCATTACATTTACATATATATATATATATATATATACACATGTAGGACACAGTTTTTACTGTGGTGTTATTGACTGGTTTTATTTATTTATCGTCTTGTCTGTATGTAGTATACTGACCGGAGATAAATTAATTACCCTTCTGGACAATAAAGAACATCCATCCATCTATATATGTGTCATATTAGCTTATATGATCATGAAAGTGAGTGAGAAAGAAAAAAACACCTGTTTCAGGGCCTGTGAGCATGGTAGAAGATTTCCAATGCGGTTAATACCAGCATTGATCTTCTCTTTTCTGTGTCTCTCAACTGCAAAAGAAAAGAAAAGGGAAATAAATTAAGATATAGATGGTTCCACTGGAATTGTGTTGAACAGTTTGGACCCAATTGTGTCTTGCATCAATTACTGCATTAGCAAACATTGCAACAGGAAATAAACTTTGGGTTAATTTAGAATGTTATTCTCATCACTTTGAAAACGCTATATAAATGCAGCCATTTACCTCTATATAGACAGGTGGAGGATAGATACAGGAGGGCAGTGTGAAAGAGTATATTGACAGGAGGTGGAGGATAGATACAGGGGGGCAGTGTGAAAGAGTATATCGATTTATCGACAGGTGGAGAATAGATACAGGGGGGCAGTGTGAAAGAGTCTATATTGACAGGTGGAGGATAGATACAGGAGGGCAGTGTGAAAGAGTCTATATTGACAGGATGTGGAGGATAGATACAGGAGGGCAGTGTGAAAGTATATTGACAGGAGGTGGAGGATAGATACAGGGGGGCAGTGTGAAAGAGTATATCGACAGGTGGAGAATAGATACAGGAGGGCAGTGTGAAAGAGTCTATATTGACAGGTGGAGGATAGATACAGGAGGGCAGTGTGAAAGAGTCTATATTGACAGGATGTGGAGGATAGATACAGGAGGGCAGTGTGAAAGAGTCTATATTGACAGGTGGAGGATAGATACAGGAGGGCAGTGTGAAAGAGTCTATATTGACAGGATGTGGAGGATAGATACAAGAGGGCAGTGTGAAAGACAAGAGTATATTGACAGGTGGAGGATAGATACAAGAGGGCAGTGTGAAAGACAAGAGTATATTGACAGGTGGAGGATAGATACAGGAGGGCAGTGTGAAAGAGTCTATATTGACAGGTGGAGGATAGATACAAGAGGGCAGTGTGAAAGAGTCTATATTGACAGGAGGTGGAGGATAGATACAAGAGGGCAGTGTGAAAGAGTCTATATTGACAGGAGGTGGAGGATAGATATAGGAGGGCAGTGTGAAAGCGTCTATATTGACAGGAGGTGGAGGATAGATATAGGAGGGCAGTGTGAAAGCGTCTATATTGACAGGTGGAGGATAGATACAGGGGGGCAGTGTGAAAGGGACTCATGAGAGAGATGCAATAGCTGCACTACAGCACACATCCACCTGTATGACCTCCAATCATGAATATTTAGTACAACACCAAGTAGACAGAGGACTCATTATACTGACACGTAGTTCCAGAGTAGACCTGGCGCCTGGTCGCCACCTTGGTCCTCCATGTCTGCCTTTAAATCCTGGTTCAAAACCTACCCGTTTAGCCTTTTTAGCCTGGATAGTCTGATTTCACACCTACCCTGTTTTATGTTGTGTATTATTTTATTTCTTAGTTTCTAATTGTACTTGTTATATTTGTCGTACTCATTCATTTTTTTTTTTATATATTTTTGTATTTTTGTACGTTTGATTTTACAAAACAGGGGAAGTTCTCTATACGCCTCTAGGCTTCTAACTTCTCCTTCACAATATGATTATAACTTATTATGTATTGTTTTTACTTTTATTTAACTGTGTTAATAAATAAATACAAAAATACAACTAAAACATACTTACTTACTTACTTTTGTGCTTGTATACATTAATGACTAAAACTTGTACCAATGCCGTCAAACCATTGATTAGAAATAATAATAATAATAATAATAATAATAATAATAAATTATGTAAATAGTTTGAGCCAAATTGGATAACAAATGTGCGAGATATCCTGGACGGGGGTGAGTGATAACAATAATTATCTCACCTGCATTATGAGACTCCTTATTTTTCTTCTTTCTGAAAAAGAACATTTGAAATTTCAGTCACATAGAACTCAGCGCTGGAATACTTTTTAAATATTACTATCCAGTACAACTATCAAGTACAACTGCTTACATCTATTATTATCATTATCATCATCATCATCATCATCATCATCATCATCATCATCAACATCATCATCATCATCTGCTTGCACTGAGGTCTTGGCTAAAACATAATAAGTGAAATCAGAATGTGCAAAGTACATAAACACATACAAGGAATTTTGGAGTCTTGGACTGTTTGAGTCTTAATATATATATAGGCATATATAAGCATTATGCTTCAGTCTGTACCTTTTCAGTCACTGTAAAATCAAATATTGTTAAATGATGGTGTATATCAGGGGTCAGCAACCTTTTTGACATGGAGTGCCTGTTTGAAATATAGTTGTACCTAGTGTGCCTCAACAATATTCCATGCATCGTACAATTTTTTTCTCATAATCAGGTATTTTTAATGATAATTTTTACATTATTACATCATTATTGTTATTGTTATTATTAACAATATTATTATGATGGTTGTATCAACCCTAAATCTGAGTTGGGGGGGGAATGCAATGCAGACAAACAGCTGCATACAGTGCGACCATTTCACTCACATTTGCCCATTCATTTTTGGACACATCACACACCATCGGTGTGTGTACTGTACGTGTGCTGTCATAGCTCCACCTACAGGCCTAATGGAGAACACCAGGATGTGAATGGAGGGTGAATGTGAGGTATATCGTGTAAATAAGTTTTGATTGATCGCAAGACTACACTGTAAAAAAATAAATAATAATAAGTTACCAGAACTTTAAAATATTGAGTTCAGTTACTGTGCATTAAGGTTTTCAGTTTTCAATCCATAATAAGTTAACAGAAAAATAAGTACACAACCACATTATTTCAACCTAATAAAACTATGTTTATTGTCATTGTTTTAAGAACACAAGTTGACTTGGTAAAAAAATGGCTTTTAACATGTGCAATGTTCAATGAAATAGAAAAATAAATAATAAAATGTGTTGATTAATCCCACTGGTCACAATGGTGACCGTAATAATATTTTTGTTATAAGGCTCTGCAAATGTTACTGAATGATGTAGCAATGTATTTCCAGCTAAATTGAAATAATAAACAAATAAAGGGTCTCAATTAAATATGTGCTAGTAAAAAGAACCTGTGGGAGGATTTCAACAAGATAAATGCGACAACAGTGCAAAATATTTCACTATAATATTTATTAAAAAAAAATTAAAAAAAATAATGCTGCCCCCTGTGCCTATGAAAATGCCCCTGCGTGCCTATGCAGGCACGCATGCCTAGGGTTGCCTACCCCTGGTGTATATTGTATTGTGTGAGATGATGACTGAAAAAACTACTACTACTACTACTACTACTATATATTATATAGTGTATGTATCTAACTGAAAGACCTTATTCACGTCAAGGACCCCTACATATTTAGGCCATGGACCTTCATTTGACTAGGTTTTGTCTCAGGGTCATCTGGTAAGATATTGGTTGTGAGATATGACTCAGTCCAGAATTGCATAACTGTCTACTGTAGATGGGGAGACAACATTGTAAGGTTTATGAAACCTATGATTAGAGTTGTCATTCATATATATATATATATGTAGACTATTCCCCATTTTTCTTGGGACCCCTGGTTGAGAACCACTGTGATAAATCGATCGAGATATCTATGATTTCTACGAGGGCTGTACCTTCCCTCCCTATTATGATGGTTGAGCTCCAAAGCTTTAGTTGTAATAATTGAATAATTGGAAGCTTTATTCTTCCAGACATCCAAGTTCCAATACGCCAGGTAGATAGAATATACGTTGTGTATTAATTATGTTTACAAATCTACTACTGTTGGGGAGCCGAGAAAAACAAGCATCTTACATCCTGAATGTATGTACATTTAAAAAAGCTGTAACAATAATAAAGAAAAAAAAAGCATTCGGGTCAGCAACTGAAGATTTGAAGTATTCGGGTCAGTGACTGAAGCTTCCAAGCATTGGGGTCAGTGATTAAAGCTTCCAAGCATTCGGGTCAGTGACTGAAGCTTCCAAGCATTCAGGTCAGTGACTGAAGCTTCCAAGCATTCAGGGCCCTGTTTCATGTACGTGGTTCAACTAAGTCGATCAAGATGTCCATTATCCAGCTTCAGTTAACCCGATGTTCGAAGCCGGGATTTTCCTGTTTCACAAAGGTGGATTCAGTCTCGTTAACTCAAGCCAGACTTGCGAGTCAGGCTAAATGCGCGCGGCCGTTTTAGGTGAAAAGCCAGCACGTATCGATGGCAGAGATCCTGATTCTCAACGGCATTGATTGATTAATTGATTTAAGACTTTATTGACAGATTGCAATACGGCTCAATCGCCTCGCCGACAAGTTAAATGCGTTATCTATAGGCTAATTCTAAGTCCCTCATTACCTCAATCAATCAGATTATATCTCTTTAAACTTGCCTGCTGGATTGAATAATCAAATGAGATCTTGCTAGCGAAAATTATTAGTTAACTGTTATACAGAATTACGATACGGCTCTCTTACCCATTGATTGATGTATAGTCAATCTTTTACTTATCTTCTCTGTGGTGTAACGGGTTCTTCTTTTGACTTTCACACGGACGACCGGGGTTCAAGACCCTAGTCTTTTCCTTCTTTTTGCAATATAGGAATAATTCAATTTGGTGCACGTTGAGAGCTATATAAAGAATGACATCCTCAATGCATGTAGATTTATAATATTTTAACTTAAAACCAGGCTACTTTGGCGTATAATCATTAATATTATATTCAAAAAAATCATATTGGAAACACCGGGATTTGAACCCCGGTCGCTGGATTGGCAGGCTTGAGCACTACCGCTGGGCCACTGGGCCAGATGGGATAAATTCATTGTTTATACATTAATGAACGAGAGACCCGTGTTTAGAATATCCTTTGTTTTGAATGAAGTTTATCTCTTTATCCTCATTCATTAATGTGACGTCAACGGCTCATTCAATTTCTCAAATCCGTCAAACAGCGCATCTCATCAGACATCTTAATCCCAGTTACAATTAAAATAACCACATCATGTGTACATCGCACGAGCGAGCGCCACCGTCGCCACGGTATATATAACGTGCATTATTTAGGACAAAGTGAATTTAATATCAGCATTTTGGGTCTATTTTACATTTCAAAAGCCCCCTCTGGAAGAATGGAGCACAAAAACGTAATTCAGAATGGTATAATGCAGATCGTAGACTGTGGGAATAGTTTCAGGAAACGGGCTGTCACTTCTTTGCGGGGGCGTGGCGATAGTTCAGGCTAACTTGAACTTGAACTCTGCTTTCGAGCAGGCTCAAACTTTTGGATCTGTTGGCATGGTGATCTGGAAAATCCACGTATATGAAACCGGAAAGTCCGGCTAACCCAGTTATCCAGCTAAAGTTATCCGGCTAACTCAGTTATCCAGGTACATGAAACGGGGCCCAGGTCAGTGACTGAAGCTTCCAAGCATTGGGGTCAGCCCTACTTTCTACTTACTTGGGTTTGCGGCCATGGGTCTGGGTCTCGGTCATCTCTGGCATACTGTCCTAACTGTTGCCTGTGTGGTAGGCACCAGTCATCAACACTCACCAGCCAGACCTCAGAACCCTGAACTGCATTACCTAAACAGAATTAGAGGAAAATTACATTTGTCAATAGAAAATATAGAGTTAAGTGATAAACACTTATCTTTACACAAATATATTTTTTTACATTTGACCTCTTTAACCAAAATTAGAGTCACATTGGGGCTAATTCAAAGTCCACCCAAAACATTGTTGAATTAACACATTCGGATAAGAAATTATGTTGTGGCGTACATGACAGCATTTGCTGGAAAATATCTAATGGTATGTAGGCTACAACAATTGTATATGAATTATGAGCTTTTTAAACTTTGTTGGGTGGTAACGTTACATATTTATAAGATGAAGATATTGATTGATTGAAAACTTTATTAACAGATTGCAGAATGGGTACAGCTCAATACACAGTAATTGTTAAGGGGATGCAGACCAGAGAAAGACTTTCGTCTTGTTTACATCAGGGTCCCCCATGTTCAATTCACAATGAGAGAGAAAGAGAAATAGGCTGTTAAGTCCCACCGTCTTCTACCCAGATACGCCAAGTTATTACTGGTGTTTCAAATGACTACAGGGTGTTTTAAATGCAAGAAATACACAGGTTGTGAGATTAACAAGAGAGTAATTGTCTATGAAAACATTGTGAGTGGACATTGGGTTGTGACAGGGACATGTAGCCTACGATTAGGCACCTGCGTTATTGATTGACTGATTGATAACTTTATTAACAGATTGCAGAATGGGTACAATACAGTGAGTACAGCTCAATACACACAATTGTTAAGGGGATGCAGACCAGAGAAAGACTTTCGTCTTGTTTACATCAGGGTCCCCCATGTTCAATTCATCAGGACATATATGACATACAGATAGACAGTACTGCTACATCTATACATTTATGACATACCAGATTTGCAAATACAGTACTGTTTGTGATACAAAAAGAGTCCAGATACAGTTACCGTATCGAACTCTGACAGGAGGAGCATATTTCCCTGTAAGTATTGTCCTACATGATGCCAGTGTGAGGAAAACATACACAACCACCTGCTACTAAGAAATTACATAAACTCCATGATCAAAACTGCTAAAAAAAAATTCATCAATGACAAAACTGAGGAAAACAAAAATAAACCATGTGAACTTTGGAAATTACTCAATAATCAACTAGGCTGCAGTAAAAAACTTAAAACCAGGTTCTCAAACATAAACATACAGACGGACAACACGCTCATCACAGACAAGCTGGATGTAGCCAATTACTTAAACACTTTCTTCACAAACATAGCCACCGAAACACTGGTAAACAAACTACCCTCCCACTCAGGGCAGTATGGGGTAGAACACATAGTAGCATACTACAAGAACCTAGGCGTCCACAAAGACGACTTCAAACTGGAAATGGTAACTACATATGAGGTACTCAAAAAACTGAGCGCCCTCCAACCGAACAAGGCCACTGGCCATGACAACATCCCCTCCAAATTCCTCAGACTCAGCAGCCGCCATCACCCCATTTACATTTACATTTACATTTAGTCATTTAGCTGACGCTTTTATCCAAAGCGACTTACAAGTTCTGTACGACAAGCCATCAGGAAGGGCACAACTCTATCAGCTGAGTAACAATGTTCATCAAAGTGTTGAGTGCTACAGTGTAGGTTAGTTTATTAGGACAAGTGCATGACAGTATGGTTCGTTTTTTTTTTTTTTTTTTTTTTTAATTCAGATAATTGTTGAAGAAGTGCGTCTTTAGTCGACGGCGAAAGATTGGACGTGTTTCGGCTGTCCTAACTGGGGTGGGTAGTTCATTCCACCATTGTGGGGCAAGGTTTGAGAATAGGCGACTTCTCTTTGATGACCCTCCCGGAGCTTGGATAGGAGTAGGTCTGAGGCGGCCAGAAGATGCAGAGCGTAGGGGTCTTGAGGGTGTGTAGTTAGAGACCATTGACCGGAGGTAGGCGGGAGCAGTTCCCTTTGCCGCCCGGTATGCTAGGTCGAGGGCCTTGAAGCGGATTCGTGCAGCAATGGGGAGCCAGTGCAGGTCCCTAAGAAGTGGGGTGACATGGGCCGACTTCGGTAGGTTTGAGATCAGGCGGGCCGCTGCGTTCTGAATGAGTTGAAGAGGCTTAGTGGCAGTGGCCGGGAGGCCAGCGAGCAGTGCGTTGCAGTAGTCGAGGCGGGAGATGACTGTTGATTGGACGAGGAGTTGGGTGGCTTCTTTTGTCAGTCATCACACACATAATAAACCTCTCCATAAAACAGGGACACATCCCCAAGGACTTCAAAATTGCGAGAGTAACACCCCTGCACAAAAAGGGCAGCAAATTAGACCCAGGCAACTACCGCCCCGTTTCTATCCTTACATCCATCTCGAAAGTCATGGAAATAAATAATAGTATACGAACAGGTCGAAAAGTACCTTGCGGAAAAAAATCTAATCTACGAATTCCAATCTGGTTTCAGAACATCCCGCTCCACTGACACATGCCTTCTCTATTTGAACGACCACATCAAACAAGAGGTGGACGCGGGCAAATACTGCGGCATGGTCATGCTGGACCTACAAAAGGCCTTCGACACTGTCAATCACACCATTCTGATTGACAAGCTAAAAGCAATTGGTTTTGATAGTCTATCAGTGAGCTGGATACAATGCTACCTGGAGGGGAGAGAACAGATGGTGGAGGTAAACGGTACCCTATCCCCCCCCCCCCCCCTCACAGTGAACTGTGGTGTTCCACAAGGAAGCATACTAGGACCACTACTGTTCCTAATTTATGCAAATGACATGTCGTCAGCTTGTGACTGCAACTTGTTCCTGTTTGCGGACGACTCAGCCCTGCTGGTCTCTGACAAGAACAAGTTACAGGTTGAAAAAACCCTCAGCTCGGAACTAGGCAAAATCTGCATATGGCTCGCCGACAACAAACTATCATTAAACATGGGCAAAACAGAGTCCATTCTCTTCGGTTCAAATAACAAACTCAGCAAAACAGACGGCTTCTCAGTTACAGTGGGTGACAATATTGTCACAAGGAAAGATGAAATTACCTACCTGGGTTCCATCCTAGAGGCTAATCTTTCCTGTGACAAAATGGCATCCAATGTAATAAAAAAAGTCAATCAACGAACTCGATTCCTGTACCGGATCTCCTCCCTGGTAAACAAGAATACCCTGAAGACTCTGGCAGGAGCACTCATTCAAGGGTACTACGACTATGCTTGCACCTCATGGTACCAAAGCACCTCAAAGGCACTAAAAACCAAATTACAAACATCTCAAAACAAACTAGTCAGACTACTGCTTGACCTGACTCCTAGAACCCACCTCACCCCTGCACACTTTGCCAACCTAGGATGGCTTAGAGTAGACAACAGAGTACAGCAACTTGCAATGGGCCTGGTCTACAAGATACACTTACACGACCAAGGTACCCATGTACATGTCAAAATACTTCCCAAAGGTCAGTGAATACCACGATCACAACACCAGAGGGAGCTCCACAAATCATGTAAAACCCAGATTCGGCTCAAACAAGGGACTAAACACGTTTCGCAATTATGCCACAACAATGTGGAACGCCCTACCCAAAGCTGTAAAGGAATGTGAATCACTACCCACCTTCAAAAGCACTCTCAAAGAACACCTACGGGAGACTGCAATTCAAAACTGGCCCCTACAAATGTCCTAACCCAGTTGTACAATAAAGACCAAGCATGGCTTTGTCAGTATTCCAATGTACAGCCCCACCCAACCCCACCCCACCTACCCAACCTCCTCCAATGTACAGTCTCTATGTCAAATGTATGTCAGTATTCCAATGTACAGTGCCCCCCCCCCCCCCCCCCCCCACCTCCAATGTACAGCCCCGCCCCACCTACCCAACCTCCCCCAATGCACAGTTTCTATGTCAAATGTATATACACTCTTCTTCTGGATTTGTTTAGTATCACAAACAGTACTGTATTTGAAAATCTGGTATGTCATAAATGTATAGATGTAGCAGTACTGTCTATCTGTATGTCATGTGTGTCATATGATGAATTGAAAATGGGGGACCCTGATGGAAACAAGACGAAAGTCTTTCTCAGGTCTGCATCCTCTTAACAATTGTATGTATTGAGCTGTACTGTACTGTACCCATTCTGCAATCTGTTAATACACTTTTCAATCAATCAATCAATCAATCAATCAATCGTGTATCTTGTAGACCAGGCCCATTGCAAGTTGCTGTACTCTGTAGTCTACTCTAAGCCATTCTAGGTTGTCAAAGTGGGCAGGGGTGAGGTGGGTTCTAGGAGTCAGGTCAAGCAGTAGTCTGACTAGCTTGTTTTGAGATGTTTGTAATTTGTTTTTTAGTGCCTTTGAGGTGCTTTGGTACCATGAGGTGCAAGCATAGTCGTAGTACCCTTGAATGAGTGCTCCTGCTAGAGTCTTCAGGGTATTCTTGTTTACCAGAGAGGAGATCCGGTACAAGATGTAAACAAGACGAAAGTATTTCTCTGGTCTGCATCCCCTTAACAATTGTATGTATTGAGCTGTACTGTACTGTACCCATACTGCAATCTGTTAATAAACTTTTCAATCAATCAATCAATACTAAAGAGCTGATGCATTGCAGACATTATATTAAGACTAGGTGGCTGTTCAACTCAGCTGGTGCATCTCACTCGCTCACTTTGACAGGGTTGTCATTTCGGAATTTCACAATCAAATACATGGCGTTTAGGGGTGTGATGAAGTGTCGACACTGTGACATATATCCAAAAGATTAACACACGTTAGAAATAAGACAATCTCACCCTAGCTAGTAGCTACAGCTAGCCAGTTGGGTTTATTTCCAGCTAGCAATCAAGCTAACTGATCGCCTACCGACATCGACAGCACAATGCAATGTTGTACGACCCCTTCGCCTCTCTGGTGTCTTTGACGCTAATCTGTTGGTGGACGTTGTTCACTTACCTGTAGCTTCAGCATCTCGGAGACCATGTCCTTCTTGTCAAAACTTTGGGCTTTTGAAGCTAGCTTACAAAGTATTCACCTCAACTCATCCCAAAACAAACTAGCTACAACCTACCCCGGTGCAGAAGGCGGACTGTTCTGGTAGTATTGGCCAATAGCATTTGAGATTTTTGGAAGTGTCCAAGTATCAGCCAATCAACGTGAATAACAGCGACGGGAGCCAGGAAGGAATTATTTTGCAGCACTGTATGCATGTATGCACAATTTAGACACATTTTCTGCATCTCTATATTGTTTGTATCATAGCGTATTTTCTGTTACGCATCAACAACAGTATGGCACCATATGTATATATTCAAATGAAAATGAGTCGAAATAACACCAACTAATGCAAATAGTATTTCCTTTATTTAGAGGTTAAAAAGTCTTACAATATAGAGCTCCAGAAAAGATAAAATTCTTCAAAGAAAAAAAAAACATGCTTATACTACAATGGAGAGAACGCAACTCTCCTAGCATGCAACGGGTCAGAGCTCCCCCTGGGCAGTGTTGTTTGAGAGCCAAACTAAACTAACATCCAGACTATCCGGCAAGCTTCCCAATCTTATAAAGGGCTAGGTAATGCCAGCAACTGACTGAGACATTAACAAATCCAGAGTGACAAAGTTTGACTTGGCTGGATTCCTAATAGGTGGCCACATAAGGTGCCAAAGCAAACAGGATGCATCCATGCATTCAGAACACACCCTCTCAAGCACTGATCAAGACAGGAGCTCAATTTCCAATAGTTATTCTATCCTAGAAAAGGACCCACACACTTGATTGCAACCTGCCATCTCGTTATCCAGAGTTCCCTTTCTTGACACTGTGCCACGTCATTCCCACTAAAACATTGACATTCTAATTCTGCTATTTTGTTGATTACTCGCACTCCTGCTCATCTGATACAATGAGTTTCTTGATATTATTTCCTGCCTTAGTGGCAAACCCAGGAAAACCTCTGAGCCATTCCGGCATCTCCATGTAAAAAAAAATAAAGAAAAGAAAACAGCTGAAGGGGAATTAAATTAACAGGTTGAAAAACAAAATCATTCAGAAATTATGAGTGGCGAACACACACCAAATCTCTCCCGCCACCTTGCGACCACTCAACCTTCCTCGAGCCCGTTCTGAGGGTGCACATGTCTCCTGTGCTACTCTCCTCTACACTAAGCACAGCTCTGGACACGAGGCTCGACCGCGAGCAATGCATCACAGCACAAGGTTCACTCTCAGCACACTGCCAGAAGAAGAAACAGGGAAGTCTCATCCACTGGTCAACCTTTTTTACCCATAGGTCCCTGGGCTCAGGTGGTGAGGGGATGGGAGTTCTGAGTGTTCCGCATGTCACTATGACAACATGAAGCATCGCTCCCAAGGTTACCAGCTGGGACGCATTCGTTTGTCAACGGTGGTCTTCTAAAACGTTTTCCCTCTTCAGTTCAACCGTTTCCTTTTGCCTAAACAGCTATGAAATACTGTTATGTCCCCCCTTAGCTTTACAACCGCATTAAAACAACTCAAAACACAAACTGTATGATTTGCAAACACCAAACCCCCTCCACCAAGTGTATAACTGTCAAGTTGGCAGCTATGTCTATTCGGAGCACTTTTGGATTCTTAGCATATTCTCAATTTCAATTATCTAAATGAGAGGGGGGAGGGGAATAAAAGATGCAAAGGGGAACGATTGCAAAAAAAAAAAAAAAAAAATTATAATAATAATAACGCAGCCTTTTTTTGTACTTTAAATTTCTTTTCTCTTTTTAACGTCCTCTGAAGAAAGTGTTGAAGGTGTCGACCCCGGGGCATTTGTCACAGTTCTGTTTCTGTGGAGGTGGGCACGGCCATGCTCTTTTCAAAAGGCTGTGCCCCCCCCCTACTCTGACTTCTGCAGCTCTCCAGCGGGGGGCGCACACGGGCTGCGCAGGCTCTTCTGCAGCACGTGGGCATCGGCAGGCTCTATCCTCTTGTAGTAGTTCTTTTTCGTCTCGATGATCTCAAAGCCGAATTTCTGGTAAAAGTCGATGGCCGACTCGTTGCTGATCTGCACATGACTGTGGGGAACAGAATGAAAAAAATAAAACAATTCTAGTTAGGGATGTTTGTTACAGAGATGGTGCAAAAGACACCTTAGAAAATGGATGTAGCTGGTTTATCTATCTACACATTGGGTTGTGGGGGCCATGTAGTAGGATAATTATGTAGCATATATCTATCTACAGGTTGGGTTGTGGTGGCCATTGGGGGCCATGTAGTAGGGTATGTAGCATCTATATCTACACGTTGGGTTGTGGTGGCCATTGGGGGCCATGTAGTAGAATATATAGCATCCATCTATCTACACGTTGGGTTGTGGTGGCCATTGGGGGCCATGTGGTAGAGTATGTAGCATCCATCTATCTACACATTGGGTTGTGGTGGCCATGTGATAGGGTATGTAGCATCCATCTATCTACACATTGGGTTATGGTGGCCATTGGGGGCCATGTGATAGGGTATGTAGCATCTATCCATCTACACGTTGGGTTGTGGTGGCCATTGGGGGCCACGTGGTAGGGTATGTAGCATCTATCCATCTACACATTGGGTTATGGTGGCCATTGGGGGCCATGTGATAGGGTATGTAGCATCTATCCATCTACACATTGGGTTATGGTGGCCATTGGGGGCCATGTGATAGGGTATGTAGCATATATCCATCTACACATTGGGTTATGGTGGCCATTGGGGGCCATGTGATAGGGTATGTAGCATATATCCATCTACACGTTGGGTTGTGGTGGCCATGTGGTAGGGTATCTATCTATCTACACGTTGGGTTGTGGTGGCCATGTGGTAGAGTATGTGACATCTATCTAACTATCTACACCAGCGGTTCTCAAACTACGGGTCACGCCCCAACCTGGACTCGCAATGGATAGGTTTGTTGTCAGAAGCGGTGCCGGTTGGTCACGATGAAATGGGCTCTGCACATAACCAGCTGCTATACCACACTGAAGTGAAGTGGCTATCTCGAGGCAGAGTATTAAATCGCCTTTTTTTTTTAACTCGGAAGAAGCGCAGATTTTTCTTGCAGACAAAAACAACCCATTGGCAGAGAAATGTGCTCATAATGAGCTGGATTAGGAAACTCCCGTTAGTGACACTCCAGGTTAATCAGTGGAGATTTTGGGGTAATTAGTCTTTCGTGTGACGAGCTACTGAAAGTCAAGTTCACTGGACAGGCCCTCGCAAAGTTCTGGATATCAGTCCGGAACGAGTAACCAGTGTTGTGTAATGCTGCGCTGAGAAAGCTTGTCCCCTTCTCATCAACATACCTCTGTGAGGCCGGATTTTCAGAGTAGGAGTGGATCTCCGCCAAAGCGCATTCTCTTTTCATGTTCTGGCAACATGTTTTGGCTAAATATTCCTCGTTTTATAAATGTGTATACAGAAACAATTCCGTAGCTTTTGTTAATATGAATTAATTTCATTGATAACATAGTGCTGTAATTTCCTTTTCTAATAAATATGCATGAGCTGCTCAAGTTCAACAACATGTCCTTTTATTTTGATATTCCTTATTTCCTTGTTGAAATTACGCGATACATTAAGTGTGGGGTCGCCAAAAAAAATCCTAAATAAAATGGGGTTGTGGTATAAAAAAGTTTGAGAACCCCTGATGTACACATTGGGTTGTGGTGGCCATTGGGGGCCATGTGGTAGGGTATGTAGCATCTATCCATCTACACGTTGGGTTGTGGTGACCATGTGGTAGAGTATGTAGGATCTATCCATCTACACGTTGGGTTGTGGTGACCATGTGGTAGAGTATGTAACATCTATCTATCTACATGTTGGGTTGTGGTGGCCATGTGGTAGAGTATGTAACATCTATCTATCTACATGTTGGGTTGTGGTGGCCATTGGGGGCCATGTGGTAGGGTATGTAGCATCGGCATTGTCAATACCTGCACACACACCACTTTCCCTAAACCGGGTTCGTATCGTATTACCTACACCTCTTACCCACACACATATATACACATATGACTAGGGTTGCAAATTGTAAGCACGTTCCTTACTCGATCATTGATAACGTTAACGATCAATTAATCTATTAATTGTAACAAAAAATACCCAATTTGCCAAACAATAACAAATGTATTTGTTTCCTCAATTAAAAGTCTACTTATCGACAAAAATGTCCAATAGGCCTAACTAAATAACAGATTAGGTGCATAAAACAACAAACTATGTACTGTACTAACGAAGCAACAATAGTATTTTTAATGAGGCTATTATTATTAATATTTTGCAACAAGATAGCCTACATAGAACATAAATAGCCTGTCTCAGACTGACTCACACGGTCCCGATTCCAGCATATCGACATGGTCAGACGGGAGCACATGCAGCCTGGTCACAATCGTTCACTCGGATGATGCCGCGGTATTTAGAGGTACTGGCGTGCCAGCTTTGCCAGCCTGGGGAATCTCCCCGCATTGACTTTCCACCAGTTAGTCGGATTTGTATCCAGGGATGGGGAATGGCTTCTTTTAACTGTTACGCGAGGTGGTCTGCCATATAACGACCCGGCAAACTTCTAGTTAGCAACACAGCAGTGGTGACTCGCTAGTCCTCTGATGTAGTAGCAAGTGACGGTAACATAGCTTACGGTCGTCCGGGCAGCGTCTAGTTTTTTACCAACCCCATTTCCAGTTCCGCGTTCGCTTTCTGCGATCTGATTGGCCACTGACGTTTCTGGTGCGATCTGATTGGCCACTGACGTTTCTGGTCATGTGACATGTGTGCCCAATCGCGTGACGCCTGTGTCTTTGCCCATTTCCGCCTCGCACAGCCTGCAAACTACCTAACGCCTAGTTTATCACTGGTTAAGATTAGGTGACCTCTTAAAGCTTAGTTGGTTAAGGTTAGAGTTTGGAATCAGGGCTGGTGTTCTATCGCCCTGCTCTAAGACAAACTCTAACCTTAACCAACTTCGAAAGAGTGCCTAAGCTTAACCGGTGATAGAAACAGGCGTCACACGATTGGCCGCACATGTCACATGACCAGAAACGTCAGTGGCAAATCAGATTGCGGAACTGGAAATGGTAAAAAAACTAGACGCGTCCGGGCAGTCCAGCTGTCTGTCGTCAATGCAACCTTGCGAGCACCAGTAATGTTAGCTAGCTGTGCGAGCAACTCCGAACTTTGCATCGGTGTAGCTCTCCTCGATGCGCAAGGTGGTTGTGCCTCAGGATGGGATATGGTACACTGGCTCAAGCAGGTGTATAATTTGGCAAAATCCTTCGCTGTCAACCATATTGATAATGCCATTTTCGATAAATACAGACCGACTTGGGTAATTTTTTCAAAATCAACACTTCTCTTAGCCTGCTTAATTTTGCAAGTTGCCGTCGCTTGTGTTTTTCCCCTCGCTTATTTTCCAGACAGAGGTAGTTGCCTCCTCGTCATGGTTATATTGTGCCCTCTATCCGTTAATTAAAACAAGCTTTGAAAATACACCATTCTACTGACGGCTACAATATAATAAGAGACAGACAACATTATAACATATCATTGTTTGATAGTAGATAGAGTAAATGTCATGTGTTAGAGTAAATCCTTAACGATCAATCAATCTTCGATTAATTGATCCCTTACATCCCTACATATGACGTTTTAATTTGACCACTATGAGTAGCATAGGTGTTTGATCATAAGGGGATTGGGTTTCTTCATTGAGCGCATATCCTTATCATTATGGCACAAGTATTATTATAAAGTAAGCTGCTATGATTACTCCACACAAAACCAACACAATAAATATTATATAGTCTCTCCCTGCCTCTCTGGAGGGTTAGAAACTCACAGGTAAATGTTGTCAAACGTGCCGTCCTTCTCACAGATGTTTAGCACATGATTCAGCATCTTCGTACCTGAGGAGAGATGGAGACAGAGTCTTGAAAAACAAGATCCGACATGACAAAAACAGAAATGTTGAAAACGTGCAACACAATGCGATCCACTTCCTAGGCAACAGAACACGATACCTATTCCTAGTCTGCGGTAGGGTGCTAGGCAGCCAAGAGTCATGATGTACAGCCTCTTCTGGTTCTGGGAGTGGTCCACTCTGCAGCACACGGCCCCCACCGCGATGTCATTGAAGTATGCTGCGAGACGGAGGACAGATCAAACGAGAGACGCCGTTACAAAAACAAGCATTGTTTCTTCAGTCTTCTACTTTCTTGAAATACAAGAAATCCCAGCTCGATTGGAAACTTTGCTTTGACCAAACTAATCTGGCTAGATCAGCAATTAGGCCGGCATTAGGATGGATTTATGATATGACACGCTTTTTAAGTGTTCAGAAACGGCCTCCACATTTCCTCAGATGGTCCGATTTGATGACCATATTATCTGGAAGACAATGTACTCAATGAAATGTACGATCTCAATATGCAGGCCAAAGCCAAGTGGCGTTTAACAGGATATATATTTGATCTGTGTCTGAAGATTTGACTAGTCAACATTACTTTGTTAATATCAAAGCACGGTAATTGGATGTGTGGCTGGATGTGTGGCTGGATGCGTGGCTGGATGCGTGGGTGGATGCATGGCTGGATGCGTGGCTGAATGTGTGGCTGGATGCGTGGCTGAATGTGTGGCTGGATGCGTGGCTGGATGCGCAGCTGGATGTGTAGCTGGATGAGGGCCGTCTCTCACCTAGCTTGGCAAGCTCCCCGACTTCCAGCACGTCTTTGTAGAACTTGTCGTTGTAGCTGACGGGAAAGATGACCTGGTTCAGGCGCTTCAGCTGCTTAATGTTGTGGGGCGTAACATCCCCCAGCTCAATCCGGCTACTGGAACAAGAGCAGAACGGTCAAACAGCAGGCCACAGAGACACTACCCACCTGGAGGCAAACATGTATTACATAGTCAATAGGGCTGCACGATTTTGGGAAATAATCCAATTGCGATTTTTCGGACAGATATTGCGATTGCGATTAAATTCGCGATTATAAGAAAAAAAGGAAAAAAAAGCAAACCCCCAAAAGGTTTATTGTAAAATACGGCTTGCATATGGCCTACGCGGTGGGTCTTTTCGGGACACCGAGCCTGAAATTTTTTCTTTTTAACTGGGAATCGATACCGGTACCCAACGGTACCTTTTTTTTCTGTACTTTACTCTCCCTCTCTGAAGTCTAAACTTCACAACACACAATCTAAAACCCCTTACCTCCCTCTCCCAAACCGATCTTGTATCTCAATGGGACTTCCTGGTTAAAAAAATATATATTTGCGATTTGATAATTGCGTCATTCCAAATCGCGATTTCGATTAAAAATCGATTAATCGTGCAGCCCTAATAGTCAAGACACCTGAACATTGACATAGCATATAATACAATATATAGCAAGATCAAAAAGTCTGATTCATGAGCGGTCGGGTGGCGTAGCGGAGATTGCACTCGTCACCAATGCAAGAGGCTGCGGTCTCGACTCCCGGAGTCAGCATTGCCCTGCGGCTTGGGCCAGTCGTCATACTAACTCGTTTGGCTGAGTTAGGGGGAGGGAAGTCGTGGGTGGTAATCTGGCGTTGTGGACAGCGACGCCTACAGGTCAGGTCTGGGTGCCTCAGCGAAAGGCAGGACTTGATGAAGGCAGCGTGACCTCCCACGCGTTACGCTTCACCAATGAGAGTCCTCGCTGCCAGGTGAAAAAAGAGCCACTGGCTGTCTCCACATGTGTCGGAGGAAGCATGTGGTGGACTTCAGGGTTCCCTTGTACCGACCAGTAGGAGGAACATGGCCAATGGCCATGCGCACAACAACCAGGTAGGGGGGGGGGGGAATTGGCATAACGACTAAATTCGGATGGTGAGAAAAAGAGGATACAAAAAAAAAAGTCTGATTCATGGAGACAAACGTGTACTGGTAATTCATAGTCAAGATGCCTAGATGGTAGCGCTTTGCCGTCTTTGAAGCAGTTGGTTTAACTTTTGTCAGTCAATCAGTAATGAGCACATCTCTGCATTATTAAATTAAAGAGGTCCTTCTGCATAATTGCACGTGGGAAACACAATTTTTCAGATTTGTCAATGATCAACAAACTGACTATTAGTTGACTGAGAATGTTTGTAGTCAAGGACAGACCTACTAGACACATACACGATTGAACGACTAAGCAACAACAAATATACACACACACAGAAATTCTCAAAGTGTGACTCCAATCGCCAGAATTAGTTTGCATGTTGAGTGAGGAGGACTAGTTTGAATGGGCTAGTTTTTCTAAAAATATGCACCTACTTGGACCAACTTCAGCCAGTCCAGATGCAGACAGCTGCACCCCTAATAAAAGCCAATCGCACCTGAAGCTAGCTACATGTAGGCATATTTACCCACACGTCAGACACAATCCTCAGTCCTACACCACCAATGCACTACATAAACAACCCATGTTCAAGAATATGCACCAGTCAAATGTGAACTCCACACTCCACACATTTCTGTTGATCACATTTACGTATCAGTTTATTACATTTAATAATGTCCTGGAAGGATGTATACATAGTATATTTGTGTGTTTACATGAAATACAGCTTTAATTGTAGGCCTGAGGAGGTCGTGATGGTATTTATAGGGCGACTCCTCATGCAAAACGTCTATGCCGACACAACAGCTGTTGGTCACGTGTGTTGTGGCCCAGGATCGGTCGGCCACAGTGACAGATAATGTGACAGCAGCAGCAGCAGAGTTGGCAAAACATAAACCAACATTTCAATCAGACATCTGTGTGAATCTAACGTTAACTCAACGTCAGCGGCCGGCGACACCAAGTTATTTGAACTCACATGAACTCTAAAAAATAATTCCATTCAACTACAAATAATGCCGATAATAACAGCTATAAAGACTCACGTTAAATGTGAACTTTGAAAGCCCAAAAATGTAAACAAGCAATACACAATAAGAGGCATCTACAAATGAAACCCAATTCCAATTGACTATAATGTTGGGATAGGTAACGTTGGCACCGAGTGTGGCTAGCTAGAGATTAGCTGACCAAGTGACTTAGTTAGCAATCGCCTAGCTCGGTGTGTTAACTGAATCTGAAACGAAGCACTTCCACAGTTTAACCTCTTGTCAATGTAACGCTAATCGAATAAGTATCTATGGTTAAGTCACTGGCTACTAGCTAAATCGCTCGGCTAAAGCAGGTTAACAGTAACTGGCTTGGTCAGCAAGCTATGCCACTGTTAACGTTAGCTAGCTCTTCAGCTAAAGAGGAGCGATGCTGGGCTAGTTAGCTTGTTTAAAAACTAAACAGTCTCTGGGCTCAAACGTCGCGTTGGTCACGGTGCTGTCGTTTGCAGGTTTTATCCAGAAACATAAAGAAAAAGAGCAGAGGCAGCTAAACTAACGTTAGCTAGCTTAAAACACCGTCTCCTCCCCGCCGCTGAAAAGAGACGAGAGAAACTTTACTCGTGCTAGTCCCTCGTACTCCTGCGTGTCTTTAAACCTTCATACTCACCCTTTCATTGTAAAACACTCTTATTCCCTAGTGTCGATGTGATTGAAGTTTAGAGTTGTGTTTGTGTGGCCCAGGAGAGGGAATGTTGAAGAGTTAGGGTAGGGGTTGCCTCCCGTTTTACCCTCCACATGTAGCTAGTTGCGATGCTGGCACTGACGATGCTTGCGGTTAGCTTAGCTTAGCTTAGCCACCACCGCACTGCTTCCCCACGACTGTCAACCCTGACCTCCGCGGCGCATGCGCAGCCCGCACCCTCTGCTGCTGGTGGAAGCGTGATTTTTTTCCCCTTACCCTATGTTTGCGAAGACGCTCTCTGATTGGCTATCCGCGTACAGCGAAGACCCTCTGGTCTTCGCTGTACGCGGCTAGCCAATCAGAGAGCATCTCTGGTCTTCGCTGTACGCGGCTAGCCAATCAGAGAGCATCTTCGCAAACATAGGGTACGGAAGAAAATCACGCCTGCTGGAAGCATCTGAGGGGATTTCACCCATTTCTAGATAATATTAATAAATAGCCATTTTGGACATTTTGTGAAATGTATTTGCTGCAAACAAATAAATAAATGCATATATATACACACAAATAAAGCAATACAGAAACCACTCCCTTGAGATACATAAACCTAAGACATTTTATTTTTGGAACGCTCTTTGAATGAATGAATGAATGAAAACTTTATTTAACAGATTGCAGAATGGGTACAATACAGTACGGCTCAATACACACAATTGTTAAGGGGATGCAGACCTGAGAAAGACGTTTGTCTTGTTTCCATCAGGGTCCCCCATTTTCAATTCATATAGACATTTATGACATAGGGACATATAGGTATTTAGTACTGATACATTTGTGACTTAAACGGTATTCAAATATACAGTACTGTTACCCCTAGATCCTGACAGAGTATATACATGATGGGGAGGGGACTGGGTGGGTGGGTGGGTGGGAGAGAAATATACATACGGCGGGGAGGGAATATATACATGCGGTGGGGAGGAGACTGTCTATTAGGAGGTGGTGGGGGTTTTGGGCATTTATGGTGGCCAGTTTCGA
This sequence comes from Notolepis coatsorum, assembly GCF_963971535.1. Lineage (NCBI taxonomy): Eukaryota > Metazoa > Chordata > Actinopteri > Aulopiformes > Paralepididae > Notolepis > Notolepis coatsorum. Next base: position 65,953,303 of record NC_140176.1, read on the forward strand.
ATTGCAGCCTCCCGTAGGTGCTCTTTAAGAGCGGTTTTGGGTAGGGATTCACATTCCTTTACAGCTTTGGGTAGGGCGTTCCACATTGATGTGGCATAATTGCGAAACGTGTTTAGTCCCTTGTTTGAGCCGAATCTGGGTTTAACATGATTTGTTGAGCTTCCTCTGGTGTAGTGGTTGTGGTATTCACTGACCTTTGGGAAGTATTTTGACATGTACATGGGTACCTTAGTCGTATAGTGTATCTTGTAGACCAGGCCCATTGCAAGTTGCTGTACTCTGTCGTCTACTCTAAGCCATCCTAGGTTGTCAAAGTGGGCAGGGGTGAGGTGGGTTCTGGGGGTAAGGTCAAGTAGTAGTCTGACCAGTTTGTTTTGTAATGTTTGTAATTTTGTTTTAAGCGCCTTTGAGGTGCTTTGGTACCATGAGGTGCACGCATAGTCGTAGTACCCTTGAATGAGTGCTCCTGCCAGAGTCTTCAGGGTATTCTTGTTTACCAGAGAGGAGATCCGGTACAAGAATCTAGTTCGTTGGTTGACTTTTTTTATTACATTGGATGCCATTTTGTCACAGGAAAGATTTGCCTCTAGGATGGAACCCAGGTAGGTAATTTCGTCTTTCCTTGTGACAATATTGTCACCCACTGCAACTGAGTGAGAAGCCGTCGGTCTTGCTGAGTTTGTTATTTGAACCGAAGAGAATGGACTCTGTTTTGCCCATGTGTAATGATAGTTTGTTATCAGCGAGCCATATGCAGATTTTGCCTAGTTCCGAGCTGAGGGTTTTTTCAACCTGCAACTTGTTCTTCTCAGAGACCAGCAGGGCTGAGTCGTCCGCAAACAGGAACAAGTTGCATTCACAGGCTGACGACATGTCATTTGCATAAATTAGGAAGAGTAGCGGTCCTAGTATGCTTCCTTGTGGAACACCACAGCTCACTGTGAGGGGGGGGGGGGATAGAGTACCGTTTACCTCTACCATCTGTTCTCTCCCCTCCAGGTAGGATTGCATCCAGCTCACTGATAAACTATCAAAACCAATTGCTTTTAGCTTGTCAATCAGAATGGAGTGATTGACAGTGTCAAAGGCCTTTTGTAGGTCCAGCATGACCATGCCGCAGTATTTGCCCGCGTCCACCTCTTGTTTGATGTGGTCGTTCAAATAGAGGAGGCATGTGTCAGTGGAGTGGGACGTTCTGAAGCCAGATTGGAATTCGTAGATTAGATTTTTTTTCCGCCAGGTACTTTTCGACCTGTTCGTAGACTATTTTCTCCATGACTTTCGAGATGGAGGTAAGAATAGAAACAGGGCGGTAGTTGCCTGGGTCTAATTTGCTGCCCTTTTTGTGCAGAGGGGTCACTCTCACAATTTTGAAGTCCTTGGGGACGTGTCCCTGTTTTATAGAGAGGTTTATTATGTGTGTGATGACTGGGATGATGGCGGCTGCTGAGTCTCTGAGGAATTTGGAGGGGATGTTGTCATGGCCAGTGGCCTTAGGTTGGAGGGCGCTAAATTTTTTGAGTACCTCATCGGTTGTTACCATTTCAAGTTAAGCAGTGAAATGTTTAGCTATGTCTTATTAACAACATATGTCCCATAAACGCAACGTAGAAACAGACAAGGAGTAAAAGTAAAACAATGAATAAATAAGACAATGAAATCGACGGGTATGGGGTCGATGTGCCACGGTTCGATCTATATTATTTGATCCCAGTGGCAGGGTCCCCCATTTTCAATTCAGATTTCGAGGTGAGAATGGGCAAAGACACAGGCGTCATGCGATTGGGCGCACATGTCACATGACCAGAAACGTCAGTGGCCAATCAGAGAGCGTCTCTGATTGGCCACTGACGTTTCTGGTCATGTGACATGTGCGCCCAATCGCATGACGCCTGTGTCTTTGCCCATTCTCACCTCGAAATCTGAATGGACCTGTCTCAAAACCCTGCCCTCTTTTCTTGATCCTCCAATCACAGTTGTCGCTTACCTCTGACTTCCTCGTACAAACAAAGTTTGTACGAGGAAGTCAGAGGTAAGCGACAGCTGTGATTGGAGGATCAAGAAAAGGGGCAGGGTTTGAGACAGGTAAGACGAAAGTCTTTCTCTGGTCTACATCCCCTTAACAATTGTATGTATTGAGCTGTACTGTACTGTACCCATTCTGCAATCTGTTAATAAAGTTTTCAATCAATCAATGCAAACTACCTACCTAACGCCTAGTTTATCACTGGTTAAGCTTAGGCGACTCTTTTGAAGTTGGTTAAGGTTAGAGTTTGGAATCAGGGCTGGTGTTCCATCGCCATGCTCTAAGACAAACTCTAACCTTAACCAACTTCGAAAGAGTGCCTAAGCTTAACCGGTGAAAGAAACAGGCGTCACACGATTGGCTGCACATGTCACATGACCAGAAACGTCAGTGGCCAATCAGAGAGCGTCTCCGCAAACTGCGACTACGAAAAAAAATCCCAGTGTCATCAGATCCAAAATGGACGCGGTTGCAGGGGTCCACCAGTAAAACCGAGCTGATCCAAGTGTCATCAGATCCAAAATGGACGCGGTTGCAGCAGGGGTCCGCCAGTAAAACCGAGCTGCGAGTGAATGAAGTCAGCTGATCATCGTTTGCTGCTGTCACGCATCGCATCACCTTTCATTTCTCTCCAGGCAAGAGACTTATTAAGCCACCATTTCATTTAATAAGGTAATGTATATGTTTGTGTTACACTAGCGCACGGTGTCGATGCTTACTGTTATCGATATTCACAGGGTTTGATGATGGGAGAAATCATTCAAATGCGCCAAAATGGCAGAGCTAGCAGTGCATCTCTGCAAGGCCAAGACCAGTCTTGTTTGCCAAAATTCAATGTATTGCTGTCGTGTGATCTCTGGAGGTGTTATGTTATTATTCACGCCACGTATGCTACAAAAAAACAAACGCAATTGCGTGAAACCTTGTATGTCTAATCGTGAGAACATTCATTGGCAAACTTGTCGGCTAATATATAACGTTACTGGTCTAAAATATTAACGTTAGTCCTGCTTTACGTGATTCGAGATGATCGCTTCGTCATGGAAGCTCCAATCATTTTGAGCAGGTTTTACATTCCACATTTTTTATTAGGATGTGGATTTCATGATGTAATCATTCATATTATTATGTTAAATTGAACTGTGAGGGCGCTGGAGAGCCACGAAACAGAGCCGTGGTCACCCCAAGATGTAATTTAATGGTGTGATCATTAAATCAACATTTACGTTCATATCTCTGTGACTTATGTGTATTAATTCATTCTGTATGGAGGGGGTGTCATGTGACTGGTGTGTTAAAGGAGGAAGGACATCAAGGAGTCTGTCTCACTATGCAATTAACACCAGGATGTTATGTTGCACCGTCTCTGCGTCTCACTTGCGTGTAAGAAAAAAAAAATCTGAGTAATGTTTTGGGTGCACAGCAGCCTCTCCTCCTTCAAGAGGAGTCGATTTTAGCGTCCATTCGTAAGTGGGATAGCGTTACTTCCAATGTTGTGCCACTGACACTGCCACACGAGTAATGGGAATGACAAGGCTCCGATGACTCATCTTTCTCTGCTCTAGGTTGAGTAGTACTGTAGACGAGACATTTAGTTAAAATTAAATGCGTTTCTGGGGACGCTTTGTCCCTTTTGGTATTTCTTCTGTCGATGGCTTTTGACAGCATTTTTCTAACCAACATCACACGCACGCACGCACGCACACACACACACACAGAGTGTGTCATGTTTTGGACTTCCCAGTTTTACTCAAGGTTGGTTTTAAATAAATCCACACTTCAGTTTTCCACTTCCTCAAACAGCCCATGTAATGCAGCCAGCCGGTCATGTGCCTCTATCATGTGATGGGCCATATATGTTCCCACCACCTGGGTATCTTCAAATGGAAATGATCACCAGGCCAAGTCGTGAATTATCATGTCTAGAATAATATAAATGTGATCATAACAACAAGCATAATGGAGGGCTGCCAGCTGCAGTAATGAATGGGTAATAATATGATGTGTGACCGATTTGGGAGTTATTTTAGTCCCATCCGAGGCACAGTTATGCTGCAGAGTGAAAAACATGCTGATGTGAGGTGTGTGTGTGTGTGTGCATGTTGCAGTTCCAGAAGACACCTATTGATGGAGCTGCCTTATTCCTGCACAGATGGTGTAAGGCTGTAAGCAGTCTAGCGTACAGAGATCAGTGAGAAGGACAAAGGGGCATTACACCACACCATGTATGCATTTGTGTGTATTACAGTGTATAACAAATAAAAAGAGCACCATACAATATTTCACTACAACTACAATGTGTAGTTTGTCGAAGAGTGAGTGATTAGGGACATTAAACATCGGTCGTATGTAGCCTAGGTTCTGTAGCTGCAGTAAACATCACAGGCTGAAGCGGTGTCCTAATGCCCACACAGCACCTGCAGTCCTGTGCTTGTGGGGAGGGCATTAAGTCACGACGGATGACTCCGCTTGTTTCAGCTGCTGCATGCGTCCATGTGCTGGTTGGTTAGTGGGTAGGCTGTAGGGGACTAGGATTATGGAAGGAAAGGGAAGACTTTATTTGCTAAATAGATTTACATATACCAGGAATGTATCCTCTGCATTTAACCCTTTCACTACCACACTACCAAATGGTTAACCCTTTCACTGCGACAATACAGCACTATACAATACAGCACACTTTCACAACCAGTGAAAGGGTTAACCTTCTGTAGTGTTGTAGTGAAAGAAAGGGTTAACACAACCGTATCTATTTAGGAGCAGTGGGCAGCCACAGTTCAGCCCCCGGGGACCAACTCCAGTGTCTTGGTCAAGGGCAACAGCAGGAGTTGCTAAGCGCACACATAGGGCTGTAGGATATGGACAAAATATAGTATTAATATAATTCATAATTATGCAAGTAATATAGTATATGCATGCAATATACATTTTCAAAAGTAATTCTACATTACATTTGCCCTTTTTAGTAGCTGCATAATGGGTGATTTGTTACATTGTTTCCTCGTTCAGTATCTCTGGGATTGTAGGAGGCAGAGGCCTTTCTACTAGATGCTTCACACACTCTTTAACTCATTGATTGTATGTATCGATGACAAAACAAATATTTAATAGTACAAGAAATGCCAATATTGCATTTTTTGCTAGTTTACATTTATAAATATTGTATTATCTTCATCTTGCAATATGAATATAGTTTCTTTGGATAGCCTCTATTGTTCAGCTCTGGTGTGTCAGGAGGTTGAATGTTGGGAGAGAAAAAGTAAATGAAAAATGAAGGATTTATATTTGAACATGTCCTGAAATGAAGGTTCTGTATTGTGAAGAAGATGTCCTAGAGATGGGATTGAAATTAAGGTCCTATAAAATGACGTGTGTGAGAGAGGAGAATACTGTGAAAGAGAGCGAGAGAGAATCGTATACAAGCAGTGTCTTTTGTGTGGGATACCCTGCTAATGTTGGAATGCTGCGTCACACACATAGACAGACACTACTGCCCAGACTGAGAGGAGCTGGGAGGGGGGGGGGGCCTAGTTTAGACTTTGATGCTGAGAATCAGAAGTTGTGATGCTGGGCTTTACTCGAGTTGATATCACCATGGTTATCGTGTCAGGAAGGGGTGATATTGCCTAGCTGATGGCAAAGATTGACAGACTTTTTTTTTTTTAACAATATATTTATTGGGTTTTAGTTTGCAAATTACAACATGTATATCAGCAGAGCCGTATTCAGCAAACATTTTCACCCCGTTCTCCCTCCCCTAACCCCACCCCACACAAAATAATAATTAACTTCAAAAACAGGTTCACATAGGAAGGATACAGATTTAAATAATAAAAAATAAAAAATAAATATAAATAAATAATAATACAACCAAAATGTTTTACACAGTAAAGGGTGTTTCTTGTCGTTTTTACACAATAATAAGAGTTGTCCCACAGTACTCCCCCTAATCCTGTTCTTGTTGAAGCAAGTTCCCAACATTCGTATTATGCTTTAAGAAGTACACAAATGGTCCCCAGGCATTATCAAAAATGTTTTGTTTACGTCTAACAATATACACCATCTTTTCCATTGACATATTTGAAGCCATTTCTTTAATCCACATACCGACAGACACATTTCTACTGTGTGTGAGGATCAGCTAGGGCTGGGCGATATGGCCTAAAAATAAAATTTTCGTTTTTAATCGATTTTTTTCTCTTAAACTAGAAATGCCAAGGAAATCATTCAAATAACCTTTTGTTTTTATTTGACACAAAAAAAATTATCAAACCAAGATGAATGTCCCTATTGGGATTGAAGTGCAAACCTACCTTTCACCAATCTTCACTTAAAAAATAAATAATAATAATAATACTATATATATATATATATATATATATATAAAATGTTACTCTTGATCAAACAAAGATGAATGTCCCTATTGGGATTAATAGTGCAATAACTTGCTTTTTCACCAAACTTCACTTAAAACAAATAAAAGGTGCCTCTTGATCATCAAACAAGAATACATTTCCCTATTGGGATTAATAAAGTGCAAATCTAACTTTCACCAAACATCACTTTTTGTAAAATAAAAGGTGACTCTGAAAATCGATAAATTTTTCAAAATCTTCCTAAATCATTAATTCGAAATCGATAATATTAATTATATCGATTAATCGCCCAGCCCTAGGATCAGCTAATTGTGATGTTCTTATATGATGATATAATATGAATGATTTGGTAGAATATGTTGTACTGCAACGGTAACATGCATACTAATAGTATGTGTACTCAGTAGGGCCTAACAAAATTAATAGTTGGTTTCAGGTTGCCGACCGACCCTGCCGATTTTAGGTGCGACCCAATATATTTTATGAGTTTTTAATAATAAAAAAAAAAAACGATTTTTTTTTTCTTTTTTTAGAATAAAGTTTCATAGAAATCTTAGTCAAACATTTAGTATTATGGATATTAAACATGCTGGCAGAGTACATGCATCCATGTTGTTGTGAACATTTTAATTAAATAAAGAAATTCCCTATCCATAGTCGCCGTGGGAAAGAATAAAATAAAAAAATAAAATAAAATAAATTCCCTACCTACCCATGGCCAAACTGACAACCAACCTGAAACCAACTATTAATTTTGTTAGGCCCAGGGGTGGAACGGTTCACAAAATCGACGGTTCGGTTCGTATCACTGTTTACGGTTTTCGGTTTGGTTCGGTATACGTTGTTTTTTTATTTAAAAAAAAATTAACACTCAAAATACCATACATCAACATAAGATATATAGCCTAAAATTATCCAATTTTTCAGTTATTCTCAAGGACGTAGTCATGCAAAAACTGAAAGAGGCCATTTGACATTGGGCACATCATTTTGACAGTGACAGTTAGAGCTAGGAGAGATTTTGGTACAGCAAGAGGGGAGGCATTGCTGATTTAAACATGCTTCTCATTTATTTGGTAAAAAAAAGGTTTACCTTTTTTAATGTTTGGCACACAAAGACCGAACTGACTGAAAAATATAGGCAACATTTGTCAAAGTATTAACTTAGTGCAAACAAAAAATTATTAAACCTTTCCATTTTTGTGGCCACATTATAGACAAAGGCCAACATAAAGTATGCATAATGCTCAATCAGCACTAGACTTTCTTATAAAAAAGTCACAGAAAATATGATTAGGGTTTTAAATAAGGACATTTATGGGGTTTCTTGTATTAATAATAATTTGCACTAAGGACTGTTGTAACTGTTATCTTGTGTAGATGTTACAAGGGAATGGGGAATATAAACCCCCCCACAGTGGTGTGTGGAGTTGGTACGTCCCAGCAGGGACCAGGATGTTATGGGTTGCAGACGCAGTTGACACACATGTTCTAGTCTCCTGGCTCGTTATTGAACACAAACAATTATCTTTGAACCTCTGTTGTCAAGCCTCGTCAATATACCCCCCTTCCCCACTAATCGAACTGGTGTCGTGGAGTCACTTCTCTGTGAGATCCACGGTTAGCTTGCGCCTTGCGGCTAACATTAGTTAGCTCACGGCTAAAGTTAGTTAGCTCTTAGCTAACGTAACATTAGCCTAGCTCGAGGCTAACGTTATATAACCGAACAATACACACATGCCCCGAACCGTGGAGGTCGTACCGAACTGTGTACGGTTCAAATGCGTACCGTTCGGTACAACCTCCACGTTTCGGGGCATGTGTGTATTGTTCGGTACACGGTTCGAATGCGTACCGTTCCATTCCACCCCTAGACAGTACTCAGCCTTGCTGACTCGGCCTTGGTTTGCAATTGGATTTGCCTGAATGAGGGTTAAGTTGTACAGTTATCGGTGGAGTTGTGAATGGAACGACATGAGGAGGTCACTGACCCTATAATGAACAGTTAATAAAACTGCCTCAGTCATCAGCCAGTGCTGTGATTCATGTAGCTCCAGCTTCATTCATGAAATCGTACAGTACATGTGATTACTCTGTGGCTGGAACGTTATTAAAATCGGTCAAAATGCAGATAGCGAGGTCATGAGATACAATTATTTATGAGGATAATTAATACTTCGCGCTGCGGCTGCCCCCTCTGACTCAATGATGTCATTCTTTGGTCTGTTTGGTTGACAAAGGCTTTGTTAGTTGATGAGCAGATTTTTATGCTTTTTGTTCCTCTGAGTGAAATATTTTTGATTGAAAGATTTAAATCCCAGTAAACCTGACTTTTTTTTTAAAGAGGTCTTCTTCCTGCATGACTGCTGGTGGGAAACGCAATTTTACAGATGTGTCAATTAAATCGAGATTTATTCATCGACAAAAATCTATGGCCATCGGTTGACAAATAATTTGATTAGTCGAGGACAGCCCTGCAGCAATTTCATGGTCAGGAGACCAACCGCCTGCTGTCCTCTCCTCTCCTCCTGAACCTTCTCCTCTCTGTCATGGTCAGGAGACAACCATGTGGCATGCTGTCCTCAGTCCTCTCCTCCTTAACCTTCTCCTATCCTCTCTACCAGGAGACAAGCCACTTGGCATGCTGTCCTCTCCTCTCCTCCTTAACCTTCTCCTCTATGTCATGGTCAGGAGACCAACCACATGACATGCTGTCCTCTCCTCCTTAACATTCTCCTCTCCATGTCCACCTCATGTCTTCCTTTAACAATTTTCTGTCTTATTGTGGCATAACTTTACAGCGGCTCTCACAGCTAAGCCTCATATCACAGATTTGTGACGTTTTTGTGAAAATATGCAAATATGACTATTCCTTAGGCCTACTATCTGATGAAGCAGAAATATTTAAACAAATGTCTCCTCTCTAAAAAGACAAAATAAAAAGTTGGTCACAAACAAATGTCTCCTCTCGTCTCAGAACAGTTGTAGCCTGTGAGGATGGACCTTCCCAAGATCCGAGATGAGGAAAGGGAGAGCGAGTTTGGATTCGTTCATGGAGTCTCCGGACCAGGTCTGTCTCTGTCTGTCTGTCTCACTCACTCACTCACTCACTCACTCACTCACTCACTCACTCACTCACTCACACAAAGAACTACGTTGTTCTTCCTCCAGCTTGTGTTTCGCACACGACACGGTTCAGATACAATCCTCTCCACAGGACAGAGGTAGGTTAGGGCTAACTAGTTAGCGTTAGATTTCACGGTTATCATGAAGACTGTGTTGTGCAAAGTATTACTAACATCACTTCCTCAAATTCATTATATAACTAACTATTTGACTCATCTTAACGGATGTAACCGTAAAGTGCAATAGTAATATACAATGTACAGGTGATTAAACTGGGTATAAAATATACAAATTAGTACTACTGAGTGTAGTGCTAATAAGATGTATGTACAGAGTTTTAGTATTAATGTACAGTAATACGGGTATAAAGACGCTAGTGAGTCATACTGGCCAGCAGCGTAACTACTGTATTAAGAGTAGGTAAGGGATTTGTACAGATAATATAGATATATCATTTAGTTGAATGAAGAGAGAATTTCCTTGCAGTGTTACTAAAATAGTCAAAGAAAATGGACCATGATTTTGAATTAAATGGCACGACAATTGTCAAGATACAAATTTAATTGGCACTGGACCTGCAGCACTTTGCTCAAACAGCCCTGTTAAATATTCCATCCCTCTGTATTGTTATTTCTATTCTAATCACACAGTGCACAATTATACAGCCCTGGCCTATTTTATTATTTCTATTGTACTTCTATTTTAATTTAGTTTATATTCCATTTTATTTTATTCTAACTTTAATTAATCATCGTTAATATCGCACCTAATGTCCACGATGTGGACTCCCAGGTACTTAAAACGGCTCGCCCTGTCCACGATAGTCCCATGTATCCACAGTGGTGTGTGTGTCCCCTGCTGTATTCTCCTAAAATCCACGATCAGCTCCTTGGGTCTTCAGGAGTAGGCTGTTATCCCGGACATCAACCTCCAGGTAGGCCTTCTCGTCGTTGTTTGAGATCCGGCCCACCACCGTGACTGTGACGTCCGCAAACTTCACCATGGAGTTGGAGTTGAACCTGGCCACACAGTCATGTGTGTACAGCGAATACAGCAGGGGGCTGAGGACACAGCCCTGGGAGTTGACCACCTGGGGCCTGTCGGTCAGAAAGTCCTTGATCCAGGTCCCTCATTTATCAATGTTGCGTACGCACAGATATGTGCGTAACCCGTGCGTACGATCATTTCTAAGCAAAGTGTGGGACTTATCAATTTGAACGTGTGCTTGACTTTGTGCGTATATACACGCACAGCTCCGACCGCGCATACCTGGCGCCCAGCGGTAGAATATGGAGACTGCAGACGCGGAAATAAGCTTTCATGCATTACTTTCAACACTGGCGCGTGTTCTGTATGAACCGTAATTCATTATAGTTAATTGTAAAATAGCGACAGTAGTGTAATTATAACGGGCTCACGCTCGAACAAGAGGTTGGCCTGCTTGTTTGGCACGGGGGGGCAGACGCAGAACACCCACCTCCAAACGCGATTAAATATTGTTTAAAATAAAAAGCGAAAACTATTATTTTGTGTGTCATGTTTCCAAATAAGATTGGTCACAACGAAATGCTTTCTACTTCAATAAATGACCTCCGTTAACTTCACTGAGACTAAAATACAGTCTATTTGTGAGCTCCCGCACAGATGTGATAATAATAATAATAATAATAGCTTTATTTTATATAGCGCCTTTCAAGAGACCCAATGTCGCTTTACATAGGGGAAAAAAATAACAAAGTAACAAACATAGTGGACAGACACAACATATAAATATGATGATGGGATTCAAGTTCGCGTTTTTATTGATCACATAGGCAGGCTATACATAGGCTACATGGCACGGTCCATCGTGATATTGGAGATGGATCGAGCAATAGACTGTTACTGTCTGTACCACCCATGTAGCTGTCAAAGCTCCATCACAAATGCAGTTATGTGAATAGAAAGGTTCTTGTATATGCTCTCGTATTATTGTTTATATAGGCTACCTAATACCGACATCAAAATAGATTGTATGCCTCTACAAATCATATGCAGGTAGAAAATCTACGGAAAATCCGTTGCGATTTGGAATGAAATTGACGGAGAACTTTAATCCCTGGGTATTAATCGAACGAAACGAAGAAAAAGCAGTCATATTCCAGCATGGTTATTAATGACACCAATGGCAAACAGTGGTTAACGGTCTTTATTAGTGTTTGCGCTGCTTGATGCAGCAATGGTCTTTAGGAAGTTAATAGATGTCTGTCAGCCTGTCGCGTATTTCTCCCAGGCGTTCACTCGGCTTAGTCCACTTTTCCACATTTCATGGGGGTGTTTCATGACCATATATGGTTAATTACGGGCGGTGCTATATGCAAATACGTAAAACCGTGCACGAGCGCGGAGCGTAGAACAAGTGGCATTTATCAACACGGAGTGTGCGTAGAACCTGTGTACGCACGTGTGATAAATCCCGATTTTTCTGTACGTACACACATTCTAAATTCTGTGCTTAAGAACGAAAATAGAACACTTTCTAAGAATTATTGATAAATGAGGGCCCAGGAACTCAGGTGGAGTTCAGACCCAGATCAATCAGCTTGTCAGCCAGTCTGGTGGGGACTATAGTGTTGAAAGCTGAACTATAGTCAATGAACGGCAATCTCACATAGCCCCCCTTCTGACTGTGAAGGTGAGAAAGGGTGTCGTGCAGCACCTGGGAGACCGTGTCGACGGTGGACCCGTTTGTCCTGTATGCAAACTGTAATGGGTCCATGGTACTAGAGAGGGAGGCACAGATGTAATCCTTGACCAGCCTCTCAAAGCATTTCATGACCACAGAGGTGAGTGCCACCGGTCTGTAGTCATTTAGGCCTGCTGGGGAGGTGTTTTTTTGGTATTCCTTCCATGTCGCCCAGCAGCCCCTACCGCTGTTGCCTGTATGCGGTGGGACTGTTGCTAGCTTGTCTCTGTGTCTTTCCTCTCTCCTCTCCAGTGGTGACGGCCACAGCCATGGCCGGAGCTGCCATGTACGAGCTGGTGCGCGTCGGCCACAGCGAACTGGTCGGGGAGATCATCAGGCTGGAGGGAGACATGGCCACCATCCAGGTCTATGAGGAGACGTGTATCCTTTTAAAGGTCCCATGACATCAAAATGGACGTTTATTTATCACATGTCTTGCACCCATTGTCACTTATATGTGCCATCAATGTCCCAACAATGACAAACAAAGTTGTTTTGTAGGTATTTTTTTATTTTTTTTTAAACTTTATTTTTTAGCGTTTATCGCTTTTCTGGTCAAGCATGACCGACAGAAACAGGTTGAAACGGGATGTAGAGCAGGGGAAGACGGCGGGTCCGGGAATCGAACTTGTGTCCACCAGATCCGTGACGAGCACGGTTTTCCTTGACGCAGAAATAGTGCCGAGATATGCGGTGAGCTACTGGAGCTCCCTTGTAGGTATTCTTAATGGTATTTTAGACTATTTTATTTCCTGGGAAACTATAAAAAAAAAATTGTCATCCTGCACACAGTGGCGTATAATAATGACATCCTATGAAATGCTTTCTAGAATGACATTTACAGCACATTGTAACTAAGCTAGCACTTGGCCCATGTTCAATGTTACTTCAATAGTAATTATCAGCGAATATTCAAAGCTTCGGTTTAATTTGGCACAAAAAGAATGAAGAAGATTAAAATGTATCGTCATTGTACAGCACAAGTACAGTACAAATGTAACGGTAAAGTGCAATAGTAATGTGCAATGTACATGTGATTTAAACTGGGTATAAAATATATAAATTGGTACTACTAATAATCTTCATTTATATAGCATTATCAGATGTATGTACAGAGTTGTAGTATAGTGATACGGGTATAAAGACAATCTAGTAGTAGTCATACTGGCCAGCAGCGTAACTAGTAAGAGTAGTTATGTACAGATATAGTATCTACAGATGTGTAAGAAGTAGGGATGTCCGATATTATCTGCCGATATTGGCATACAAATGTATCGAAAAATATCGGTATCTGTTTAAAAAAAATATATATATATATTAAAAAAAAAATTTACATTTATTTACCCAGGCAAGTAAGAACAAATTATTATTTTATTTATTGTCAAAGTATGCATAATGTTGTGTTAATTACATGACAAAGAGATATGTAATGTTAATTATCGGTTGATATCGGTATCGGAAATTAAGAGTTTGACAATATCGGTATATCGGTATCGGTAAAAAAGCCAATATCGAGCATCCCTAGTAAAAAGGATTATATGCCAGTATGTAGTTATGTACAGACAGATGTGGATATATACCGGTATATACACAGCATTATTGTACTTGCTATCATACAGAGTTATATGTAGGTATATAGAAGGATTATATGCAGGTTATATTCAGACGGATATGGAAAAGGTATAGCTACAATTTAAAGCAAACAATCTCCCCTGCAACCCCCCCCCCCAACGCGCACACACGCACAACACCAAGGGAATAGTGCAATTTTCTTTTTATACCTCCCCTGTTTGTCTGTCTTTTCTCTCGTCTTTATTATTTTAGGACTGTGTATTTTAGGACTGTTGTTATTATCTAGGACTGTGACTGTTAGCACCTAGGGCTGCATTTTAAATTTCGTTGTACCATTCTTGTGACGATGACAATAAAGATCATTCATTCATAAAGATCATTCATTCATATATATGCAGTAAATATATATAAGTGTGTATATATATATATATATTATATACAGAACTATTGTACATCATATCATGTATGTAAATATCATACAGATATTATTTAATCATTATCCAGGTTATGTTAACCTGTACTCCATCCAGACCATGTCTCACTTAGACTTGTTCATCTATCCAAGTTAAACTGTGCTCACCTGGTACATTCGTAAGGAACATTACATTATACAACCGTCATGCGTTTTTCCTGAGCCCCTGTTCCAGCCGGCGTATGCGTGGGAGACCCCGTGCTGCGTACCGGGAAGCCCCTCTCCGTGGAGCTCGGCCCGGGAATCATGGGCTCCATCTTTGACGGTATCCAGCGTCCCCTGAAGGACATCAATGACCTCACACAGAGCATCTACATCCCCCGCGGAGTCAACATCGGAGCCCTCAACCGGGATATCAAGTGGGAGTTTTCCCCCAGCAAGAGCCTCAGGGTATGTGTCTGTCAGTCACTCTGGGATAGTCGCTATTGTAGGCCGGCCCTCCATGTCCAGCCAAACCGTGGGCACCAACCAGTTGCTGGAGAACTTGAGAACTGTTGACTCTTTTTGAATTATCTTTTTCCCCCTTTCTTTTTCCGTTTTTCTCCCCTCCCAATGTTAGTCGTTATGCCAATTCCCAATCCCCTTCCTGGTCGTTGCGCACTCTACTCCCTACCGTCGGTCTGGGAGGGCTGAGACTATCGCATGCTTCCTCCGACACATGTGTACTCAGCCCACCACTTTTCACCTGGCAGCGCGGACTCTCACTGGGAGAGTGTAACGTGTGGAAGGTCACACTACCTCCCTCCAGATCCTTCCCTCGCTGTGCAGGTGCCCCGACCAAACTGTAGGAGTCGCTGTTTACAATGACCCAAACCCACCCACCGGCTTCCCTCCCGCTGACTCTGCCAATCGAGCCAGTATGACGGCCGGCCAAGCCGGAGGCAACGCTGACAGCCGGATTCGATACCAGTGTCTCTCACGTTGGGGACGAGCGCTTAGTCCGCTGCGCCACCCAGCCGCCGGTCTGTCTGACTCTTAACACATTCCCGGCCATTGGGGGTTGTCTAATCTCACTCTATAAGGCCAGCATTTCAAAACAGACTTGCATTGTGTGTGTTTGTAGAGCTAAATCTATACTTTATAGTATTGCTATCTGTCCATTCTCATTGTCAATTGAGACCATAAACCGTCCCTTCAAAATGGCTTAAAGAAATACTTTTTTAATCAATACGTTCTCATTTTATAGCCTCGTGAATATAAGCATTATAGGGTTTGGTCTAGTATATTTCCTGGAAGGCGAGATACAGGGCGCTAAGCTAATAACATTCAATCGAACAGCGTTTCGGCACTACAGAAGCTAGAGCTAAAACTCAAAATGCATATTGTCGGTATTCATGGTCCACCATGAATGCATGAAAGGGGGGGGCGGGGGACCTCGTTTCTGATTATTGATTACCAATAACTGCGTTAGCCTCAGTAGCCACATTCGCTGATCGCCTGGTTGGCTATGATAACGAGGCCTGATCAGCATGTAATTTACGTGAAAAAGATCTTACCGTGGGCCGGTTGGATCCCCAAAAGGATTTCCCAGTTATCTATCGCCATCTGGTAGATCGATATGTCCATTGGCTGATGATATATTCCTTTACTGCATAGTGAATTCGGCTTCGCAAAAGGTATTCCAAGCTACAAGCTACACGTATAGATTCCAGCTAACGGTAAACTCCATTCAAAGTTTAAAAAAAAAAAAAAAAAAAAAAAAACACTGTTCTGCCACAGGGAACACTGCATTATCGAGATTATTATCGGATCTGGCCGGTAATGCACTTTTCAGAATTCCAAGAGTGGGGTAAATCTGCAGTGCCGCTCTGTGACATTGAGTAGGTTATTAAAATGCAATAAAAGCCAAAACAACCTTGCCACGGACATGTCCGTGGTTGGCCCTGTTAGATCCTGATCGATCTGGCCAGTATCACGTCTGTTTGGCTCTCCATCCAATTCCTCTGCGTTGTGTCATTTTAATGGTCCTGACGTCTCTGATACTGGTTGATATAATCCTTATCTCTCCCCGTTAGTACAATCCGCAAACCATAATAATTCTCCACCTCCGTAAGAATCCGACACTTCGACAACGTGAAATACCTTACAAGGAAAAGCGTGTTTATTTGATAAACAGAAACCTCAGCTCAGATGTTAACAGATGTTATTGTCCTTGAAGAGTCTATTCTAATGATCTCTCGGTGTGTTCAGATTGTCCTTTCAGTCCAATAGTGGTCAGGCCTAGTCGTTAGCCAAGACCATCCTCGTGGTAGCCGAAGCTAATGATGATGTGGCATTCTCCCTCCCCCCCCCTTCGTGATGAGAGGAGAGAGAGTCTCTTCTGGTTTCTCCCCTCTTAGTCTCAGTCAGATTCTAGTCTGCCTTACACCCGGAAACACCGTTCGACTTATAGATCTTCGTCGTAGAAACGATAGCCCCCCCCTTTCTGGTTGTCATGTGCCGCGCTGTCATGACAACTGCTAAATAACCTTTACACACATCAAAACGCAGTTACTGTCAAAACCTCCATCGCGCTCTGCCTCTGTGGCCCCTTATCTTTGTTTTGTCTTCCAATCGGAATTCAAAACAAAACCCTCGCTGGCAGTGTGCTTGTGAAACCTCTTCTTCTCCACCGTCAATATCATCCCGTGATGATAATGATATTACCCTCTTAAAGCGTCTCTTTATATCAGTTTATAACCAAATGTACATTGAAAAAACCACCATTTTCTCTCAGCCCTCTACCGTTGGATCCGAAACACGGACATGGTCCGTGGTTGGCCGGGAACCAGTTAATAATAAACACTACACAGACTACGCAGTGTGTTACTACGGTTTGTACCATCATCACTACTACTGTCTGATTGAATCCTGCCACCCACTACTGTTCACTACTACTACTGTTATCACTATTGTACATTGCTCTATGATCTATTACCTATGTACCTATTCTACCTGTAAATCCCCCCCTCCACCATGATGCTGCTATGACATTTGAATTTCCCGAAGGGGATTAATAAAGGAACACTTGTCTTGAAAATGGCATGTTTACTATGGTCATCAATGAAACCAAGGGATACGGCTAGCTGAAAGCCTGGAGCTAGCTGTGCGCCTGTGACCCATGGTTTCAATAGGGAATGCTAACCACGCTAATGTGCCAATTTAGGTTGGCAAAGGTGCAAACCTTCCCCCGCAATATGACGTGTCTGTTGAAAGTCCAAAACAAAAATATTGATACAATACACTAGGGCTGGGCGATATGGCCAGAAATGATATCACGATAACGATATGATAATGTTATATCACTCGATATCGATAATGATCGATATTGTTATAAGTATTAAATTTTTTCTTAACGGATGTATGTTTATTTTGCAGCAATTCTTTGTCGTTGCCGCCATTTTTAGTGTTACAGCCCCTCACACACAGTTCTCAGGATGCAGTTTTTTTTTTCTATCTCTTTCTCTGATTTTTCTCTGTTTTCTCCCCGTCCCAATTTAGTCGTTGTGCCAATTCCCCCCCCTCCCCTACCTGGTTGTTGTGCGCATGTTCTCCTACTGGTCGGTACAAGGGAACCCTGAAGTATCCGCATGCTTCCTCCGACACGTGCAGCGAAAGCCAGTGGCTCTCTTCTCACCTGGCAGCTAGGGCTCTCATTGGTGAAGTGTAACGCGTGGGAGGTCACGCTGCCTTCCTCAAGTCCTGCCTCCACTGAGCAAGCGCCCAGACCTGACCTGTAGGCGTCACTGTCCACAACGCCAGTTTCCCACCCACGGCTTCCCTCCCCCTAACCCAGCCAAACGAGTTAGTATAGCGATCAGCCCAAGCCAAGGCAATGCTGACTCCGGGAGTCGAGACCGCAGTCTCTTGCATTGGTGACGAGCGCAATCTCCGCTACGCCACCTGACCGCCTAGGCTGCAGCTGGTTTGAAAGCGAAAGTAAACCGGCTTCTCTGCTGGCTGTGGCTCCAGGGGAGTTGAACAGTTCTGGCTCTGCTAGTTTCTTTTCTATCTTTTGCCGCTTTTTTGGTGGACAAACCACCGCACATGTGCACCGTGACTCGTGACTGGAGTCTAGCTCTGCTAGCACACATAGCCTACTGTGTACAGATGGTTTCAAACTGTATTTTAAATTAGAAAGCAAACAAAATAAATGGACAAGAGAAAAATAAATCTCAATTTGGTCAGTATTGTCATTTGGACAAGCAAAGCCATTACTTTAAGTTGCAGGCAAGAAAGACAAGTCTGTCCACTGTCTCTGGTTTTAAAACTGCCCTGTTGTTACAGGTCAAAAAATAAATAAATGTATTGATATTATTTTTTTTATTATCGATCGATATCGATTATTAAAATATACCGCGATAATTATTGTTTTATCGCCCAGCCCTACAATACACGAGTACCAGTACTGACTAGTTGATGTCCAGCATTGCTCACATTATTTCATCACTGATGCATCTCTCTTCTTCTCCTCTCTGCTGATTCCAGGTCGGCAGTCACATCACAGGTGGAGACATCTATGGGGTGGTGTTGGAGAACTCCCTCATTAAGCACAAGATCATGCTGCCCCCGAAGAACAGAGGAACCGTCACATATGTGGCTCCCCCCGGGAACTATGACGTCACCGTGAGTTCCTTGAATGTGTAGGTTCCAAGATTACATTCCAACAGTGTTGTGATGTAAGTGGGACATTTACCAATAAGGGCTTTAAAAATAACCAAATACCAATGATGGTTATGCCGTTTCAACCAGAGAAGGCCGTCCAATCTTTTCATAAAGGACACAGTGGTGGGTATTGTATCTGTCAAGAGTAATAACTCTGAGGGCAGAATGATGAGTCCAGCTGTTTAAGAGTTGAGAGTTGGGGAGTGGATTATTATTTTTTTTACTAACATTTAAATGGATTGTATGTACATTCAAAGTTAACGACCATAGAGGTTGAATACTTTCAGGCAGGGTTCGAAATTAACGGGGGCTTGGGGCAAAATGCCCTCGAAAATTGACCAAATGCCCTCGAAAATCAGTTAAGGGGGGCAAAAAAAGCCCCCGACAGTTTACTAATTATATATATTTATATATATGCTCTACAGTGCGAGCATTTCCCTCGTATTTGCCCCTAATAATATGTGTGTGCGAACTGGAAAAATCATTTACTTGCAGTGTGCGAGACGGACGAGTGATTGTGAAGATTACAAAACAGATCCGCTGTTAATAGTTCAGATTGAAACTGGACTGAAATTCAGTTTTTGGGTGGAATGTTTGTTCCAAGGAGGAGGGAGGCGGGGCCCGCTGCGTGTTACAGGGAGATGCTTCCAGGCACTTGAGAGGATGCGAACACAGACAGAGCGCTCTGCTTTCATCAAGCATTACACTGCTATCTTAACGTTAGCAAGCTAAGCATCTGCATAGCGCGACCTGTGTAACGTTAAGTAACTTGTGTTCGGCGGGGAAAGACCGTTCCATTTGTAACACAACTCCAAAGAATAACATCCAAATCCGATCCCGATGCGCATTTCCTTCATTCCACAGCGCTGAGTGTGCAACGTATTTCATTGATCGGTCTGGCCAGAGCCTATACTCACAAACGTTGCGTGTGTGGGGTTTTTCATCAATTTGACTTGGGCCAGTCGTCATACTATCTCAATTGGCAGAGGTAGCGGGTGGAAAGTCGATGGGTGGGGATTGGACGTTGTGGACAGCGACTCCTACAGGTCGGTTGGGTGACGCCTGTACAGCAGAGTCAGGAAGTATCGGGGGCAGCATAGCCTCCCACGCGTTACTCCTCGCCACTGAGAGACCGCGCTGTCTGGTGAAAAGATGCGACAGGCTGCCTCCTCGTGTACCGGAGGGCACACGTGATGCAAGGCTTCTATCCTCACTACAGCGGACCAGTGGGAGGCATAGTCTAGCAATGTTCAAGATGGGGGAGGGGAGAATTGAAGGGGAAAAGAATTGGTGATACGAAATTGGGATGGGAGAAAAATAGAAAAAAATAAGGAGAAAAAGTGGATAAAAAAAATTCACATGCATGAATATTAAAAAAATATTCAAAACACTTAGGATTCTTTTGTTTTTTAATGGGTCAATATTATGATTCAAATGTGTGTGTCAGGATGTGGTGATGGAGCTGGAGTTCGAGGGGATCAAGGAGAAGTTCACCATGGTGCAGGTGTGGCCTGTCAGACAGATTCGTCCCGTCACCGAGAAGCTGCCCGCCAATCACCCACTGCTGACCGGACAGAGGGTCCTGGACGCCCTCTTCCCGTGAGTCTCTTTCCTTATACCCCCCAAGGAAACTATAAAAGAAGGAAGGGTCATCACGTCACTGTGTAGCACGTGAACGTACCTTGGTGCAGGGCTGTACGTTAACTTTTTTTGCACATAGCACTGGTGCTACAGAGGTTGATAGTTTTGTAGCACTGGCCAAAATCTTGTAGCACAAGTATAAAACGTGTTATATTTGTAACAGTCACAAATGTGCCTATTGTATTTGTGTTATTTAGTTGCAGTCAGGGAACAAACTTAACTTTTTGACTTACCAGCCATTTGGCTGGTAGATTTAAAAAAAGGCAGATTTTTTACCAGCCAAAAATTATAAATTGCTTTTTAGTATATCGCCATGTGTTATTATTACTATAATACTCTCATATGCTATTTTCAATTAATATCATAAACAACATAAGGAATATTGGCATAATTTTGAGTGGACTGAAGGAATGAGTCAGCGTTAATGGTTTTAAATGCAAATAATTTATTGAAACATAGAAGTGGGGTCGGTTGGGACACACACACACAATGGGGGACCCTGATGTAAACAAGACGAAAGTCTTTCTCTGGTCTGCATCCCCTTAACAATTGTGTGTATTGAGCCGTACTGTATTGTACCCATTCTGCAATCTGTTAAATAAAGTTTTCATTCATTCACACTGTTTCAACTCACCACCCCTGCATCATATTGTAGTCTAGTCTGTCTTCAAACTTCCACTCCTCTCGACACACACACACACCCTTTCCCCAGTCCACACTGTCTCTAATTCTCTATGGCTCTGCCTCTGATCAGGATTAGCTTGTTAGCTTATGCTAATGTAACGTTCATTTCGGGCGATGTGGGCATAAAGGAATGGCGACGATGCAAAGCGTGTTAGATGCATTTGACCCGTTGTGAAAAAAAAAAAAAACAGACTTATTTCGGATCGCAAAATAGCCGCAGTCTGCTGTGCAGCTCCGCTCCGCTCGGCTGAGAGCAGAAGGCAGAAGCACGGTCTGGGGCGGATATGACATCACGGAGTTGCTATGGGTTTTTTCAAAATAAGAGTATCATATGAACCTGACTGTGCTACTGAAGTAAATCCATTCATCGCACAGACCGCTGTTGCTGTAGCACGTGCGATATATATGTCTCACTGTACAGCCCTGCCTTGGTGCCAAGTGTGGAAACTTTCAGTTCGGCTGACATTGATTTGAATGTGATCGCCGTCTCCTCGTTTATGACATTGACATTTAAACTGGTTGTTACCTCGGATGTCAAGTTATCGTCAATTTGTTGCATTGTTAACTAGCTAACGTTTGATATATTGGTTGATGTATATTTCCTCGGATAGCTTGGGGTAACGATATATGAATGAATGATCTTTATCATCATTATACTTTCAGGTACAACAAAATTTCACATGGCTTCTCTCAATAAAAACAAACTTTACCAGAGAAACGGTATCAGAGGAGCGGTATCAGAGGAGCGGTATCAGAGGAGCGGTACCAGAGAAGCGGTATCAGAGATTGAAACGGTATCAGAGAAGCGGCATCACCGTATCACATAAATAAGAGCAGTACAAATAAATAAAAGGGGCCTAAGCCCAAGGTGCTCCATAAGCTGCGTCTCTGTGTCGACACAAGCTAGCATGTGTGCACAAACGGACAGACATATTTACACTGTAAATGGGCAGCGATCATCATAAGTAGTTGAACAGTCTTTGAGGGTTGAAATGGTGTATGTGTGTGTGTATTCATTCACAGAAATATTGTATCACCATCGATATGTTTGTGCAAGTATTCACATTATTGTGTGTGTGGTAACAGGAAGTGTGATGCAGTGTCAAAACCAAACAGTACTTTTAACGTTCTCCATAGATTTGACCAGTGACTTAAAACTTTAAACTGACAGTGGTATGTATGACTGATTATTAGATACGGTTGACTCCCCCCACACTAAGAGATAGTGGTCTGGTCTTGCCGCCTGGCAGGCGTCACTAATATGGTGCCAGGAGGATGAACAGACTTCTCTTTAGACAGACTTATGGCTCAGTCTCTACGTATACATTTTTCTCATTCTCTTTCTGTACACACCTTTATGTACACTGATTTGTTGTGTGGGGACAACACAGTTTCACATCAAAATATCTTGTTTAAAAAAATAGAATTTGTTTTTGCATTGCTTGGCACTGGGTAGTACAGTACAACAAAAATAAGTGTCATCAAACCACAGTGCAAATGTAACCGTAAAGTGCAGTAGTGATATACAATGTATTAAACTATACATTTGGTCTAAGATATATGAATTGGCACGATTAAGTAGTGCTAATCAGATGTATGTACAGAGTTGTACTATTAATATGTACAGTGATACCGGTATAAAGACAGTATGGTAGCAGTCTTACTGGCCAGCAGCGTAACTAGTAAGGGAAATGTACAGATATAGATATAGTATCTACAGATTTGTAAAAGGATTATGTGCAGGTATCTACAGACAGATTTGGATAAGATATTCCTTTATTGATCCCCTTGGGATGAATATATATATAGATAAGATGTTCTTTTATTGATCCCCTTGGGATGAATATATGTAAGGGATAATGTATAGCTACAAGGTCATTGTCGCAAAATAATTGACCGACACAGAGTTTAGAATACCGAGGTGTTCTAAACGTAGTGAAGATCAATTATTTTGCGACAATGACCGAGTATAGCTATACATTATCCTGCTTATTACATGGCTAACTTACTAACAATATACCTAATTCATTTTACACCATCGACCAGACGAGATCAAATGCAGACGCAGTTCTGTTCTGTCGCTCTGCGCTGTCATCGCCATGTAATATATATACAGCATTATTGTACATGCTATCATAGAGAGTTATATGGGTTATATGCAGGTGTATAAGTAGGTATATAGAAGTATATGCAGGTATATTCATTTTTATATATATAGTAAATATAAATGTCTAAGGTATAAACACATCTGTATACACCTACAGAGGTGTGTTTGTTTAGCATACATGAGAGTTGCAACATGCTTGGACAAATTCCTTGCTCCTGCTGACTCGTAAACTCTTCTCTATATACAGGTGTGTGCAGGGAGGAACCACAGCCATCCCTGGGGCCTTCGGCTGTGGTAAAACTGTCATCTCCCAGTCACTCTCCAAGTACTCCAACAGTGACGTCATCATCTACGTGGGCTGTGGTGAGCGTGGAAACGAGATGTCGGAAGTACTGCGTGACTTCCCTGAGGTGGGTTATTTTTTTTCTTCTTTTGATTGGAGTTCAGGATGATTGGCAGCCCACCCACTGGTGTTATGACCTTGTATGACCACAGGATGTGCCTATACCACTTTTTCACTGTGATACAGATTTTTGAGAACTAAAGTTTAAAGGAACATGCCAACATTATGGGAAATGCGCTTACCATCATCTCTAGAGACTGACAAGAAGGTGAATGCCAATTTACTCTGTGTTCAGTAGAAGGCTATCTGTCTACAAGCTAGCCTAGCTTAGCCCGAATGAATGAAAGCTGATGCATAGCGGCTAGCCTAGCTTAAAACTCCAGGAGAGGTGTTTTTGGCCATCACCTAGGCTAACCGCTATGCATCGGCTTCCATTAATTTGTGCTAAGCTAGGCTAGCTTACAGCTGGATAGTTCTTCTACTGAACAAACGGAGAAGGAAATTGGTATCTATCTTTTTGTCCGACTCTGGAGAAGACTAAGGGGGCTTTCTCACTCAACATCGGGGTCGAATCAGCTCCGTGCCGTCCTCATTCCGAGTTCCGTGCCAACTCTTTTCTGATGCGAGCCAGGTCTGATTCGACACAGAGCAGTGAGTGAGAAAGGGCCCTAAGCACATTTCCCATACTGGCGTGTTCCTTTTTAACTCATTGATTGCCACGCTGTTTTCCCATCTTTACTCCCTGGCGCCAGCGTTATTGACCATTTTCACGATGTTTGCGGACCCATCTGTATATTCTATATTATAGCTATGGAGACAATAGTATGGCTCATTCGGTAAAATAGACGTTACCGGTAAAATAGACGTTACCTTTGTCAAAAGGTACTCTACCATATGTTTCTTCACAAAATCATCGGGGGGGGGGGGGGTTGTTCTCAGACGCTGCGATCATACAAACGCATGTTTTATGATGGCGTTTCGGTAAAGTAGATGTAAAATAGACGTTACCTTTGTTTTAGAGGTACTCCATTTCTCACTTCGAGTCCAAGTGTCTTGAATCAGAACAGGATCAATACATATAACGTTAGGAAATGCACCTTATCGTCCATAGTCATTATCCATATAATCCATTTTGTCTTTTTCATAATATCCAATAGTTCGCTCTAGGCGATCGCCATTGTCGTCCTGCTCACAGCTGCTCGCAACCAGTACTCGAATAAAAACGGTCAATATCATCCCCCTTCTAAAACGGCCATCCCCCCTTCCCATCCCTTACATCAAAGTATCGGAATGTTTAATAAAATGTCCACGGCACTGGCCATCCTCTCAGTCACGAAAGCATGCACTCGTAATTCGCAAATATGCTGCTCATATCACTGTCAAACGGTGTACGTCTCGTGCCACTGACTGTCGGTCGCTTAGCGTTAATTGACAGTGGCACGAGACCTGTGAAAATATCAGATGTTTAATAAAAATTCCCACGGTACTGCTACTGGCCATCCTCTGTGCGTGGGAGCTTGCGCAAAATCACCCATATGTTTCCACGTCGCGCATGGCACTTCTCGTCTGCCGGCACCACACCATGCAATGCAATGTCAGTCTTTTAGAACGGGTTATTGTTTAATTTACATAATGATTTAATTAATCACAATTGAAAATCAACCCTTAGATCAGAGCATGTGAGCGGCGGGGAGTGGAGCGGGTGATTTTGAAGTGAGCGGCGGAGTGGGTTTTAAAATGGGTCGGCGCGACTTCCGGAGCGAGAGTTCTCCTCCGCTCCAATCCGCTCCGGGCAGCTCAGTGCACACGATCACACAGAAACTGATGTAATATACATGTAGTACAATGCCTAAGCAACAGGTGGCGATGTACAAACATGAAGGCAATTTTAAACCAATGAGGAGGGTGAACATTCACTCACATCCTGCTAAAACCAAAGTATAATCTGACTCCAATTCTGAGGTGCCAAACATCCATAATAACATCATGCATGTTGTTTTAGAAGTGTATTATCTTTGTGCTTACAATAATGAAAAGGTACCGTACACAGTTGGTCTCCCCCTCTGTGCCATTATCGGCACAAAATATGTCAAAATATGATAAAAATCCACCATCCCCATCATGGCTGCAGATCCCGGGACATGTCCCCCCCAAAATTGGAAATATATGAATTGTCCCCTCCAATAATAATTATGTGGTATCAAGAGTAGTGTATCTACTCCCACTCTGTAATTCTAGTTTCGAAATACTCCTAAAAGCTTCATTTGCTTATTAAAATCATTAACATTTTCTACTGGGGGACGATGCCCCCGGACCCCCATACTCTGCAGACGTCCCCCCCCCAAACTTGTCATGAGATCTGCAGCCCTGACCATTCCCCCTGTTTTTTTTTCACAACTCGAGTACTGCTCGCAACCTACTAGTAGAGTGAGTCCCTAGTTGTTTGGGGGCTGGGGCCACACACACACTAAGCTGGCCCATATGCATGTTCATAAGGTAGGCGATACTGCCACCTGGCGGGATTCAATCGCCATTGTAATTTCAAGGTCTCAGATGAGCCCCAAAGGTCTGCGCGAGTGTTTAGAATGGGGAAAATCGAAAAATGAATCTAAACCCCAGAAATCTCTGGTTTGACGCAGAAAGGGTTAAGCAGCACTAGTTTCCATCCATTAATTCCAAAATGATTGAGATGTAATCCAAAATGATTGAGATGTAATCCATTTTTCTAACATCTTCCTAGGTGTTAAAATGCAGAATTCAGAATTGGTCAATACCCTATTTTAGTCTGGTATCTGCATTGGTGCATCCTTAAGACCTCATCACATTTTGATTATAAATGTGCTGTCCAGCTGGTCTTTTTTGATTGGGGTTCAATATGATTGACAAGTGTGTCTGGCCAACAGCTGACCATGGAGGTGGATGGAAAGACTGAGAGCATCATGAAGAGAACAGCACTGGTGGCCAACACCTCCAACATGCCTGTGGCTGCCAGAGAGGCCTCCATCTATACAGGTACTGTACCAGCCTGCCTGCAGGGGTGGGAAGTAACTTAAGTACTTTTACTCAAGTGCCGTGCCTAAGGTACAGGTGCCTGAGTTGTTGAGAATGTTAAACCTCTGCTCCACTGCATTTCAAAGGAAGCATTGTACTTGTTACCCCACTGCATTTGTCTGTAGAGGTTAACACATCGAGGGTTCAATGCTCCTAAACAGTAGACTGTAGAGGTTAATGCATCAAGGGTGAATGAATGAATGAACATTTTATTTAACGGATTGCAGAATGGGTACAATACAGTACGGCTCAATATACACAATTGTTAAGGGGATGCAGACCTGGGCCCTATTCCCCGTACCTGGTTCAACTAAGTCGATCAAAAGTCCCATTAGCCAGATTCAATTCATCATAATCATCAACCTTTATTTATTCTTGAAATGACAATTGAGGTCACCCCCAATTAACCCAATGTTTGAATCCAGGCTTTCCCTGTTCCTCGAACGCTGATTCAGTCTCGTTAATTCGAACCAGACTTGATACTCAGGATAATTGTGCGCAGCCGCCTCACCTGAAAAGACAGCAGGTGTCGATGGCAGAAATCCTGATTTTCTAATGGCATTGATTGATTGATTGAAAACTTTATTAACATATTGAAGAATGGGTACAATACAGTACGGCTCAATAGCCTCGCCGACGAGTTAAATGCATAATCTATAGGCCAATTTTAAGTCCATTACCCCAATCAATCAGATTATATTTCTTTAAATGTGCCTGCTGGCAGTAGGTTTAATGGAATGAATAATCTTGCTAGCGAAAATAATTAGTTCAACTCTTTCAGAATAAGTAGATAAAAACAAGCCCAAAGAGTATCTAATTGATACGAATTAATAGATACTTATGAGGATATCTGTACTGTATGTGCTTAGGTATCATGTACTATATAAATACATGGTTCCCAAAGTTTTCAAGGCGTGACCCCCGAAATAACGTGTCAGAGAGGCTTGGAGTCTATTAATCAGGTTTTAATCTGTTTCGGACATCATCCATACATGCATTGAATTGATTAACCTTTGGTTTATACCAGTGACACCAGTCATGTTAATCACCCTCTTGTTCGTCATCAGATAACAGTGCTTGAACAGATAAATGCATTTACTCAAATTCTTTCATCAAAATGTCAAAAGCTTGCAATTGCTCATTCATTTTCTCAAGTTACGGGCGCTCCGTTAAGCAAATACATCCACAGCGGAGAATATGAAACTAATCAGAGCCAAACGCCCGATAGGTTTCATTCATTAAAAATATCCCCGCGGGATTCACATTTGCAATGCTCCGTTAAAATAACCACATAGTGTGTGTCGCGACTCTCGAGCGCCGTATCCGTATGACTGACATGCATTATTTAGGACAAAGTAAATCCATAGGCTGAATATGATTTATTATCAGCATTTTAGGTCTATTATTTTACATTTCAAAAGCCCCCTCTAGAAAAATGAAGCACAAAAACATAATTCAGAATGGTAATGGGATCTGTGAGGAAGGGAGCTGGCATTTCTTTGTGAGGGCGTGGCCAGTTTATCGAGCTAACTGAACTACACCCTGCGCTGGACCAGGTTCAAACTTTCTGATCTGTTGCCATAGTGATTTAGACAATCGCACATTGGGGAACCGAAAGGTCTAGCTTAAGTCAAGTTATCCTGATAATTATCCGGCTAACTCGGTTAGCCAGGTACGAGGAACAGGGCCCAGAGAAAGACGTTTGTCTTGTTTACATCAGGGTCCCCCATTTTCAATTCATAGTGACATTTATGACATGCACAACATGCATGACATCAGGAGGCGGCTGGGTGGCGCAGCGGACATTGCGCTTGTCACCAACGCAAGAGACACCGGGTTCAAATCCAGCTGTCTGTGTTGCCTCCGGCTTGGGCCGGCCGTCATACTGGCTCAATTGGCAGAGTCAGCGGGTGGAAGTTGATGGGTGGTAATCTGGACGTTGTGGACAGTGACTCCTACAGGTCGGTTGGGGGACGCCTGCACAGCAGAGACAGGAAATAGCGGGGGTAGTGTAGGGCTGAACGATTCATCGATTTTAAATCGAAATCGCGATTTGGAATGATGCAATTATCAAATCGAAAAAAAAAAAAAAAATCGCTAATATTTTTTAATTTACATTTTAATTTATTTAACCAGGAAGTCCCATTGAGATACAAGATCGGTTTGGTACAGGGAGGTAAGGGGTTTTAGATTGTGTGTTGTGAAGTTTAGACGTCAGAGAGGGAAAGTAAAGTACAGAAAAAATTTACCGTTGGGTACCGGTATCGATTCACAGGTAAAAAGAAACATTTTCAGGCTCGGTGTCCTGAAAAGACCCACCGCGCCGTAGGCCAGATGCAAGCCACATTTTACAATAAACCTCTGTGGGGCTGCTTAAAAAAAAAGTATAATCGCAAATGTAATCGCAATCGCAATATCTGTCAGAAAAATCGCAATTAGATTATTTCCCAAAATCGTGCAGCCCTAGGGTAGTGTGAGCCTCCCACACGTTACACCTCGCCAATGAGAGTCCGTGCTGGCAGGTGAAAAGATGTGACGGGCTGCCTCCTCGTGTACCGGAGGGGACACGTGATGCAAGGCTTCTATCCTCCCTACGACCGACCTGTGGGGGGCATATGCAAGCAATGTTCAAGACAGGGGAGGGGAGAATTGGAAACCGCAAAATTGGGATGGCAGAAAAATAGAAAATAAGGAGAAAAAAGTGGTTAAAAAAAACATACATGACATTTATGGCATAAGTATATACCGTACTTTTCGCACTATAAGCCGCACCGGACTATAAGCCGCAGCAGCTAAATTGAATGATGTGTACATATATAAGCCGCACTGGACTATAAGCCGCAGGTGTTTTAATGTTTAATTACCATATGTAATTAGCATTGGGACACAATACTGTTGGACAAATAACAAGAATTAACTCATTTACAAGTTATATTAAGTTTAGCAAATAAGGGAACAGATAAATAACATTTCAATGCAGTCAAAAAAGCAATATTTAGATTTTAACATTTTGGGGTTTGGTCACGTCGATTCACATATAAGCCGCACCGTTATATAAGCCGCAGGGTCGAAAAATGGGGGGAAAAGCCGCGGCTTATAGTCCGAAAAGTACGGTAGTAAAAAAAACATACATACATGACATACAGGTATATAGTATTGTTACATTTGTGACATACCGGTATACGATATGCAAATATACAGTACTGTTACCCATAGATCCTAACAGAATATATACATATGATGGGGAGGAGACTGTCTATTAGGAGGGGGTGGGCGGGGGGGGGGGGGTCAATGCTCCTAAACAGTAGATGGTGTTCAATGCTCCTAAACAGTAGACAGGGTTCAATGCTCCTAAACAGTAGACAGGGTTCAATGCTCCTAAACAGTAGACAGGGTTCAATGCTCCTAAACAGTAGACGGGGTTCAATGCTCCTAAACAGTAGACGGGGTTCAATGCTCCTAAACAGTAGACGGGGTTCAATGCTCCTAAACAGTAGACGGGGTTGAATGCTCCTAAACGGTAGACAGTAGAGGTTAACGCATCAAGTACATTCAATGTCAAATGTATATCTTGTATGGAAGTCGATGCTTGAACGGACGTCTTTTGCTTTTACCAGAGTACTATTCCATCAGGAGTATTTCTACTTTTACTTGAGGTGATTTTTAAAGTCTGTCCATGGCGTTGAACGCTCTTAATCGTGTGCGACTACGTCTCTCCACAGGCATCACGCTGTCCGAGTACTTCAGAGACATGGGGTACCACGTCAGCATGATGGCCGACTCCACCTCCCGTTGGGCCGAGGCTCTCAGGGAGATCTCTGGTCGACTGGCTGAGATGCCTGCTGGTAAGAACGGTCCCTACTAGGACTCTTGAGGGGAAGGAGCTGGCGTTTCTAATGATGGGGAGATCAGAAGTCTGATAACTAACTGCTAAAAGGTCCAATCTGTGATTTCCACGTGGGCTCATTACATACCCATCACATCCAAATCCGTTTTATTTAAATGTAGGGCTTTACGCCTCTGATTCAGAAAATGTACCCATATCCCAGCAAACTCATTGTATTATCCAGTCACTCCAGGTTTGTCTCTTCATGACATCATCACTAGTCTTGTCTCTCCGGTATTCAGATTAAGGAGAGATTTGTTCATATTTACAAATTTGAAACTGAGCTGCACAGTATTATTCTAGAAATAGCATCAAGTGGATTCTATTTTAGTGTGGATTTGCCCTTTAAGTTCTCTCAGTAATGATTTATTGTCAGGCATAATGAAGATGTGCTTTTTGGCTGAGTGAAGCTTGAATTGTGTTTTGTGTGTCCGTCCACAGATAGTGGTTACCCTGCCTACCTGGGTGCCCGTCTAGCCTCCTTCTATGAGCGTGCAGGAAGAGTCAAGTGTCTTGGCAACCCTGAGCGAGAGGGCAGTGTCAGTATCGTAGGAGCGTGAGTACATCTCTTCACCACTAGAGGGAGACGCTGCTCTACCCAGAATGTTTCTGAATAGCAGCAAAAGGACAGCAGTGTTAAAAAATATATAAATAAAATAAATGTCTTTAAAAAAAAGATATATATAAAAATGTATGTTTATTAAATAAATATATTTTGTGTTTCTGCAGTGTGTCGCCTCCTGGTGGTGACTTTTCGGACCCTGTGACTTCAGCCACCCTGGGTATTGTACAGGTAAATGATTACATGCACATTCATATTCTAGCCTATACATGTATATACAGGTTAAAGTCTAGTTTATATGCATTCTGATATTTTCATTACCAACATGCTCGTCATGAGGAAACAGAATATTGTGAATATTTCCACGGAAACAGAGCTCGTACAGAACACTAAATCTTAACGGTGAACAAGTTAAGCTGTTTACATATTAGACAACTCGTCTTAATATCGGCATATTCAGCCGTCATATTTGGGTTTCTCATAGTTGGGGTATGAGCTCACCCCGGGCTATTGTAAACGGGACATTGTGGCTGTTGACAATGACATGCCACTGAAGTATCCCAAACTGTGTCACAATGTTAACGCACCGACTGCCTCATCCTCATGCCGACGGACGGAAGGTTTATTTGTCGTTTGAACCCCTCCCACAGGTGTTCTGGGGTCTGGACAAGAAACTGGCTCAGAGGAAGCATTTCCCCTCCGTCAACTGGCTGATCAGCTACAGCAAGTACACGCGTGCTCTGGACGAATACTACGACAAGCACTTCCCCGAGTTCGTGCCGCTGCGCACCAAGACCAAGGAGATCCTGCAGGAGGAGGAAGACCTGGCTGAGATCGTACAGCTGGTCGGAAAGGTATGGCTGCAGCTGGGAGGGAACGTCTTCTGGAGCTAAACAATAACTATAGCACTTTTCATACAGAAATTGCAGTTCAAAGTGCTTCACAGCAGTAAAAAAAATACAGGCATAAGCGAGCATAAAAAAGATAGAGAGGTAGCTAGGTAAGGTAAATCACAGTTTTTCACATTAGGATCTAGCATCCCAATAGGCCTCTCTGTTTACGGTTTCGGTTTGATTCAGTTTAAAGAAGAAAAAGAAAATTACACGGACCATAAAAAGTGTACATGGGTGGGCAGGTCTCTATCATTATTGATGTAGCCATGTCTACTAAGCAGATGCAATCTAAGTTATTTTCTTGAATCCGACAATTTACTAAAACATTTGTATTGTTCAGTGATCGAACGGAGCCGTAGTCGACTGCCAACCTCTTAGTCTAATTTTTTGGGATCATTCTTTCCAAAAGCAAAGAGTCCTAGAAGCGTGGCTAACGCTAATGGCACGCATACCAGTGAGGCCAACTGCCTAAGAAAACTGGCACAGGGGCACTGAAAGAGGATTTCACCCGTCTAATGAACACACTAGAGTAGACAAATATCAAGATGTATCCATCAGTGGGCCAATTGCATGCTTTCGCAGAGGACAAGAAGCCTTCGGTCGACTCCTTCAGACATTAAGCACCCCCACAGCCCAAATGGAATGATACAATTATTATTATAATTTTGTTTTTTGTTTTTGGTAGCTTTTCTTTCTTTTTTTTCACTACCGGGCAGTCCGGTAGAGAGAGAGAGAGGAAGAACGGGAGACAGAGCGGGGGGAAGACATTAGGCAAAAGACGCGGGTCCGGGGTGAACTGATTGTCCTGGGAAAGGACTCTGGTTGAGCACAGGGTGGGGACGGTTTTAGTTTTAGTTTTTATTAAATGATTAAAATACATGTTACAACAAGTCATGCATCCTAAAATGATCAAGGATGGAAGAGGTCAGACATTTCCATTGTGGTCCTTGGTCTCAGCAGCACATAGTATTCACATAAATATTATCAGCCTACAGTATATTGCTAAAAGCCTAATTTAAAAAAAGTAAAATACAACATTGTTAATAAAATATGTAGGGCTGTACCGAATGTATTTTTTTTTAACATTCGAAGCTTCGATCGAAGTATTCGAAGCTTCGATCGAAGTATTCGAGCGAAGCTTCGAATGTCTATAAAAAAAAATGTACTTCAAAAAAAAGAATAAATTTTTTTCTCAAACTAAATCCTCAATTTGAATAAAGTGATTAATCTGATTAAATTAGTATTTTTCTTTTAAATCAACTTTCTTTAATGAATATAACTCATCAGTTTTGTCAACATAAATAATCCAATAAGGGCACGGTTGGTATGAAAGTGATGGTGACGTCTTATAGTATAATATTAGTGTAGCCTAATCTTTAACTGCAACTGTGAAGAAAACCCCCATTGGTTTAAACGGAGTAAAAAAATATTTTTTTTTAAATTAAATTCGAATGTTGATTTTAGAATTCGAATGTCAACATTATGATCGAAGCATCATGTACAGATCTCATACACTAAAGCAGGAAGCCTCCCTCCACCGTCAGATCTCATACACTAAAGCAGGAAGCCTCCCTCCACTGTTGGTCTCCTAAGTTACTCTGGGACATTTTCTAGGAGCCGTTTCCTAACATTCACCTTGAAACTATACAGGTTCAAGCCCTGTTAGGTGGTCAAAGGCAACTCATTCTGCTTCTGTGTGAGCAAATGAGCACTGTCCCTTTGTTCCCTGTGCTCCCTCTGGCAGGGGCACTCATTAAAGGGTACTACGACTATGCTTGCACCTCATGGTACCAAAGCACCTCAAAGGCGCTAAAAACAAAATGACAAACATCTCAAAACAAACTAGTCAGACTACTGCTTGACCTGACTCCTAGAACCCACCTCACCCCTGCCCACTTTGACAACCTAGGATGGCTTAGAGTAGACGACAGAGTACAGCAACTTGCAATGGGCCTGGTCTACAAGATACAAACACTACACGACCAAGGTACCCATGTACATGTCAAAATACTTCCCAAAGGTCAGTGAATACCACGATCACAACACCAGAGGGAGCTCCACAAATCATGTTAAACCCAGATTCGGCTCAAACAAGGGACTAAAAACGTTTCGCAATTATGCCACATCAATGTGGAATGCCCTACCCACAGCTGTAAAGGAATGTGAATCACTACCCACTTTCAAAAACACTCTCAAAGAACACCTACGAGAGACTGCAATTCGAAACTGGCCCCTGTAAATGTCCTAACGCAACCCCCTCCAATGTACAATAAATGTCCTATTAAACCCAATAATACACGAGACCCTCTTCTTGGGACCAAGTAAGGTTTAGTCTATAATCCAATGTACAGTTATTAAAGGAACACACCAACTTTTTGGGAAATTATTTGCCATCTACCCTGGAGTTAGACAAGCGGATACATACCCTTTTTCTTTTTTTTAACGACAGGGCTTTTGAGGTGATTAAATCACTGCGCCCAGTGGTTCGGCAAAAAAAAATTCCGAGTATATATCTGCTTAGAAAACTAAAATGTCTAATTATAAAAACAATTTAATTCTCCATGTGGTAAATACACAGGTCACAACATGTTTACAGGAACGTTTTGGAGTTGTATTTCTTGACTGTTGGGAACTAGGCTACACTGGCACACCTACTTCCAGTGAATGACGCTAGGCTAACGGTGCAGCTGTTCCCTAAGGCTAATGCATGCACAGAGAAGAAAAGGGTATGCATCTGCTTGTCTAACTCCAGGGTAGATGGCAAATAAGCTAATTTCCCAAAAAGTTGGCGTGTTCCTTAACATCTATTTATATTAAAATGGGACCACTCAATTGGAACTCGACAATTAAGAAAGTAAGCTTCTGAAGGGCCCAGTATAAACTGACGACATGGGATCTCGTCATTGGCTTGGTTTAAATTGCCTCCCAGTTGAGGACAGACCTGGGTCGGTAACCCAGGTTGTCCGTGTTGTAGAAGGAACGGGACCAAACCGACTAGTTGATTAGTCATGAGATCACGCCAGTGCCTGTGGCTCGACCTTTAGACTGGTCACAGCTTTACAATCCTAAACCTACATTTTGAGAAAGTGAACGAGTGACTTGATCATGTGCTGTCCAGATTGGACACCATCCGGGTTCATTCCTTGGCGTCACACT
The DNA here is from genome assembly GCF_963971535.1 of Notolepis coatsorum. Taxonomy (NCBI): domain Eukaryota; kingdom Metazoa; phylum Chordata; class Actinopteri; order Aulopiformes; family Paralepididae; genus Notolepis; species Notolepis coatsorum. Next base: position 65,988,567 of record NC_140176.1, read on the forward strand.
TTATACATGGGACTTAACTGTAATGAAACCTTCTGACCTGATTGTTGTCTTAACAGGCATCGCTGGCAGAAACGGATAAGATCACCTTGGAAGTGGCCAAGCTGCTCAAAGACGACTTCCTGCAGCAGAACGGTTATACTCCTTATGACAGGTAAACACACTGTACATGAATACACTACATGTAAACATGGTGTACATGAACACACTACAGGTAAACACCGTGTACATGAACACACTGCAGGTAAACACTGTACATGAATAGGGAGGTGTAGTGGTTACGTCATTTTTGTTTTTCCGTGTTCCACCCTCTGTCCAACGCAATGTATTTCCCCATTGCCCATTTCTAAATCGTCTCGTTTAAAACAAATAAAGCATTAACATTTGCATGGTTTACCTTTCTGTGTGTATTCATCCACAATCTATAGCTCAACATGAAAATATTCGCAATTAACACATTCCCGGCCATTCACGTATATACTGTATACGTGATTGGGAGCCAGCGCTTGACGGCGTTTTAACTTGTTTTTTCTTTTATTCGCTTTTAATATCCTATTCAATGTCGCAGAGCTGTATTTTGGCTGGAAAAGGCATATTGGGACTCCAAAAGTGCAGTACCGGCCAGATCCTGGTATTGGCGCTGTCTCGAGAATGCAGTAATCCTTGTTGCAGACTTGGTGTCACACTTTTTTTACGCTCCGGGCGGACTTTTCTGTTAGCCTGAAGCGAGGGCTTCACCAGATTGCATGGAATACTTTTTGGGACGCCGAATTCATTATGCAGTAAAGGAATATGGCATCAGCCAATGGACATTATGATCTAGCAGATGGCGATCAAATAACTGGAAAATTCTTTTTGGAATCCAACTGGCCACAGGTAAGAGCAATTTGACGTCAATTTCAGCTTGATCGTGCAAGGATTTCATAGCCATCCCCCTGCTCAGCCTAATAACGAATGCCGTTATTGGTAATCAATAATCAGAAACGACTTCCCCCCCCCCTTTCATGCATTCATGATGGCACATAATACCGATCATATGCATTTGGATTTTTAACTCTAGCTTGTGTAGAGATCGATTTAACGTTATTAGCTTAGCGCCTTATAAATCGCTTTGCAGGAATTATCCCAGATCATTCCGATATAACACTCATATTCACCACGGTATAAAACGGGAACGTATTTATAAAAAAGAAAATTCTTTATGGCATATTGAACGGAAGGTTCATACTGTCAAATTGACAATGACATTGGATCCATAGCTATAATATAAAATATAGATTTAGCTCCACAAACAACGTGACTCACAGTGAACGTTTGTAATGGAAAGGTGGCCTTCCTAGAGTGGGGCCCATCTAATGGCTGGCCGGGAATGTGTTAATCGTAAACGCAGCAAAATAATCACATTTATGTTTTCGTTCACTGAGAAACTACACTACCATTTGGCGCTGCTGACTGACGTCACAACAGCGTAGACTCCTGGCTTTAGTCGCAGACCTAGGATCAGATTTCCCTTACATTCCATAAGCTTAACAATTCGTACAATGGGAAAATAACTGACCCTGAATCTGTGGCTAGTATCTGTTTCACCCAACACTCGGTGATCATAACCATTTATCTCTAAAGCTAACTACTATTTTTAAAAGCCACAACCACGTTACAGGGCTCTACGCTAACCTTTTTCCCAAGGAGCACATGTCCTCCTAAATGAAAAAATTTAGGAGCACACAAAGAAATTTAGGAGCACACAAAAACATTTAGGAGCACAGTAAAAATATTTCAAGTAACAGAGTTTATTATAATTTTTTTTTTTTATAAATGTATATTTGTACTGTGCGTGCATGTGCAAACGGGAACGGGACACACATCTGTGCAATAGCACATACCACCAAAGTCACTGGCCAACTGTGTGCGTGTGTGTGTGTATCTGCGTGTGCAAACGGGAATGGGACACAGACATTTTAACTTAAGTGATTAATGCCTACTGTGGCAAAGTTGTAGCCAACAACTAGGCCTAATAAAAAAGGCTGTGACATTAAACAAAAAGGAGACACTGGCATTACCACCAGGGCCATCAGTAGAGGGGACTGTAAGGTGCCTTTTCGGTATACTACCTTTGCTAAAACTGTGTTCTCTGTTAAAGGTGGTAACTACTGGAATAGCCTACCAGTTGTGATTAGAGAGTGCCCCACATACTCCATGTTCAAGACTCATCTTAAACTGCATCTTAAGGCAAACCAGAACTGTGACTATTTTTAATCTGATTTAGTTTATGTAACTTGTTTCTTGTTTTTATAGTTGTTTTTTATCATTTATTGTCACAATGCTTTTACCCTAAGCATGCTATTTATTTATTGAAAGAGTTTAGCTGTCTCCTGTTGTAAATTAGCTCTTGCTACAACCCTGCATGTTTACATTTTGTATTTTGTACTAGATGTTCATTAACATGTGCTGTCCCTATCAAATAAACTATCAAATCAAACTACTGCTACAAAAGTAACAGTCACTTAACTTTAGCTTTTGCCCCTTTTATGCATACAATGTTTTGGCTAGTGTTGCTCTTCTAGAAAAATAATCCATTCAGGGTTGCCTATTGAAATACTGTACACCTCCAGTACAGAAACATTGTTTATGAGTTTGCGTGTCAGGTAGACCATTGATTGACAGTCGATTCTGCCAATTACGTCACACCGCTTGCACTCCGGCGCTGCAGCTGGACCCTATTGCCCACCTCTGCTGTTGATAACGCTAGCCAAGTTAGCACACACACAGATACACACACGCACAGTCGGCCAGTGACTTTGGTGTAGGGGTGTAACAATGCATCGCAATGCATCGATCCTAAGGGGAAAATTCAACTGCATCGATTTGAAAATGTTAGGATTATCGCAATTTTAATGTGTACACAGTGTTGTGTTATCATGTCCGTTAGTCAACACAACGACATACGCTACTGCATCAACGTTATGATTAACACTTTCTCTGCCAAGGACGCCTAAACTCGTCATTCCCCGCCATGCTAATTCTGCCAATGACGCCGTAACACATCATTGAGATCAATATTTCAAAAATCTGTGATCGATCATATTTCTCCCCCGGAGACTTGAGATCTACTGTTGATCCCCTCTCAACTCTCCAACGGTTCAAGAGCGCCATCTGGTGGACGATCGGCGGATCGCCCAAACCGGAAACCGGAAACGGAAGCTGGTGCTCATTCCAATTCGGTCCGATCACTCGCTAATAGTCCTGGGACTCGAGCTAGACACAATGGATAGCAATCCGTTACCAATAACTCGATAAACAACATGATTTGGAGATGGATCGCATATTTCAACATCCCATAATAGGAATATTTTTGCTCATCGCCCAACGCTACGAGGAAGCTATGGTGAGTTTCAGCGTTTTTTTTAACATGTTCGATATAAACTGCTCTAATGATCATATCACCCACACTAGATGAATCATCTAACGTTGGCCACGGAATTATAAACGACCCCCCCCCCCCCCCCAATCCGGTCAACATCAGATGATAAGTAGTAACTTCTAGAAGCACGTCCATTTGACATTTTTTATTTCGCTCAGATCGCTATCGAACTGTATTTGATCATCAATATAATGCATTTAGGGCTATAAATCACGCTCTGGAGAAAGCTGCAGAAAACGATAAAAACATATTTATACTTTAGACCGTATTTTAGTATGAATATGTGAATGAAAAAGTATAACGTTCCTATGTCCTGAACGATAGATAATTGACGTTGAATGGGCCATAGTAATGTCAATTTAGCAATACAATTTAAAAAGTTATAGCCCTGCAAAGAAGGGGAACTTCTCCATAGACAAAATAGAGCTGGCAGAGAGGGGTATAATGATGTACATAAGCCTGGCGAAGAAAGTATTAACAAAGCAAGGCATTCGTTTTGTTGCATTAACGTTATATTACTATTGCTATCGATAAATCTAGGTGTTCTAAAATCTATTGCTATTGGTAAGACTAGAATAAGTTAACTTAATGTTACTGTCTCGGAAAAGCCTCGCATAGCGCAATGGCGGACTTTCAGGAAGTAAACAAGCCAATGAGAGCTTCCGATTGGTCATTTCCTTTATTCCCCTTGAAACCAGTCACGTCACTCTACTGTGATTGGACCGTTGGCTTGAGTGCAATGTGGGACTTGTAGTTTAACGATTTATCAGCGGAGGGGGAAAAAAAGCACGACTGGAGGCTGTAATCTTCACTTGCACACCGTGCGAGTAATTGATTTTTCCGGTTCGCACACACATATTTCTAGGGGCATATGCGAGCAATATGGTTGCACTGTAGAGCCCTGCGTTACCATATTTGTATTTATAATTGAAATCGTATAACGTTATTTTGCTGCATATTAAATCACTGTAAATACTAATGTAAATCATTGTTTCGTTGTACATATTGTATATAGTTTATAACATTATTGTTTTTTTACGTAACGTTAGTAGCTAGCTAGCTTGCTAGCCGGCATGGTGCGTGCAGTGCTTTGCCCCAGAGTGTAACCACAGCTCTGAGAAGAGACCTGCATATTTGACTCATTCTTGAAACTCCTCTACATGCCTCGATTTAAAATGGTTCACGACAGTAGACATTGCTAACGTCTAGTACGTTTAGCTAGGTAACATTAATGTTAGATAGCTAGCTTGGTATCAGCTGGCCGTGATGTTGATTATGCGACAGCACTGAAAGACAGGTATTCTCCTGCTGTAACTCGGGCACTGCATCCTGGTAAGTGTAGTTCTTTTTTAAAAACCTTATAACTACCTTATTTCAACCAAAAATGCTTAAACAATAATGTTAGTGGTAGAAGGGAACTCATTTTGTGCAAAAATGGAAGCTTTTCAATTTCCATGTGGCAGAATTGTTACAATAGCCGATGATCCATTTTCCCAATGATGAATCCATATACGGGTGGAACAACCAGTGACGTCAGACTACACCTCCCTATACACTGGTCTCTTTCTCTTTCCCTCTCACATTCTCATACACACAAACACAATCATCTCACTCCCTACAACAGTTAACCTCAATTACCCATTTACCAGGGTTGGGAAGTAACAGATTTTATATAATGGGATTAGAATAATCTGATTTAATCTGTTGGTTACTCTGAAACACCACCAATATATCAGTTTTTTTTTCTTTTTAACTGTTTGAAGGGGAAAATGTCCGATAATTGTTTTAACTTTTAAGTCGGATTCATGTCATGGCTGTATATTATGAACTCTACAGAAATTGGAGTCAGTTTAAAATTTATTAGAATTTGAAAATATATCTTTTTAAATTGATATTCTATGGATTTAGGGGGCAAAGTAATCCAGCAGAAATGGAAAGTGATCAGAATACTGAGCTGATTTTAATCCAATGGAATACATCACTGGTTACACAGATTAAACTGGTAATGAGTAATATCAAGAGTAAACTCCACTCGAAACAGTCCACAAATCAATGAAGAGATTCTGGCTTGTATGTGACCCTGTCCAGGTTCTGTCCTTTCTACAAAACGGTGGGAATTCTGGCCAACATGATCGCGTTCTATGACATGGCGCGGCACGCGGTGGAGACCACGGCTCAGAGCGACAACAAGATCACCTGGGCGATGATCAAGGAACACATGGGCGACATCCTCTACAGGATCAGCTCCATGAAGTTCAAGGTGTGTATTCCTCGCCTCTCCCCTCCCTGTGCACCACTATTTACTACCCATGTAAATTCTCATAATTATTCTGGGTTATGTCATAAATCAAAACGAAATAGTTTTGAGGGAACGGGATCCTAATTTAAGCCTAGACTAGAGGAAACCTATGTATGTAAACAACATTGCTGCCATTGCAAACAACTGTACTTTACCAGTAGCTTCGAAGACCATTACACTAGGACTGACCTCGACTAGTCGACTAATCGATCGAAAGGAGCCGTAGTCAACTGCCAACCTCTTGGTCAAATGCAAAAAATTTTAATAAAGAAAATACCAAAAAATCTTTTTTTGTATCATTCTTTCCAAAAGCAAAGAGGCCTAGAAGCGTGGCTAGCGCTAATGGCGCGCATACCAGCGAGGCGAACTGCCTAAGAAAACGGACACAGAGGCACTGAAAGAGGATTTCACCCGTCTAATGAATTTACTAGACAAATATCAAGATTTATCCATCAGTGACGTCTGCCGGGTAGCGTAGCGGACTAAGCGTCTGTCTACCACCGCAGAGACACTGGTATTGAATCCAGCTGTCAGCGGTGCCTCCGGCTTGGCCGGTCGTCATACTGACACAATTGTCAGCGGGAGGCAAGCCGGTGGGTGGTAATCTGGTCGTTGTAAACAGCGACTCCTACAGGTCGGTCAGGGCGCCTGCACAGCGAGGAAGGGATCTGGGTGAGGTAGTGTGCCCTCCCACGCATTACACTCACCCAATGAGAGTCCTCGCTGCCAGGTGAAAAGAGGTTGCTGGCTGTCTCCTATGTATTGGAGGAAGCATGTGATAGACTTCAGGGCTCCCTAGACCGGTAAGTAGGGGGCAAATGCGCGCAATGACCAGGAAGGGGAGGGGGGAATTGGCATAACGACTCAAATTGGGATGGGAGGAAAATACAAGAAAAATAGGAGGAGAAAAAGTGGATACAAAAAAAGATTTATCCATCAGTGGACCAATTGCATGCTTTCGCAGAGGACAAGAAGCCTTCAGTCGACTCCTTCAGACATTAAGCACCCCCCACAGCCCAAATGGAATGATAAAAAAATAAATATTATACTTTTATATATATATATATATTTTTTTTTTGCATTCAGGGGGGTAGTCGATTGTCAGTCGACTATCGGCAAATTTTGGCCAATCAAAGTCGACTATACAAATCCTTAGTCAGGGACAGGCCCACATTACACTGACCCAATTTTCCTCTTGAGGTGTGTGTGCGTGTGATCTTGCAAACTATAGAGCCGTTCCAGGGTAATCACATTGATATTTCCACAGAAGGCAGCATACAGAAAATTTTCACATATATAGAACAACAATATTAAAAACATGATCACTTCATGGCAAGAAGGCATCCATTTCTTTCTTTAAATTGATCAATTCCAATGAAGGACTCTAGCTTCACATCCTTTTGTAACGGGTTCCAGGAGAATGGAGTAGCATAGCTGAACGCATGTTTCCAATTTCAGTTCTCACAATGGGAAGATGATATGAGATATAATATAATTCAGATTGTAATATCCACCTCTAGGTTGAAAGAGTAAAGTGCTTATGTAAGTTGGTAGCTGGCCCAGGATGGCTTTTGTATACAAACAAATACCAATGTATGTCTTCTTATGGCCACGGATGACTGACGTGACAATTCATACAATACACAGTGATGTGTGAGGGATGAGCTCAGTGAATACCACGACCACAACACCAGAGGGAGTTCCACAAATCATGTCAAACCCAGATTTGGCTCAAACAAGGGACTAAACACGTTTTGCAATTATGCCACATCAATGTGGAACGCCCTACCCACAGCCGTAAAAAGATGTGAATCCCTACCCTCCTTCAAAACCGCTCTAAAAGAGCACCTATGGGAGGCTGCAATTCTAAACTGGCCCCCGTAAATGTCTGAACTCCCCTCCCACCGCCTCCTGATGTACAGTTGCCTCCCCCTCGTATGTATATATTTACTGTTAGGATCTGTTTAACAGTACTGTATATTTGCATATCTTGTATGTAACTACTGTATATCTGTATGTCATGATGTATGTCATAAATGTCATGTTTAGTTTAGATTAGATGATTAGATTAGATTTTTATATCTGTATGTCATAAATGTCATTATGAATTGAAAATGGGGGACCCTGATGTAAACGAGACAAAAGTCTTTCTCTGGTCTGCATCCCCTTAACAATTGTGTGTATTCAGCTGTACTGTACTGTACCCATTCTACAATCTGTTCATTCAAGTTTTCAATCAATCAGCTGTTTGTAACAAATCACAAAGCAGAATGATATATTGTGTCTTAAAGGATTTCACAGTTGAAATCTGCATTAATTGTATGTCATAACCAGCTACGGTTTACTCAGTTGTGACATGATTTGCAGACTTCTGGTTTGGCAGTCAGAGTTTTGGTTTCCAATTGTGGACAACCTAATGTGAACGCTAGCGTTTTCTATTGGAAACGAACAACTTGTGTATGCTAAAGGACATCAATCTCATTACCAACTATAGCATGCCGCAGACATATGTGGACATATAACAAACTTCACACCAGTCAGAATTGTCCGCCGTTGACTAAAAACACACCTCTTCAAACTATATCTGAAATGCTACTACTATGCACTGAGAGTGTAACACTCAAGTTTGACACTATTTGATGAACCCTGACCCTGACTTGTTTTGTATGTCGCTTTGGATAAATGTGAATGACTAAATGTAAATGTGCTCCAATGGGCACACATTCTAGTTATTAATGTTATTATTAGTTACAGTTGTGTTTACCCTGTGCTTATGACACTTCAGAGGGTCTGCTGTGAAAAAGCTCTTTTGCTTTTCTGTGTTTCCAGGACCCGGTGAAGGAAGGCGAGGTCAAGATCAAGGCCGAGTACGCCCAGCTGCTGGAGGACATGCAGAACTCCTTCCGCACTCTGGAGGAGTAGGCCCTCTCATCTCTGACCCCCCCCCCCCCCCTCTTTCACTGCAGAATCATCACATTCCACCACCTTGTATTCCCAATCCCTGTACTCTTCCCAAATCTCCCTTTTTTGTGAGTGACTATGTATGTGAGTGGGTATGTGTGCGTGTAAGTCCATGTGGAGGGAGTAGAGCGAGATGTACTGTATTCATTTTTATTTGTTGCCTCGCATAGGCCTACTCTGGTTCCTCTGCATGGTCATTGATCTGACTGTGTGTGTGTGTGTGTGTGTGTGTGTGTGCATGCATATGTATGTGTGTGTGTGCAAGAGACTTCTCTTCACTCTGCTCCCTCGTGCTCAGTTTACATAATTTCTGTCCGTAGTCGTGTAGGTCTTCCCTGAAAGACGTCAGTTGATGTTATAATCGTTCCCTTCCTAGACCATCTGTACAGAGAAGTATTGAAAATAAAATTTAATGAGTCAACTTATTTATTGCCAGCGTTTTTGACGTGACCTCCTTGTCGGTTGTTCTTTTTTGTCTTTCCTCTCTGTTTTGATGATTGTTCCGAGCTGTGCGGTGTTGTGTACTTGCCGTGTGAGTGTATAAGAGTCGGGACGTTATCTCGCCCCTCAAACTGTGTCCGCTGCTTATGTGATGTGAATCCCAAAGAATAAAACATGTGGGGAACAGCTATTGCCGCCGCGTCGTCTCCTTGTGTCCGGTGATGTAATCTTGCGTTTCTCGCTCGACCAGTGTCGCCACGTGTCACACATAACCTGTGGAATTTAGTTTTCAACAAGAACTTCCCTGTCTAGATAACTGATGTTTGTCCATTGGAGAAATGTGAAACCTAGTTATTATAAGTGGGATGGACTGAACAGTTTTTTTTTCTGTTTATTAAGCCCCAATCAGATTTATTATTTTACCATATCAATGTGGGGTATATTCACATACATTATTGGAGGGTTTGTAAAATATGCTATTTGGAATTTTTATTAAATCATTAGAATTCAGATGTTTTACAGCAGTGCTTGCTACCAACTCAAACAATACCTATACAGCAAATAAAAACGAATGTTTAGCTTGTCTAGTGTCTTTGTATCAAGAACTCAGTCAACCGACTACATAATGAAAACATGTTTCCATTCCAATATCTTTGGTGGTGGGGCTATCTATTTTTTATTTTATTTTTTATAATAATAATAATATTACAACTTTTTGTATAGCACCTTTCATATAGAAACTGCAGCTCAAAGTGCTTCACAACAGAAAAAATATAAAATGAGCACATAAAGTGCAGACATATCAAATCTGTTTTTAATTTTTTTTACAGTGCAATAAAATTGTTCTGGATTACTGTTTTAACAGTTTAAAGTCGTCTTTACCTTCTCTGTTTGGTATCCACAGTTTAGAATAAGCTATTTCCTCACTCGTATATAACATCAAGAAAAACGAACCTCAAACTGGTTACTCTGGAATACTAGATCTACAAGTGAATGAACATGGGCAACGGTTATTTTTAGGATCTACATGAGAATTAACATGTAGGATCGATTTTTTTTTATTATTATTATCCTTGTGATGCCACGTCCATCAGTTGGAAGTATGTGTTAATTAGTCAAGGCGAAGTGACTACTCCCTACAGGTATGCTCCTCGACATCTGAGTCTGAGACGTCCCAATAATATGTCACCTTGCACCCAAGAAGCGATACTGCGAGCAGCACAATGACTGGTGATACTTCGTTGATGAAGAGCTCTTTGTGTGAATAAGATTTGAGAGACCAGTTGTGTGGCTCATCACGACGAGCGCACAGTTTTCTTTTCTTCATTGCAGAGACGCACAAACGAGGCGGCAGGTACAGGTGAGTTTACAAGCGGCGCAGTCACTACTATAGTTAGTAGCATACTGTACGGAGATACTATCAGCATGCAGTCTTTACTCAACGCCATCGGATAGTGACCATTTATCATTACGACAGAGGTTAAAAACATCTCCGATTGCTCACGCAATACAATAGTTATCAGTTATCACTCAGTTGAATGAACATGGGCGACGGTTATTTTTAGGATCTAAAAATAATTGAAATTTTTTTAATTGAAAATGGGGGACCCTGGTGTAAAAAAGACAAACTTCTTTCTCTGGTCTGTATCCCCTTAACAATTGTGTGTATTGAGCCGTACTGTATTGTACCCATTCTGCAATCTGTTAAATAAAGTTTTCAATCAATCAATCACTCAGTTGTAGCCTAGGTTACAGTAGCATCGTAGAGCGACTGTGGTGTCTGGGTTATCGGTTAATTGGTCTATCATTAACCACAAGTTCACCATTGAAATGCAGCTAGTTGTGTAAAGCGGGTAAAGTCTGTGTATGTATGACCAATCTTAAAAATCCATCTTACAATTTTTATCCATGATATGGGTTAGATAAGTTGAAGGCTGACTTTATAGGTTTCCCTGGATGCACAGGGTGGCTCCACAAGATAAACCAGTTCTGCTGAGTGAGATTAGTCTTCCTTTGTGTTGTTACTGAACATCCTTGTTAGGTGGCATTCATCAGGAGTTTTTCATGTGCTCTTAAAGGTGGCACTATGCCAAAATGTGTTTTCCACACATTCATTTAGTTGGACAGTTATTGAGAGTAAATTAGTTTAAATATGGCCACCAGTGATGTTGTCATCGGGTTGTGTTGTGTTAATTGCAGCTCAATGAAATGGAAATAAGGTGACAGTCCCTATAAGATAAAGTGCATGCTACTATTTAAAGGTGCTGCAATTAGCGCAAGTTGCGCAACACAATATCCCAGATGAATGGTGAATGAATGAAAACTTTATTTAACAGATTGCAGAATGGGTACAATACAGTACGGCTCAATACACACATTTGTTAAGGGGATGCAGACCAGAGAAAGACGTTTGTCTTGTTTACATCAGGGTCCCCCAATGACATCACTGGTGGCCATATTCAAACTCAATTACTCTCAATAACTGCCAAACTAAATGAATGTGTGCAAAACTGTTCAGAGTTTTTGGATAGTGACACTTATGATGAATTGAAAATGGGGGACCCTGATGTAAACAAGACGAAAGGCTTTCTCTGGTCTGCATCCCCTTAACAATTGTATGTATTGAGCTGTACTGTACTGTACCCATTCTGCAATCTGTTAATAAAGTTTTCAATCAATCAATCAATCACATTATGTGTGAAATAAAGCAGCATTGTTTTTTTGTGTGTGAAGTGCCTCTTTAAAGTGACCATGCCCAAGGACATGGGGCAGTGTAGCCTACGGGCTATAATCATATTTTCTCCCCAAATCCATTAATCTGATGAATGGTACACATGCCAGTCTAGAACATCATCATGACACAGAAGGGACAGCTCTGATTGGATCACGTGGTATCTAGCACTCAACACTTTGATGAACATTGTTACTCAGCTGATAGAGTTGTGCCCTTCCTGGTGACTTGTACAGAACTTGTAAGTCACTTTGGATACACAAAGCGTCAGCTAAATGTAAATGCAAATGTAAAATCTATTCAACCAGTGCATCATCTCCCAGATGGACCAGATGACGTCATCCAGCCGGTCTGGGGTGGACGATGTCGCAGATGAGACGGCGTCCGTGGAGGACGTCAAATGGAGCTCAGATGAACAGGAGGTAGAGACCTAGAGCTGCTTTACCGTCAAATGCGTTGCAGCTACTGCTGCCCTAGAAAATTTAACTATTACGACATGCACAGCATAACGCCTTTGATTTGAACCACTGCTGCCCTTTTCCTGGTAATAAAACTATAGTGGTCTACAAGATACACTACACGACTAAGGTACCCATGCCATGTACATGTCAAAATACTTCCCAAAGGTCAGTGAATAAATACCATGACCACAACACCAGAGGGAGCTCCACAAATCATGTCAAACCCAGATTCGGCTCAAACAAGGGACTAAACACGTTTCGCAAATATGCCACAACAATGTGGAACGCCCTACCTAAAGCTGTAAAGGAATGTGAATCACTACCCACTTTCAAAACCACTCTCAAAGAGCACCTACGGGAGACTGCAATTCGAAACTGGCCCCTGTAAATGTCCTAACCCAACCCCCTCCAATGTACAGTAAATGTCCTAACCCAACCCCCTCCAATGTACAGTTACCCACCCCGCCTACCCAACCCCCCACCCAACCACCTCCAATGTTTTTTTGATCTTTTCCCCCCTCCTTTTTCCTCAGTTTTTCTCCCATCCCAATGTTAGTCGTTATGCCAATTCCCAATCCCCTTCCTGGTCGCTGCGCACCTACCCCCTACGGTCTGTCTGGGAGAGTGGAGGCTATCACGTGCTTCCTCCGACACATGTGTAGCCAGTCAACCGCTTCTTTTCACCTGGCAGCGCGGACTCTCACTGAGGGTGTAACGTGTGGAAGGATCACACTACCCCCCTTAGATCCTTTCCTCGCTGAGCAGGCGCCCCGACCGAACTGTAGGAGTCGCTGTTTACAATGACCAGGACCCACCCACCAGCTTTCCCACCCCTAACACTGCCAATTGTGTTAGTATGAACGACCAGCCAAGCTGGTAGCAATGCCGAGAGCTGGGCTCGAACCCAGCATCTCCTGCACTAGTGGCGAGGGCCTTGCCCACTACGCCACTTAGCCACCCTCAACCACCTCCAATGTACAGTTTCCCCACCTACCCAACCTCCTCCAATGTACAGTTTCTTAGTCAAATGTATATACTCTCTTTTTTAGACTCTTTTTTGTATCACAAACAGTACTGTATATTTGTAGATCTGGTATGTCATAAATGTCTAGATGTAGCAGTACTGTCTATCGGTATGTCATGTATGTCATATATGTTAAGATGAATTGAAAATGGGGGACCCTGATGTAAACAAGATGAAAGTCTTTCTCTGGTCTGCATCCGCTTAACAATTGTATGTATTGAGCTGTACTGTATTGTACCCATTCTGCAATCTGTTAATAACATTTTCAATCAATCAATCAATAGTGATCATCACCCCTGACTGCCCTCTTCTGGCTCACTGTAACACTACACTTTGAAATTATTTCATCACACACAAGTGGGATTGCTGTTGCCTCTCTGATGCAAAGCACAAAGCTCAGGGGTCATAAATGTTGTTTTTCATTTGCTCACGCATCACTGCAATTTCTTTCTCACTCATTCCTGTATTTGTTGTATGTCCAGAACCAATAATTCCCAGATGAATAAACAGATTATACGTATGTATAATATAATGTATGATATGGCATACAGACCTTCATCTGCACCTTTGATTACACTGCCTACTTGCTCATATGCGTATATTCAGAGTTAATCATATTGTTTACACAGCCTATTTTTACTTTCTACTGTACTATAATTGTATTGCTTGTATTTATGTCTTCTACTATTACCCTGCCCATACCTGTACCTCCCCTCCCCCCTCTCCCATACTGCTATGATGCCTGAATCTTATCTTATTAGATGTGACGAGAGAGAGGCTGGGTCAATATATTAGTATATATAAGTTATACAACAGTGGCGTTTCTGTCAAAGCTGAGAACAAGCGGAAGATTCCGTAATAACGGTGATGATGATATTGATGTGTTTCACGGTGTACATCTCTCCTCCAGGGCTTAGACGCTCAGGGACAGTGTTTTCCTCCTCCTCAGGCGCCCCCCCCCACCTACAAGCAGAAGTGTGAGGAGTTCAGGAGGTTGTTTAGGGAGGTGCCGGAGTCAGAGACGCTCATCGTGGGTGAGTAACAGAGATACAGAGATAACAATATACAATGTAACAAGTCATTATATGGAATATATATATATATAAATGGTGCATTTATATAGCGCTTTTATCCAAATCGCTTTACAATTTGTTCCTCACATTTTACCCATTCACTCATACATTCACACACCGACGGCAGAGGCAACCATGCAAGGTGCCAACCTGCTCATCGGGAGCAATTAGGGGTTAAGGACACTCAAGGACACTTCGACACACTGCCCGGGAGGAGCGGGAATCTAACCGGGAACCTCCGGATTACCAGATGATTGATCTACCTCCTGAGCCACTGTCGCCACCATATACATATATATGAAGCTATTGAGTAAATATGCTAATCTAATGTTGTTGTACAGTATTATGTACATCGATAGAAGTATAAATACACTAGTAAAGCCATACTAGCCACAGTAGCCAGTGGTATAACTAATAGAGTAGGTCGAATATATATAGATATAAAGTATATACAGTGTATACAGTTTACTGATGCAATCTGGATTCAATAATCTGGCCATCAATATTTTTGTGTATATTTATATACAAGTCTGTTTTACTCAAATATTGCAAATGTAAACAAACCATTTAAATCCTCAAAAGTCATGTCTATCTGTCACATACTGTCTGTCACATCCTGTTCATTATTGTATCAAAGGCTCAGACAATACATTCTATAGTGAGACACTGTCTTCAGTCCGTTAAAGTTCATGTGTAAATTAAGCCAATATTGGGGCAACAGTATCTCAACAAAGGGCAAGTAGGTAGCAAGGCAGACTAATCACCGAAAGGTTGCTGGTTGAATCCCTGGCACCGACAGGTGGGTACAGTATATTCCAGTTATGGGCTCCAGCTAGAAACCTGGAGGGTGGTTGGCATTACATCGACCCACCAGATGGGTGCCCTCCATCTCTCCCAACATGCCCTTGAGCAAGGTACTAACACCCCCACCCCCACACAAAATATCCCGTTTTCCTGAACCTCACAAGCTTTATTATTGAGTTGCCATTCTCTTCACAAAGTTGCAAGACATTCCATCTTCCCTGCGTCTCCTCTGTTCTGATGGCATACAGCGCGGGAGCAATGTCTCCTCGTTAATCACGTTGATTTGAACACCTCAGGCGTTCTGGATGCCTGCCTCACCTCTCTGTCCTACGTGTTCTCTTGCAGACTACCCCTGTGCCCTCCAACGGGACATCCTCCACCAGGGGCGCCTCTACCTCTCAGAGAACTGGTTCTGCTTCCACAGCATCGTGTTTTGGGGGACAAAGGTGGTGAAGGGAGGGAGGGAGACCTTGACAGTGCAGAGTGAGGGACTATCCCCTATTTTCACGCCATTTCGCCCTGGGGGGGGGGGGGGGGGGGGGTTCTTTATAAAAGTAAACCTAGGCCTTACTGGACTCCTTACACCTAACCCTAATCTCATCTAAAAACAAAAAAAACTGATAATAGCGCACTATTACGTCCTGCAAAACCACAGCCCCCAACCCCCTGCCAGAGGGTGAAATGGCATGCAAATAGGCTGTCCCGTGTAAAGTGGCGGCCTCGTTGACAATACAGAGGGTTTTAAATGCATCATTGATCCACGCTGACGTGTCTTGACTGTTGTATCTCTGTGGTCAACATGTAGATTGTGTTGCCTCTGAGCGACATCACCTCCATGAGTAGAGAGAAGACAGCCCGGCTCATCCCAAACGCCATCCAGATCGTCACAGACGCAGAGAAGGTAGTGTGACCCTCTAGGTTGGGTGGGACCTCTGCATGGAAAAACAAACATCTACCGGCCAGCCAAAGGCCCCCCCCTCCACGGCCCAGATGAAGGGAGATCTTTTGGCTTACTAGGTTTCAGGCAGAGCTACTCTGCTACAATAGCACATACTCTATCCAGGCTATAAGCCCTGGCCTGGACTCACACACTTACACACTGTTCTGTATAGTAGCACATTCTTGCGTGTGATTATCATCGACAGTAATCATTCAGGTTATATTCCATGCCTGGTGAATCCATGATCCTTTGACGTACTTGTATCACTGCATTATGTAACGCAGCATCTGCCCCGGAGGTGGAAAAAGGAGTGAAATATATTACATACTCAAATAGGTGTTCTGTTCTTCCGTGGACATTTTACTTAAAGGGGCACTTCACTGAAAAACAACGCTGATTTATTTTGCACATAATTGCACACATATCCCAAGGCTCTAAACTGTTTTTGTACACATTCGTTTAGTTTGACAGTTATTGGGAGTTGATTAGTCTAAATATCTATTCCTGTGATGTCATCAGAGGACACCGAATCCTTGTGTTAATTACAGCTCAATGAAATGATGTAGATGAAAGAATAGAGATAAGGATTGCTATTTTTTCATCTACATCAGACTAATCAACTCTCAATAACTATCAAACTAAACTGTTTAGAGCCTTTGGATATGTGTGAGACTATCATGCAAAATAAATCGGCATTGTTTTTCAGTGAAGTGCCCCTTTAAGATGTAAGATGTGAGTAAGTAAGATGTAAATTAGTAAGATGTGAGTAAGTAAGATGTAAGTTAGTAAGACGTGAGTAAGTAAGATGTAAATTAGTAAGATGTGAGTAAGTAAGATGTAAATTAGTTAGTACGATGTGAGTAAGTAAGATGTAAATGAGTAAGATGTGAGTAAGTAAGATGTAAGTTAGTTAGTAATATGTGAGTAAGTAAGATGTAAATTAGTTAGTAAGATGTGAGCAAGTAAGATGTAAATTACTCAAGTGAATGTTAGAGTAGCACACTCAAAATGGCTCAAGTACTTATTGGAAATCAGAGAGACGTAGTAAAAGTAGGAGCACTAAAAAACAAATTACAAACATCTCAAAACAAGCTAGTCAGACTACTACTTGACCTGACTCCTAGAACCCACCTCACCCCTGCCCACTTTGACAACCTAGGATGGCTTAGAGTAGACGACAGAGTACAGCAACTTGCAATGGGCCTGGTCTACAAGATACACTACGCGACCAAGGTACCCATGTACATGTCAAAATACTTCCCAAAGGTCAGTGAATACCACGATCACAACACCAGAGGGAGCTCCACAAATCATGTAAAACCCAGATTCGGCTCAAACAAGGGACTAAACACGTTTCGCAATTATGCCACATCAATGTGGAACGCCCTACCTAAAGCTGTAAAGGAATGTGAATCACTACCCACTTTCAAAAACACTCTCAAAAAACACCTACGTGAGACTGCAATTCGAAACTGGCCCCTACAAATGTCCTAACCTAGTTGTACAGTAAATGACCAAGTAAGGCTTTGTCAATATTCCAATGTACAGTGTAAAATGTGTGTGTGTCCCCTACCCAACCCCCCCCCCCCCCAACCTCCAATGTACAGCCCTCACCCAACCCACCCAACCCCACCCCACCCAACCAACCTCCTCCAATGTACAGTTTCTACGCCAAATGTATATACACTCCTTTTCTGGACACTTTTGTATCACAAACAGTACTGTATTTGCAAATCTGATATGTCATAAATGTATAGATGTAGCAGTACTGTCTATCTGTATGTCATGTATGTCATATATGTTATGATGAATTGAAAATGGGGGACCCTGATGTAAACAAGACGAAAGTCTTTCTCTGGTCTGCATCCCCTTAACAATTGTATGTATTGAGCTGTACTGTACTGTACCCATTCTGCAATCTGTTAATAAACTTTTCAATCAATCAAGCAAACACAAACAACTACTCAAGTGAAACTAAAAGTACAGGATTTGAAAAGTAAAAAAAAAAAAAAAAAAAAATCAATTACAGTGAATTTGTTATCTTCAGCTTCCGGTCTTTGTCCACCACAGCTCTTCTTCACTTCCTTCTCAGCGAGGGAGAGAAGTTACCAGACTGTTTTCCGCATGTGGCAAAACACCCTGATGGACAAGGTAAGGCCCCGTTTTAACTGGCCAGGTGTACAGGATCACCCAACTCCACTGTGCTAGAACCACAGTACCACACACACACACACACACACACACACACACACACACACACACACACACACACACACACACACACACACACACACACACACACACACACACACACACACACACACACACACACACACACACACACACACACACACACACACACACACACACACACACACACACACACACACACACACACACACACACACACACACACACACACACACACACACACACTCACTCACTCACTCACTCACTCACTCACTCACTCACTCACTCACTCACTCACTCACTCACTCACTCACTCACACATCCATTCCCTTCCCACACATAGTGGCAATCATTTATTAACAACCGCATACTGTATGTCTCTCGGTTCACTGTTTACACTGTACCTCTAAGCACATAGGCGGCGGGTATATAAGGCTAGGCGAGGTTATGCCTTACCCAAATCGTTATGCTGGGAATCTTGAAATGTATATAATATATGAGCAGGCTGCTGGCTATTGTGTGTGTCTTGTGCTGCAGCCGGCTGGCCGAGGTGTCAACGACGAAGGTGTCAATCGGTGGCAGCGTTTAACATTCCAGGTACAGGCAGTAACCAATCACACATAGGCTCAGGTTAAATAATGTAGCCAATCACATCATTCACATGATCATCCTGATCCCGCAGGCCGCAGTAAGCAAACATCTGCTTTCCGAATTTCAGCCCACCGATCGCTTTGTAGCGAACACCAGCGCACTATTTTGAGTCAAATTTCAAAAAGCAAAATGGATATACGGTATTTTTCCAAGGCATAAACAAAGTAATTTAGAAGCTGCACCGGGCTGGCCCTGGGCATAACTACCGATCACCTGAGGCTGTATGTTGTTTTATCTTGGCAAACAAGGGCTTGCTCTAAGAGGACATGATGAGAGTCCGAGTTCATCAAATCGTGGACACTTTTTAGAGCTACTGTATGTACATTGTTTTCAAAGCATGATGAGATCTAAATTACGAAAAACTTTCCCTTCATTGCAACTTGTGATTCAAGTTGTGAACGGTCTTTCTCACCAAGACGAAATGTCGCATTTATCTGCATTAAGGTAAGACAATGGTTAATATATTATTGGATGCCTTCATTTGAACACTTAATTTGCACTATATGAAATGAGTGGGGCTCGCTGTAGTAGCCTAGTAGTGTGTGTGTGTCCTAACCTAGTTGTACAGTAAATGACCAAGTAAGGCTTTGTCAGTATTCCAATGTACAGTGTAAAATGTGTGTGTGTCCCCTACCCCCCCCCCCCCACCTCCAATGTACAGCCCCCCCCCCCCCCCCCACCTCCAATGTACAGCCCTCACCCACCCACCCAACCCCACCCACCCAACCTCCTCCAATGTACAGTTTCTACGCCAAATGTATATACACTCTTTTTCTGGACACTTTTGTATCACAAACAGTACTGTATTTGCAAATCTGATATGTCATAAATGTATAGATGTAGCAGTACTGTCTATCTGTATGTCATGTATGTCATATATGTTATGATGAATTGAAAATGGGGGACCCTGATGTAAACAAGACGAAAGTCTTTCTCTGGTCTGCATCCCCTTAACAATTGTATGTATTGAGCTGTACTGTACTGTACCCATTCTGCAATCTGTTAATAAACTTTTCAATCAATCAATCAAACCTGGACAGCATCATTTGCGTGCAACCAAAAAAAAAGGTCCATTCTAATAATAGCCTTCCCTAATGTCAAGCTCACCCGCCGCCTATGTGCAACTGCAGCTTCATTCTGTGGCCCCACCCTCTCATACCTCAAACAAACAAATGTCTGAAATATCTGTGAAACAAACATGACCAGTTCTATGGGGATTTTCCATTCTATGGACACTGACACGGTCAAGGGGATGTCAATCGCAGGGATTCGTTAGAGAGCTATAGTTTATTATAGTATACCAGTATTATTATTATTATTATTATTATTATTATTATTATTATTATTATTATTATTATTATTATTATTATATCATATGTGTCTATTACTCTGCTGTGGAACATGTAACTAGGCTATGCTCTCACTGTTCTCCAGCAGATCTGTGACTTTACCCCGTTTGGCAGCATTATCTTATCAGTTCAGAGTACATAGGCCCTGGCAACAGACAGAGGGTTATCGCACTCGCAACCTTTTGTTTAGCTAAGCATGTAGGGGAAATATTTGCATGCATGCATGCATGCATTTGCATGTAGTGACAATGTCTGCTGTTCCAAGATGTATTGGTTATTGTTGTAAGTAATACGACCTGTTTGTGTTTAGTTAGTTTGCATTTATTTTAGACTACTATGTCGTCCTGAAAACAACCTTGCAGATAAGTTTGCAATTCATGCGCCCGCGAATGCGAATACCTAGGGGACTGTGGTTCTCTCTCTAGGGTACTTAATCTGAAGCACAAACAAAAACACACTACTGTCAAAAGTTCATCGACCTCTGAAGGTGTGGGCGTGGCCAAGTGCTCTACCTGTCCCAACTGCAACTCCCAACCGTACAGCAGCTAATCAAAACAAGGGTCGGATTGTCCTTTACTGGACCGGACTTTCGGCAAAGCAGACGCGCTTCTACCCATAGATATACACCTTAAGCTATCTAGTGTTCTATATCTATCTATGCTTCTACCTACCTACCGGTATCTGGGTATGAATCTGGGCGGAGCGTTATTTTATTTCCCACAATTGTTGGACTAGAAGGGACTTCCTGAACTGTCGCGCACAGGTTAACAGAGCGCACTTCCAACAACAAAACCGACCACGTCCACCACGAGCGAAACTTCCAGTAAGTGATTTGAAGTTCTTGATATTTTCTTATTAATTTAAAGTAAGTTAGTACGGCGCGGCCGAGTTGACCAATTGGCTGTGCGTATCACATTATGATTTTCCATTATGGCAAAAAATGCCTTATTTCCCCCACTGGGATGAACAACAGCGTTTTATTATATTGCGTTTCGTAATTATTATTTACTGACCGGTTTGTGAGTTTGGCAGTAGTTTGTAGCAGGTAGGCCCGTGCCTTGTTTACTTTGCCATTGCTTTGTATGGTCGGATACATACCCCCCCCTCATAGAGCCTGGGCCTGTGTGGACGTACAGGTGCGTTGTTTTTTATTGCCTGTCGATTGAAAATGTTTTTGTTGAAGGCTTTTTAGTTTGAAATGATAAACTGAGCCCGAACATTACAGTCCACAAAAAATCGAGGCTATCATTTCGCAATTTGCACGTGTTGTCCGACTCCTGTCCCATGGAATAGTTTCTGTGTAGATGAGCTGCAGTGTTTTCCAGCCGCTCGGTAGCCACTTCAAGTGGACTGTCTGGTCAAGGGGAGAGTCAGCTCAACATGGTCTCTCTAAACAAAGACCGCGGCTGTTGTATTTTATCCTATTTTGTTTCGGTGTGTTTATTAGTCAGGTTTGTGGAAGTGCTGTTTTTGTGTGTCTGTGCATCACTTTGATTATATGCACTTTTACTGTAATTTGTGCCTCTATGCACTTAACTATTATGCACTTTTAGGGGATGTGATATCAATTTTAGCATTTGACCTTTTATACTGTCTGTGTTTTTACATATTTTTCCTGTACTGTTTCTACTCTGCTCCTGTATTGGATTAGTTGTACAGTGTTTGCGCTGTACCTGTATTCCAATGTGGATTCGTCCATACATGGCAAATAAAATCTTTGACTTCACTTGACTTTGAGACGATGTCCTCTCTCTCCTTTCCTCCCCAGACCCTGACGAGTTGCGAGTTGTTGCAATTGGTAAAGCAGCATTATGGGAATGACCTCGGATTGAGCCTGGAAGAGATGGAGATGTTACAGGTAGCAGCAGAATCAACTACACAGACCAGGTGAGGGGGCACATAGTTTTGAATGCTTTATCCTCGCAATCCATCAATTAAAATTACACAAGATTAAAATAGTCCAGACTGAGGCTCAACATGGTTTAAAAATAAAAAATAAACGAAGTTTCGTACTGTTTTACTATTATGCTACTAAGTAATCTTCCTTGCCTATATTATTACCTGTGCTAATACTGTGTCTACTATGCACTCAAGAGTGTAACACTCAAGTTCGATACTGTTTGACGAACAATATCACTTACCCTTACTAGCTGCCAGAGTTGTACCCTCCTTTCTGACTTGTTGTACTTTGGATGAACTTGTAAGTCGCTTTGGATCAAAGCATCTGCTAAATGTAAATGGTATTCTCCACACAAACTGGCTCCAGTACCTATTCACAGAATGCTCATGTGATGAATCAGAATCAGACTTGGTGCTTGATCACACAAAAACAAAAAATATAGAAATAAACGTTTAAATTGAAAATGTGCATATAAAAACAAGTGGACTTGTATTGAAAGAAGTGTTACTAAGTAAGTATTGTGCAAAATGCAGTGGGGCGAAGGGTCAAAACGGAGAGTGTTTGCCTGGGGTGGGAAGAATCCGCTGTACAGGATACTGCAGGGTTTATACACAGTCTTTGTAAAGAGCTTTAACTATGCCGCCCAGTATGGCACAGTGCCGCAGCTCGCCGGTCGTCATGTCATGTCATGATAATAAAGTTATTTGACTGTTATCAGCAGTGTTTGCCGACCAAGGTGCATGACCAAATTCTACAAATCGGAAGATGAAACTGATCGGAATTGTGCTAATATTCTGGCTGTGTTCCTACACACAAACATGCATATATATACTGATGGGATGTACTGATGAGATGTGGCCATATTTTCTTTTGTTAGCCAACGCCAATTCAGATTACCCCATTTTTTTTTATTTTATTATCAGCCAATACGGAGTACTGATCTGAGCCATTACTTTTGCCAAACAATAACATAGATAGACCAATAGCTAGGGTTCATTGGACAAAATGTTTTTTCTCCATTTAAGAGAAGACATTTTACATTGCTTTTAATTCCTGTATACATGAATGCAATGGGAATTTCTTTTTGAATGGCAGACAAACCAGTTGCTTTGCTAAGTTATACGTGGCTTGTGGTATAGGCGTTCACCTGCATTAAATTAATGCATTCATGCAGACTATTGTGATGGAGCATATATGTGAATATTGTGATGGTAGACTAGAGATATGCTTATTCTAAGAAGTAACAAAGAAAATTTACTAATTGATTACAAGAAAAAAAGGTTTGTCAGAGGAAACCGTTGTAATTGGAGGATCAAGAAAAGAGGGCAGAGTTTGAGATGGGTCAATTAGCCTACTAACTGGTCATTAGGATGTCAAATCGATGAAGAGGGGGAAGTCCTAATATACACGCTTAACTTTCCATGCCGTCTCTCCTGCCCTACAGAGAGTGGTGCGCTCAGCAGAATGGACTAGGGGTATTGCACTACCACCCCTGCAGGACTTACAATAGGAGGTGCAAATCCAGAGCCTGTAGAACAGGGGTTCTCAAACTTTTTTATACCACAACCCCATTTTATTTAGGATTTCTTTTGGCGACCCCACACTTAACACATTCAGCGCTGGGCCTATATGACCAAATTAGGGCCAGCGCTTTAATCAATGGGAGGACGGGGATTTTTGCGAGTGCTTAAAATATATCTTAAATTATGGCTATGGGTCTAATACACCTGTCGCTTATAAATGACTTGCTTGCAGTCAACATGTACGAAACGGATTGTTTTTTCATCGGTACATTTCCGTTTTATACTGTTTTGAATATGAGTATAGTTTTGGAGATTTCTAGTAATTCCAGAGAAAGATGCGATAATAGCCCTTTAGTGGAATACACAAAACACGAAATTTTTTGGCTGATTTATGAATCGTTTCCAAATAAACGCTAGATTATAGATAGTCTTTTTTTTTTTTTTTTTTTTTTTTTTTTTCCCTCCATTTTCCTCCGATTTTCTCCCAACCCAATGTTAGTCGTATGCCAATTCCCAGTCCCTTCCTGGTCGCTGCACACTTACCCCCCACAGTCAGATCATCTGGGAGAGTGGAGGCTACCACGTGCTTCCTCCGACACACGTCCAGCCAATCACCGCTTCTTTTCACCTGGCAGCGCGGATTCTCATCGAGAGGGCGTAGCGTGTGGGAGGATCACACTATCCCCCTCAAGTCCTATCCGCGCTTAGCAGGCGCCCCGACCGAACTGTAGGAGTCGCTGTTTACAACGACCCGGACCCACCCCGCCAGCTTCTCCCACCCTCTAATACAGCCAATTGTATTAGTGCAGACGGCCAGCCAAGCTGGTGACAACCCCGGAGCTGTGAGCTGGATTCGAACAGGCGAATCCAGCCCACAGCTCCGGGGTTGGTGACGAACGCAATCTCCGCTCGGCCACCTAACCGCCCTATTATAGATAGTATTATATTATGTGTCCTTATGCACGATACAAAAGCGGGCTGAAAAATTGCTTATCCATGCCTTGCTCAACGCCAACGGCACGCACACACACACAGACACGTTGTGATCGCTATGAAAAAAACATTGATTAACCCAAGACTGGTAACATAGAGTCCTTACCTCACATCAGATGTTCTGCAAAAAGATTAATCCAATTCCTGATCGCCATTCCAAATATCGATCGCGTCCATTGATCCAACGTTATATATCCAAAACACATAACCCACGCTGCTCCCAGTCCCCCCAGTCAACGTGGTACAACGATACTGCATGCCCGAGAAGCAAAACCCGGACTGGACTTTTTTTTTATGCACATCCCCCAGCCAATCCAATCCAATGATGTGCAATACCATCCGGGAGACGATAGGCGGCGGTATTTCCCCTTTTGCAAGCTCAGACCCATTCCCAACGATAACATCAGGTTGGATGGATGAAAATGAATGGATATCGCTAATAAAAGAAATACCGATTAAAAACCCGACTATCGTCGTGATTGGTGCTCAAGCGTCGGCGAGTTAATCCGACTATACTCGGGGTCGGCGCTGAATGTGTTAATGTATAGCGTAATTTCAACATGGAAATAAGGAATATCAAAATAAAGGCACGTTGTTTCGAAAATGAAATTACAGCTCTTGTTATCAATGAAATTTATGAATATTATCAACAAAAGCAATGGAATTGTTTCTGTATACACATTTATAAAACGAGGCATATTTAGCCAAAATATGTTGCCAGAACATGAAAAGAAAATGCGCTTTGGCAGAGATCCGCTTCTACTCTGAATATCCGCCCTCACAGAGATATGTTGATGCGAAGGGGACATGCTTTATCAGCGCAGCATTACACAACACTGGGTACTCGTTCTGGATATCGGCCTGATATCCAGAACTTTGTGAGGAGCTGTCCAGTGAACTTGACTTTCAGTAGCTCATCACACGGAAGATCATTGAGCGCCTCCTGCATTCTGTTCCTACAACAAGCCATCAAGCTGAGTAAATACCCCCAAATCTCTGCTGATTATCCTGGAGTGCCACTAACGGAGTTTCCAGCTCATTATCAGCACATTTCTCTGCCAATGTGTTGTTTTTGTCTGCAAGGAAAATCCGCGCTTCTTCTCTGAGTTAACAAAGGCGAATACTCTGCCACCTCACTTCAGTGTGGTATAGCAGCTGGTTATGCGCAGAGCCCATTTCATCGCGGGATTCGCGGCCAACCAGCAACGCTTCTGACAACAAACCTATCCATTGCGAGTCCAGGTTACACACAAAAGACCAGACCCCCCTCCCGCGATTATAAATGCGCAGGGTGTAGTGAGATGTGTATTGGAATACGTGTGTCGGCCTCCATTGATGAAGGGGCGAGACATGGCAAATGCACACAGCTGCCGGGTAGAAAACTCGATCAGAGTTATTTTTTCAGTTGCCAATGTGCCAATCACCTACCCGCGACCCCACTTTGGGTCGCGACCCATAGTTTGAGAACAGCTGCTGTAGAATATAGAATAATGAAGGACCCTCACCACCCCAATAACAGCCTGTTCAAGCTGCTGCGGTCAGGCAAGCGCCTCCGTATACAAGCAACAAGAACAGAGAGGCAAGGCTCAGCTTCTTCCCTCAGGCCATCAGAACAGTGAACACTGATCTCTCCGCACACATGAACACACATACACACACAACACAACATTCTGCACTCGCACACACACAAACGCACCACAGGTCACACAAGAAAAGGATACTTTAAAGGAAGGAAAAGGACACTAAGAAAATAACTTGTTGTGATTGTTGTATAGTTAGTAACAGCAAGTATAGCATAGGGACATAGAAGAAGAACTGCACATTGTATAGGTATCTACATAGGATCCAGTGCCTTTAAGCGATTTATTAACATGTCTATTTACCATGTCTATTCTAGTTATCTTTTTTTTTTAATTATTATTACTATTGTTTTTATTGCACAATTGAAGCGGGCATGGCCAACCGCATTTCACTGTATGCTCATTGCCCTGGTATGTATGTGATGAATAAAACTCTTGAATCTGAATCTATCTGTTGGGTCTGCAGCCTCACCATGAGGCCTGGAGCAGAGGAGGGTCTGGAGAGGAGGCCCTCTCTACGCCTGCCTGGCGTGGAGCAGGGGCCCATCGATGCCTCCACGCCCCAGAGCGATTGCATGTCGTCCCCTTTCGGCTCCCAGACCGCCACCCCCTCCAGCAATATGGTATGAAGTATAGTTTGGGAGGGGAATGATGACCTACGGGATGCAGCGTGTGCGTGTTTCATCTCCTTGAAGCAGACTTAGGACTGGCAATTGTAACTAAAGATACCATTCCACTATGAACAGACTGAGGCAATTGCATTTAAATATTAATGATTAATTAATATTAAATTAATTTATATATTGCCACAGGGTGTAAAATGTTAAAAGTTACTTTTGTTAAGGGCGGCTACGTGGCGTAGTGGGCAAGGCGCTCGCCATGAAATCTGGAGACGCTGCATGGGCTCGCCTGTTCGAGCCCAGCGCTCCACATTTGCTTTCAGTTTAGCTGGTCGTCCGCAGTAATACACATTGGCAGTATTAGGGGGTGGGAAACTGATGGGTGGGGATCGGGCGTTGTGGACAGCGACTCCTACAGGTTGGTTGGTGCGCCTGCGCAGTAGAATCAGGAAGTGTCGGGGGCAGCATGAGCCTCCCACGCGTTACTCCTCGTCACTGAGAGATCGAGCTGCGCAGGTGAAAAGATGCGACTGCTGTTACCTCAAGTACCGGAGGGGACTTGTGCTATGTATGACTTAGTCCACATTGCAGCCGGCTTGTGGGAGGCAAGAAACAGCGTTCGTGACAGGGGAGGGTTGAATTGGATGATACGAAAAATTGGGATGGGAGAAAATATAGAAAAATGGGAGAAAAAGTGGATAAAAAAAAATTACTTTTGTTTAATTTGATATTATGGGATGTACTAATGGGAAACAATCATTAGGCTGTGCTTTGTTGCAACACCCATGTATTGGTTTGCCTTGCAGATGTAAAAGGGTTAGAACCAGTGATTCATTTTCAGTTCACCTATCCTTAATGTTTTTTTTTATTTTTTATTTTTTTTTACATTTTCGATTTTTTTATTTCATTTGAATATTGAAATTCGTTCTGACGGCTACTCTGTATGTTATTGTGCCGTTTGCCTAATTTAATAGTACTGTATGTGCCAAGCTCATTGTAACTGAGGGGTACAATTCCCTGACTGTATTACTAGATATGATACTTACTACCACTACCTTTGTACTTAATATTCGGCCACCCAGTACACGGCATAAATATATTATCATGAACACTCTCACGTAGATGAAACGGATCCAACACAAATGTACGAATTAGAAACAGGTCTTTATTTCCTACACAGCGATGGTGTGTAGAATAAACACTTAATCACTTAATTACATTTATGAATTGAAATAGTATGCACTTTTATGGCAAGGAGTATTCGTCGGTATATCAATAGATAATGTCCAATCTCTGAAGGCGCAGGTGGTAAATATACGACCTGGAATAGTTAAGGAATAACAGCAATGATACTTTAATGATTATAGGCTGGATACACTAGAGGGGGTTAATCCGGTCGCTTGTAAGCCGACAGGAGTAGGAGGGGGGGGGGGGTAGAATCCAGCTGCCTCGTCCGGCCAAGGGTATCCCAGGTGAACCCACTGTAGTGCCGTTCAATGCGCCGGCGATCCTTGGACCACAGATGAAAGCAGGTGGACTCTTTGTGGGCCGGCTCCCTCCGGTCCACGGGGGAGAGATGTGGAGAGACCTCGTCTTGCAGAGCGTCTCCTCACCTTGCGTCCTCTCCAGGGGGGGGGGGGTTCCAACACACGGTAGTGTCGGGGGTCTTTATCCATAGAATAATCAAAGTATCCAAAGCATAATCCGTGCCTGGGAAGGCGGGCTGTCGTCGGTAGAATAATCCGGTATACAGGTCCACTCGCTCGTCGGCTCTGGGGCTCCTCGGGTGCAGCTTCACATAGGGTCAACCACCCTGGGTAAGCAGCCAGTTCTCTGCCCGAAACGATGGGGTACTGACTACGGTAGTATTCTCACCGCACGAAGCACTATATATTAACAGACTATTATTAGCTTAATAGACTACGTCCAACTCGACGATATAGTGCCAAATATGACTATTCAAATATTAATATACACGATGTCTCAATACCGATGGTAGGCCGAACTTGGCCTTACTCCCACACGTGGCATCGCGGGGAGGCTTTACGTCTGTGACTCTATTGGAGGGTAAGAAACTGGACTGAAAAGAAAGTCCTACTTTAGTAGCGCAGTATATATACGCACTATGAACAAATAGTCCCATTAGTGGTGCGGTAGCCAAATTCCTACGCGGAACTAGGACTTGTTCGTACATGTCGAGCGGTACGTTTGAACTGGGTCTGAGGGGTATGGCAGCCTGGCACCAAGGTCTCGACCAATAGTAGAATGGAGACTATTATGGGATGTTCAGTAGGCTAGAATGGATATTCAATGCATATTGTACAAGGAATATACAAGGGATATCAGGGAATATTAGAGAATATACAAATACAATTAAATATATATATATAAATAAATATATATATTCGGTTTAATCTGGCCCTTCACAACAGCCACCCCCTGAATAGGTCCCAGACCTAATCAGTTAAACGGAGACAGATTAATCGCGTTGTCTATTTACACATAAGGGTTTGCTGTAGGGGTCAGTCAACTTCACAAAGTCATAGGGTTGTAGGGTCATGGTCATCATCGATTGTGTCTGGGAGTCGAGGCAGTTCTATGAGCCTTGCCACGGGACGGGTGTAAGTGCGACCCTGGACGAGCACTTCAGCTGCTCGGACCTTGCCGTCGGCACCGGTGATCACTTTGCTTACGCGGCCGGCCGGCCACATAACTCTGGGCAGTGATTGATCAATAATCATGACGACTGTTCCTTCTGTCAAATTGTCTCTCTCCTTTACCCACTTCTGGCGGGTCTGTAGAGACGGTAGGTAGTGCAGTAGGAAACTGTTCCAAAACTTGTCGGCTAATACTTGGCTGTACCTCCACATTCGTCGGCCGTTCGCTTCTTCAGGCCGGTACATTGTCTGGGGTAATGTGGGATCTAGCCGCTCCATCAGGAGTGTGTTGGGGTCTCTGCGTAGGCGACCACCCACTCTGATGAGGGTATGAGCGTCGCTCTCGGGGGCCAGATGAATTAATCTGCTGTCGGATGGGACGGGCTTTCCTCCCTGTAGACAGGCCAATTCATCGGGGAACGAGTCTCTCTGGGCTCGCTGCAGTAGAAGCAATTCTGCTTCCTCGTAGTTAGCCGCTGACATATCAGCGGGGGACTTGCACTCCGGGTGGTACCGCAGGAATGTTCTTTGTTGTGCACTCTCTATGGACGTGCAATCGTTTATGTTAGGGTCGGTGGAGGCTACGGTGCTCAATCCACAGAACACAGACTTCTTAATTTCCACCTCCTCTGGACTTGCTTCCCTCGGGATAGGCATGGGCCACTGTCCTTCCGGGAGTCTTAGGAATGCGGGGCCGTCACTGTAGACATTGCGACGGGTGAGGTCATCCAGGGGCATCCCCCGGGTGATGACGTCAGCTGGGTTCTGTTTTGTATCAACGTAGCGCCACTCTGTTTCTCCGGTTAACTCTTCGGTTAAGTCTTGAATCTCGGTGACTCTGACTCCCACGAAGACTTTGTACTTGCATGAGTCCGATTTGATCCAGGCGAGTACCGTCGTGGAATCTGACCAC
The DNA here is from genome assembly GCF_963971535.1 of Notolepis coatsorum. Taxonomy (NCBI): domain Eukaryota; kingdom Metazoa; phylum Chordata; class Actinopteri; order Aulopiformes; family Paralepididae; genus Notolepis; species Notolepis coatsorum. The sequence goes on from NC_140176.1 coordinate 66,019,095, forward strand.
AGGATTGTTCTAGACACCGGTATGGTGAGCTCACGTTGGATGAGCGTGGCTAGGTGCGCTCCGGCTAGGGCTGCGCAGAGCTCTAGACGTGGGATAGATTGTTGCTTGCGTGGGGCTATTCTCGAGCGGGCGAGGACAAATGCTGTGTAGATCTCTCCCCCTTGGTTTTGGGCCCGCAAGTAGGCTACTGATCCGTATGCGACCTCTGAGGCGTCACTGAAGACGTGTAAGTCCATTTTACATGTCTCTGGCCTCACCGTGGGTGGGAAGTAGCTTCGGCGCATATTAACGCCTGGGAGTGAGTGGAGCTCCATCTCCCACTCTCTCCAGGTGGATGCAAGGTGTGCGGGAATGGGGTCGTCCCAGCCCTGGTCCTTGTCCCACAATGCTCGTACAATCATTTTTGCCCTGGTGGTGTACGGTAGAATACATCCTAGCGGGTCATATTGTCGGGCGAGTGTTGTGTACACACTCCGTCTGGTGGTCGGCGCCGCCGCCGGCCTTCCCTGCTCCGTAGTCAGGGGCTTGTGTCTGTAGTGAAGCGAATCTGTTTTGAATCGCCACACCAATCCCAGGGTCATCTCCTGGGCTTCTCCCGGGATTGTAGCCATCCAGGTCTCGCTGCTGGCTGCCTTGTCCTCGGAGGAGAGGCTGCGCAGTACTTGCGGATCGCTGCTGGCCCACTGCCTGAGATCAAAGCCGCCTTTGATCAATGAGGCGCGGAGTTTAATCAGGAGAGCCTCGGCTTCTTCCTGGGTTGAAAGGCTTTGTAGACAGTTGTCTACGTAGAAGCTGTTCTTTACGCTGTGTCGGACCTCTTCGTCCGCTGCTGGGTCCTCTGCTACATGTTTCTGTAGTGCAAATGTCGCACGGCAGGGGCTGCACGTCGTTCCGAAGGGGAGGACTTCCCATTGGTAGATGGCTGGGTGCTCATCTCCTGGCTTCTCTCTCCATAGGAACCGTAACGGGCTTGTCCGCCTCTACTAATCTCACCTGCAGGAACATTCCTTTAATGTCCCCGCTGATGGCCACCTTTTCCTGGCGGAAGCGGAGTAGAACGCCGAGTAGGGAGGGGCCGAGTGTGGGACCGGGCAGTGACTCTTTATTCAGATTTTGGGATCCGATCTGGTAGCTGCAGTTAAATACTATGCGGTCTTTACCGTTGTGATGGACCTTGTGGTGGGGCACGTACCACGATTCAGTGGTCTGGTCAGCCTCTTTAATGTCCATCTTTGTGACGTGTCCCGCTGTGATGAGCTTCTCAATCTCAGCGCGGTATACACTCTCTTGGGCGGGGTTCTTGGCTAAGCGCCGCTCCGTGTTCAGCAGGTACCGTTCTATGGCGTCTGTCTTGGCGTGGAAAGTAGGCATTCCTTCTCGCCGCAGGAGTGGCGTGGCGTATCTCAACACGCCGTTGACCGGGACTCTCTTGGTCCCTGTCTCGAGGAGGTGAATGGCGTAAATGTCATCTTTAGAGCGAATGTCTTTCTTTCCATTCTTAAAGGGCATTTGTTCCAAGCTCCATAGCCGCTCTACGTGTTGCAGGAGTGCGGTTTCTCCCTCTGTGACTCGGGAGTGGAGACATCTAGTGGCTGTACTTCGGTTGAGAGATTTGGCGAGCGGGCCTTGGAGAGTCCATCCCAAACGGGTCTCGACTGCTGCAGGACAGCCTCGGGGTCCGGTATGAACCCGGTCTATCGGGACAATGAGGTCTGCATGGTCGGAGCCTATCAACAGGGTCGGCATAGCATTGTCTATGAGCGGGATCGGTAACTTGCGCAGATGTGCATATTTCTCCATCAGCTTGGCGACGGGGTATGTGTACCGCGACAGTCCTATTTCTTGGCTGGTGAAAGCGTCTGCAATCTGGTACCGTCGCTCAGGCTGGCCGCTTGCTGCGATAGAGAATGAGACATTCTCGCCCTTTATCGTCTTCAAATCTCGTCTTATTGTCCGAATTGTCATTTGGGTTTTGCTTCCCCGCAGCCCTAGCTGGGCCGCAGCGGAGGCGAGCAGCAGGGTCTTCTCTGATCCGTCATCGAGGACGGCGTAAGTGTCCAGGACTTTATTCTGGTAGCTTAGTGTCACACGCACTACTTTTAGGAGTACTCGGGCTCCACTGCTGCTGGCGGGATCGATGTACATGACGCTCGCTTTGCGGCTGGATGGTGCAGGTGAAGGGCGCCGTCTGTTACTGTCGTGAAGTATGTCCAGATGGGCTCCATCGCACTTGGTGCACCTTTTCTTTAAGCGGCATTCGGCTGCCATGTGTGAGCGCGCACAGCGAAAACAGCGCTTGTTGGACTTTATCCATTGACCTGCTTCCTCCGCGTTCAGCTTGGGGAAGGAGTCACATTGCGCTAGCCAGTGTTCTTTCTCACAGTAGGGGCACACTATCTTCCACTTCTCCGTTCTGGAGGGGGTACTGTGGCTCCTGCTGCTCGGTACTGACTCCGATTGGTGCATCACAGTCACCGATCTTCTTCCATCATTTAGTCGTCTGGTTCCTTCTCTGGAGCCAGGGGTGCTCCGTCCGAATGTATCTAGCCGTAGGCTGCTGACTTCTCTCGCCAGGAAGTCTGCTAGATCGAGGAGGTTCGGTTCGGGGCCATTCGGGTCTCTGTGGTCCCTCTGCCGCCTAAAGCGCTCCTGACGAGCGGGCGGCAGCTTCTCCAGGATCCTTTCCACATTTGAGTTGGCGTAAAGTTCATACTTCCCCTTCTCTCTTTGCGCTCCCAACATCCCTACCAGGGACTGCACTCTGATGGACAGGTCGTCCAGTGCTCGATTGTCTATTGCTGGGGGTAAGCGGTCGATGTGTCGGATCTCCTGGATCACGTAATCCCATATGCGCCCATACCTCTGGTCCAATGCTACCAGCGCTGCTGTGTATGGGGTGGTGGAAGTCGCGTAGGCGAGCGCTATATTATGTGCGCGGGGCACCTTTAAGTGCTGCAGTAGGATGGCGTATTTGTGGCGTTCATCCAATACATCCACCAACATGGTCTCCAGACACATGCGGAGTTCTGTATACTGGGCCCGGTTCTCTTGGGTGAAGTCGGGTACCATAGGCGTGCCAATGTATGACGCTGACTGTGGATACATCGGCGAGCGTTGGGGGAGAGGCCTCCTAGGCGAGTCTCCTCCCGCTCCTTGGTATGGGCTGGTACCGGCAGTGTACCATGGCCCGCTTGTCCAGGTGCTGTTCCTCGGTGCGGGTCGTGCGTCGTGCTCACCCGTGTATAGAGTCGGGTCTGTAGCGCAGCTCCGCGGGAGTATAGCCTGGGCTGTACCGGGCCTCCTGGTCCGGTAGAGTACTGTGCTGTCTTCGGGCGTGGTTCTCCTCCTCTTCCTCTTCGTCTTCAGTTAGGTCATCCAGTGCTTGTAGTCTCTGGTTTAGCCTCTCCACAGGATATGCTGCTCCTTCCCGGTTGCTAGGTCTCGCTTGGACCGGTGGGGGGAGGTGGTCTGTGGGGGGTATAGACCTCGTCTGTTGGTCAAGTTCAGGGTTGTTTACTCGGCTAGGGGATGCCGCCCTGGAGGTGTGTCTAGACGAGTTCCTGGAGCCTCTGGCGGAGGGAGAGGGTGTTGTCCGTCTGATCAGCTGTTCTATTAGTTGCGCTTGCTGTCTGTCGCGCTCTGCGTCCCGTAGAGCACCAGCAGCTGCTCGCTGGCTGTCTGCTCGGTCTCGGGCCACATTCTCTTCCATCTGAATGCGTCTTATTTCCAGGCGTATGTGCTCTTCTTCGCTCCGTTGCTGTAGCTGCAATCGATCGCGTTCACCCTGGAGTCTATCGCGTTCAGTAGAGGCTTTCAGGCTGACGAGGAATGCCTGCTGTAGGGTCCTCTCTGCCTCGCTGGGAGAAGGCGGTTGTATAGGGGAGCCTTCCCTCGGGGTACTCCTTGCGGAGCCTTGGAGCTCTATCTCCACGGTGCTCTCCCCGTCTTCTTCCGTGCCGAGTTCTCTCTCGGTAGCGTTGTATTCCTCCCGGGACTCATCGGGGACTACTTCTTCAGTACTGGCGGGGTGTGAAGTCATGTCTGGTTCCCACTGGTCCCCACCGTGAACTTGGTCAGTTACATTAGAGCCCGTAGGGGCCTCTATGGTCGGGGTAGTCTGGGCGTTGGGGTTAGACATACTTTTACTTTCTAGTTTTACCGCGTTTACTGTTAGTAGAAGACTAGGTTGTTGACTGACAGCGTAAGCCTCTAAGTACTGAGGGAGCCGTCGTTCGCGCTGCGGGCGTTGGTTAGGAGGATCGTTTCGTGGAGTGTTCATCATAGGCCATTTCAATATTAATAACACTATATTAATATTACACTAATTACCATCCGGCTCGAAGGACCAATTGTAACTGAGGGGTACAATTCCCTGACTGTATTACTAGATATGATACTTACTACCACTACCTTTGTACTTAATATTCGGCCACCCAGTACACGGCATAAATATATTATCATGAACACTCTCACGTAGATGAAACGGATCCAACACAAATGTACGAATTAGAAACAGGTCTTTATTTCCTACACAGCGATGGTGTGTAGAATAAACACTTAATCACTTAATTACATTTATGAATTGAAATAGTATGCACTTTTATGGCAAGGAGTATTCGTCGGTATATCAATAGATAATGTCCAATCTCTGAAGGCGCAGGTGGTAAATATACGACCTGGAATAGTTAAGGAATAACAGCAATGATACTTTAATGATTATAGGCTGGATACACTAGAGGGGGTTAATCCGGTCGCTTGTAAGCCGACAGGAGTAGGAGGGGGGGGGGGTAGAATCCAGCTGCCTCGTCCGGCCAAGGGTATCCCAGGTGAACCCACTGTAGTGCCGTTCAATGCGCCGGCGATCCTTGGACCACAGATGAAAGCAGGTGGACTCTTTGTGGGCCGGCTCCCTCCGGTCCACGGGGGAGAGATGTGGAGAGACCTCGTCTTGCAGAGCGTCTCCTCACCTTGCGTCCTCTCCAGGGGGGGGGGGGGTTCCAACACACGGTAGTGTCGGGGGTCTTTATCCATAGAATAATCAAAGTATCCAAAGCATAATCCGTGCCTGGGAAGGCGGGCTGTCGTCGGTAGAATAATCCGGTATACAGGTCCACTCGCTCGTCGGCTCTGGGGCTCCTCGGGTGCAGCTTCACATAGGGTCAACCACCCTGGGTAAGCAGCCAGTTCTCTGCCCGAAACGATGGGGTACTGACTACGGTAGTATTCTCACCGCACGAAGCACTATATATTAACAGACTATTATTAGCTTAATAGACTACGTCCAACTCGACGATATAGTGCCAAATATGACTATTCAAATATTAATATACACGATGTCTCAATACCGATGGTAGGCCGAACTTGGCCTTACTCCCACACGTGGCATCGCGGGGAGGCTTTACGTCTGTGACTCTATTGGAGGGTAAGAAACTGGACTGAAAAGAAAGTCCTACTTTAGTAGCGCAGTATATATACGCACTATGAACAAATAGTCCCATTAGTGGTGCGGTAGCCAAATTCCTACGCGGAACTAGGACTTGTTCGTACATGTCGAGCGGTACGTTTGAACTGGGTCTGAGGGGTATGGCAGCCTGGCACCAAGGTCTCGACCAATAGTAGAATGGAGACTATTATGGGATGTTCAGTAGGCTAGAATGGATATTCAATGCATATTGTACAAGGAATATACAAGGGATATCAGGGAATATTAGAGAATATACAAATACAATTAAATATATATATATAAATAAATATATATATTCGGTTTAATCTGGCCCTTCACAACACTCATCGTCAATTAAGTGAATATCTGTCTGCAATGTTTGTGTTCCTTGCCTATTTGTAATTAATTTACAAATTAATAAATTCTGCTTCTGACAAGTGTTCTGCAGCTCGGTGGCAAAAATGTCATTTAAAATAATGTCAACATCTCGCCCGTTGTAACTGTGATCGTTAAAGTGGTAGAGGTTTTACTATTGTGTGTCTGTCCATCCCTCCAGCAGGACGACTCTCGCAGTCCTCGCCCCTCGCTCGAACGCCTCGCCCCGGAGCGCGTCTCAAAACGCTCCACCCAGTCTCTGGACCTCAACGCCAACTTGGACAGGCTCTCTGAGCAGAGCGCTTCTGAGAGTGCCGAGGATGGTGAGAATTAAGACATTCAGACCCCGTCTTTTAACGTATCGGTAGAATACTAATGATAGATACGACACTCGCTGTGTCCTTTATGAGAAGGTTGGTTGGTCCTCGCTGATGGAGAGGCGCAACATACACTGGTATTTGTTCATTTTACTGGTAAGCTACCTCCTTATACTACATTATTATTGGAATGGAATTTTGGTACCTATGAAAACCGTTCTAGTGACTGGCTGGTCCTTAACACATTCAGGGCCATTGGGATTAGCTGGACTCTGAGGCCAGCTTTTCATTAAAAGTTTTCACTGTGTGTAAGGTTGTTTGTAGAGCTAAATCTATATTTTATATTATTGCTATGTGTCCATTAGGGCTGTCTTAAATACTTCAAAGCTTCGTTCGATGGGCATGGGATTTGAATATGAAAAGAAAATTCGATTATTAAAAAAAAAATATAATAATAATTGCAAAATCAACTCTGCCTCTCTTTGTTAACTACAACAAGCAATGCTGTTTGTTATTTAAGATGAGGTCGGACTCGGCACTGACAGATTTGTGTTCATTGTGCTGCTTTTATAAAGCCTCAAACAGCTTACAATTTCATGAAAACAAAGTGTTTTGTTTGTCTAAGATTTAAAAAGGTTTAAACTTTACAGCACTGACAAAGTTGAACAAAGTGCTGTACAAGTCCCACAACATAAAAAAAAGATTTTATATATATATATATATATTTTTTTTTTTAATCTCGAAGCTTCGAATTAAAATCGAATCTCGTCCCCGAAGCTTCGAATTCCAAAAAAAAATTCGAAGGTCAGCCCTAGTGTCCATTGTCATTGTCAATTGACAGTATAAACCTTCCCTTCAATATGCCATAAAGAAATTCTATTTTCATCAATACCTTCCCGTTTTATAGCGTCGTGAATATGAACGTTATATCGGAATGGTCTGGGGTAATTCCTGCAAAGCTAGTTATATATCATACTGGTCATTGCGTCTCGCTCCTGCCATTATGATAACTCTTATCTCCTAGCACCTACTGTGCTCATGAACAAACAATTTGCACTCATGCACGTGACCAGGCCACGCCCCAGCGTCCTCTTATAAGACGCCGGACATGGTCACACTCTACCTTCCTCTTTTTTTGTTTCCAACATGGACGCTGCAGTGCACTCCATGAACTAGTTGTTATGAAATGCAGAGAGAAATTACACAATGTTGGGTTTTCGCCGGGTTTTTGCCGGAGATTCGCCAGCCCCTGGAATCTTCTCGGCACATCCTAACAGCGCATCGGGCCTGTCCTGGGGTTTCCTCGTCTCGTGACAGTGGATCGAGGGACGTCGCACGGCGGCTAGCTGTCGGGCTAGGTCGTGCACAGGTAGGGCCTGCGCTGCCAGGCATTAATGCTAGCATTTATGATACTGCTCGTTGTCCCATGAGACAACCGAGTTGTGTATTGGCGCAAGGGGCAGGATATCTGGGTAAACATGGTCGTCATGACTCTGAGTTGGATGTTTTCCCGGCTATCCTGGAGCGTGCGGCTAATGCTAATGCTACGATGCTGGGTCACTGTTCCTTTGCTCCCCGCTGTGGGCTGTCACCTCTCTTCCCTCCTCTTAACCGGTTCATTGCTGAAGGTCAATCGGTGTCTAATGTGGGGGGTTTTGCTGAGGCTTATTTACCCCTTTTATGGGTGAATGGGCTGACAACAGGGCGCAAGGCAGGTGTACCCTGGCTTGAGGGCCAGGTAGCATCGATCCTTTGCCCTGGCATGGTTGAACGGTGTCCCACCCGGAAGCCGACGCCTGCGAGTCGCCCCGGCAGGTGGCTGTATGGGCTGATGAAGTTTATACCGCCGCAGGGCGGAATTTAGCGGCGACCAGTGTCATTGCTCAGTTGACTGTTTTTCTGTCCACATTGGTGTCGGGTAGTGGGGCTTTAGGGCCAGCCGACATCGAAAACATCGCATGTTTTTGGGGTTATAGAGCTTTTAACTCAGTCGCAGGCTATAACCGCAGGGAGGACCAGGATGTTGTCAACTCTTATTCACAGGCATCTTTGGTTGGAGCAGTCTTCCTTTGAGGAGGAGAAAATGTTTCTCCTCCTCGGGGCTCTCCTCTCTGCAGAGGGACTCTTTGGTCTTTCCGCAGGAGCGCGGGCGGTATTTGACCTAGGCCAGGGCTGTACGTTAACTTTTTTTGCACATAGCACTGGTGCTACAGAGGTTGATAGTTTTGTAGCACAGGCCAAAATCTTGTAGCACGAGTATAAAACGTCTCTAAAATCTCTAAAAACAACCACAAGTAGTGCAGTTCATTACTTAAATAGGTATGTGACTGGCAAGGGACATGAATCTTGCATACAGGGCACACAAAATCCAAACTTTAACAAGAAATGCTTTTAGACAAATTCTTTCTTTATTTGCCCATAATGTAAAACAAAAAGAACAAGGACATAACCATATAACCGATATGAAGCAGTCCGAGACCAGGCAGCGCTGGTGTGGACTCAGATTACAGGGAAAGCTAGAAACCAACCTAGAAACACCTAGAAACCAACATAACAAATAGATATAATGCATACAAACACCTGTACATATTTGTGGAACCAAATAAATAAATGTATTATTATTATTATTATTATTATTATTATTATTATTATTATTATTATTATTATTATTATTATTATTATAATTATTCGTGTGTGTGTGTGTGCGTGCGTGTGTGTGTGTGTGTGCACTGCACACGTGTCACAGTTCCAGCATCATGTCTGCTGGCCACTTTTTCAGATCCACACACACACACACACACACACACACTATTGCATTAATCAGAACTAAGTACAAGGAACTCTGCATGAATGAAAAGGGCTTTATAAATTAAATTAATTATTATTATTATTACCTTATTTGCATATTGTCTCGTTATTAGATAGATAGATAGATTGATTGATAGATAATTAATACTTTATTGATCCCGGAGGGGAATTTAAGTAGCCATACGATGGAGTTCTTTTTACAGAGTAAAATTAGCGGCTTAAATTTAGTGAACAGCATTTCTTCCTTGGCGATGCAATATGCCACATTCATCTTAAACTTTACCTCACGGAGATCAGCATCATCCGCTCTGGTCGTCTGTTTACTCAGCGAGTGCAAGAGGGTGCCGGCCCGCGCTCAGGAGTTTGTTTAGCGTTGAAGGCATCCCGGGCAAGAATGTGTCGATGGGACGTATTGTGTTTATTAATGTTATCCCTTTTTAGGATATTGTTACCCGCGAGTCAAGGGATTCTCTGATCGGATCTTTTCCGGAGTCTCCCGGCACCAGTGACAGAATAATAATAGCTGTGCTTCCTCATTAAAAAATATCCACGGAAAATCATTTTCCCACTCTGCGTTATATCTGTACATCTTGTTAATCTTCTCCTTTTGTCTCGTTTCTATTAACGGTGGTCCCTCTCGGGCTCGTTTGGGGTTTTGATCTTGTACTTCTTTTGTTGGATTTAATACCTTAAAAAAGCGCTTCATCTTGTCGAAGTCACCCAGTCAGTGTACATTGAGCTCGCAACTTAGTCGCGGGGATATTGTTCGCTAGGGATTATGGGATTTGGTGTTTGATTATGGACTCTACGCGAGACGGGACATTGTTTTTAATCGCACGAGACTACAAGTACCAAGTGGATAGCGTGGCGCTGTGGTCCATTCAATTTACCGTCACACTTTATTTTTTTTTGCTTGCTCCACGGGCCATCGCACCAGTGCTACTGAAGTCAATTCATTCATCGCACAGACTGACGTCAGTGTCGCACGTGCGACATATATGTCGCAATGTACAGGCCTGACCTAGGCCCCACACCGCCTCGCACCACGCAGCCAGAGTTGATGGCGCAGCCTCGTCAACGACTGTGGCGAGGCCCTCAACCAGCGGCCATGTTTCCCCCGCCTGAGGTACCCTGGACACAAAGAAAACAGGTGATCGCAAGGCCGACAGCCTTGGCGGCCGAGGGATCGGCCACATTAGGTCCTCATCCCGACGAGTGGGGACTACGTCCAGACATGGTCAGACGGGTCTGGGACCGGTTCGGGGAAGCCATGGTGGATCTGTTTGCGAGCAGACAGTCTCACCAGTGCCCCTTATGGTTCTCTGTCAGTCGGGGGGACAATCCTCCCTTGGGGGTGGATGCCTTCTCGATGTATCCATGGCCGCCCGGGATTCTGTACGCGTTCTCCCCCGCCCCCCATACACCTGATAGCTCAGCTGTTGGAGCGGATACATCGGAAGCACAGGACTTTGATCCTGATCGCGCCGGACCGGGGCATGGCTGTATGGTTCCCGGTCCTGATCCAGCTCTTGGTAGCCCCGCCGTGGCCTGTTCCTTGGTCACCACGGGCCCTCTTTCAGGCACACGGATCTCTGTGTCTGTTCCCTTTTCTGGGACAGCCACTGAAGGTTTGGCTGCTGAGGGGGTGAGTCTGGAGGGGATGGGTCTTGACCCTTTTGTGGTCGACACCATCCGAAACGCGCGTGCTCCCTCCACTATCGCGGTTTACGCGGGTAAGTGGCGTGCTTTTCAAGAGTGGTGTAAGGTGGGGGGCTGGGACCTGGTGTCCTGCCCCCTGGACGCTGTCCCTTCCTTCAGTCTATTTTGGGTAGACTGTCGGCCTCGACGGTGAGGGTATACGCCGCAGCTATATCCTCTTGTCATGTGGGTTTTGAGGGCGTTACGTTGTTCAGCCACCCTCTTGTGAAACGTTTCCTGTTCGGCTTCTCAAGTCGGTGGAACGTTCTGTCTCCAAGTTGGGACCTCCAACTGGTCCTGGGCCGGTTGTCGGAGGCCCCGTTTGAGCCTCTTGAGCAGGCGCTGTTAAAGCAGCTGTCTTTCAAGACTGCGTTCCTGCTGGCCATCACCTCCGCTAAGTGCGTGGGTGAGCTGTGTGCTCTCTCGGTGCGTGTGCCTGCCTATTCAGGCCAATAGCGGTGCGACTCTGAGGCCTAATCCAGTCTTCGTGCCAAAGAATATCCACAGCTCTTTTCCCTCCAGGGATATTGTGATTCAGGCGTTTCATCCGCCTCCTCACACTAGTGGGTTAGAGGCGAGCCTTCATCTGTCGTGTCCTGTCCGTGCTTTGGGGGTTTACCTCAGTCGGACGCAGGATCTCAGGGCTGCCGATCAACTGTTTGTTTGTTACGGGTGCCCTCGCGCTGGTAAGGCACTGTCCAAGCAGCGCCTGTCACATTGGTTGTGCGAGGGCACTGCCTTTTGCTACACGTTGGCTGGACAGGTCCCCCCTGGGGGTGTCGGGGCGCACTCCACTCGTTAGGGGGGGCCTCGGTGGAGGACATCTGTGCTGTGGCCTCCTGGTCCTCCCCGGGTCCCTTCGTTAAGTTTTACCTCATGGACATGACTGGGGGTTCTGTCTCCCAGGCGGTTCTGAGGTCTGGGACCTCCCCTGCGTCCCGCCAGTCGGTGGGCTAGCAGGGGTGTGTGCCACGGGGTGCTGTGTCACACGTAGTCCCGCCTGTACTGTGCGTTTTTAGGGGTCTTGGTTCCCCTTTTTTTTCGCACTTTGGTGGAGTTGACTGCCTCCCCCCCTACGTTAGGACGGGCGGGTGGACTGGACTCCCCTCCTCCCTGGTAGTGGGGCTTACACTTGTCGGGTCACGCGTCCGCTCTGTCCCATATCTCATAATTGCAGGAGCGAGACGCGATGACCAGTATGATATATAACGAAAGGTTATCCTATAACCTAGTTATATGAATACTGGCAGAGCGTCTCGCTCTTAGCGCCCTGAGGTCCCTTGGTTGGGTTTTCAATGTTGGAAACTTTTTTTCCGAGGAAGGTAGAGTGTGACCATGTCCGGCGTCTTATAGGAGGACGCTGGGGGACCTGGCCTGGTCACGTGCATGAGTGCAAATTGTTTGTTCATGAGCACAGTAGGTGCTAGGATATAAGAGTTATCTCATAATGGCAGGAGCGAGACGCTCTGCCAGTATTCATATAACTAGGTTATAGGATAACCTTTCGTTATAGGGCGCTAAGCTAATAATGTTAAATCGATTGGCGTTTCGGCCCTACACAAGCTAGAGTTAAAAATCAAAATGCATATGATCGGTATCATGTTCCACCATGAATGCATGAAAGGGGGGTGCAGGGGAAGTCGTTTCTGATTATTGATTACCAATAACGGCATTCATTATTGGAACATCATACGCTGACCGGGTGGATGGCTATGAGAACAAGGCCCGATCAGACTGAAATTGACGTCAAATCGCTCTTACCTGTGGCCGGTTGGATTCCAAAAATAATTTCCCAGTTATTTGGTCGCCATCTGGTAGATCGATATGTCTATTGGCTGATGCTATATTCCTTTACTGAATTATGCGTTGCAAAAAGTATTCCAGGCGATCTACCATAGCTTTAGGCTAACAGAAAAGCTAACCCGGGGCGAAAAAAAAGTGACACCCGGTCTGCAACAGGGGAAACTACATTCTCGAGACAGCGCCAATACCAGGATCTGGCCGGGACTGCACCTTCGGAGTCCCAATATGCCTTTTCCAGCCAAAATACAGCTCCGTGACAACATCCAGGATATTAAAATGGAATAAAAACTAAAACAAGCTTAACACTATTGGTATCCAGCAACCCCCGAACAGCAGTTGGGATCATTGGAAATGTTATCGAGTCCTTCTCCGAAATATCTGGGTACACAATCAACTGGAGCAAGTCAGAAGCAATGCCTCTCTCTAAATGTTGTCCCCCTGATATCAGAAGGGGGTGGCAATACAGATGGATGCCGTCAGGGTTGATATACCTAGGAATAAAGCTGATCCCAGGTCTGAAAGAGTTGATGCAAGCCAATATTGCCCCTATAATCGAACACATTAGTGCTCTGACCCAGAATTGGGCCAAAATGAATATGTCCCTCCTGGGAAAGATAAACCTAGTGAAAATGATACTAGCTCCCAAATTAAATTATATCCTATATATGTTGCCGCTGACTCTCCCGACCCAGTTACTCAAACAGTATGACAAAGTCATTAATGTATATCTGTGGGGGGGCAAAAGGCCGCTATTTGGACGGGCCAAAATGTATGCAGCAAAGGAAAATGGCGGTTTATCCCTGCCTAAACTAGACTGGTATCACTATGCATTCTCGCTCTCCCAGCTCTCCAAACTGAATCACTCGTCTGAGGAGGCACCTGCTTGGGTCAGGATGGAGGAGGAAATGATATATCCCTCATCTCTGGAATCCTTCCTGACACAATCAGACAGACCTATACCTCTTAAAAACCCTTTGATGGCATTTATCAGGGAAACTTGGAATCAATCGCACAAAATGACTGGTGATAGCCCATACTTAACTACGAGAGCCTCTATATGGTATAATAAGAAACTAAAGATTGGGAAGAAATCAGTCATATGGGACGATTGGGTTAAAAGGGGGATACATGTACTAGGTGATATAGCCGGGGAGGATGGGGTTTTGCCTTTTGAGGATATTAAGGAGGATTTTGATATAGATAATAAAAACTTTTATAAATTCCTACAGATTAGACATTGTATATCGTCATCAATAGGAGGACCAAAGTGCGGCCCAATTACTGCAATTCAAGAAATATTCTATAAAGGATGGCGCAGGAAAGGCGGTGCGTCAAGATTTTATGATGTTATAAGAGAATACAATGCACCCAAATTGGCGGGTCTGAGATTGAGCTGGGAGAACGATGTACATGAGGATATTACTGAGGAAATGTGGGAGAAACTGGTGTCCAAATGGAGTAAATTCTCTAGGGAGGCGCAATCACAACTTATTTTTTACAAAGTGCTGAACAGAAGCTATTGGACGCCTAGTAAACTGGCCAGACTGAAATTAAGGGACAGTGACATCTGCTGGAGATGTGAGAAGGAGACAGGCACCTTACTGCACATGTTGTACGAATGTGAGAAGGTCCGGAAAATGTGGGATCAAATTGTGATATTCCTAAGTAAGGTCCTGAATGTGAAGATAAATAACGCCCCAATGGCATGTGTTTTGGGTATAGTACCGAAAGGGATTAAGCTGCCTAAATACCGCGGAATGTGGTATAGAATGGCCATGATATCAGGATGTAGAATTGCATTACGACATTGGAAATCACCTGTTGTCGATATTACTTTTAAAGAATGGATGGAACTAATGTTTCGGACAGCATCATATGAAAGGGTGACGTATAGAGTCGCAGGGAGAGAGGATATTTTCGCTGAGATATGGGACAGTTTTCTACACCTGACTGAACGATCTGAGGACAAATGAGTAAAATGGGATTACAATATTATAAAGGATGAATATGAAAAAGGGGATTTGATCTGATGGTACTTGTGCTCTATAATATATTATGTATATATGTACATATATTTTATGTCCGGATGGTGTGTCTATGGAACGGTCACTGTCTCTATCACACTGACATGTGCGCAGATATAGCCACATACAAGTATCTAGGATACACATATTCATATGTGTACATAATAGGTTTACATGCACGCATATACACAAGGATAAGGTATACACGTCAGGGGCACACATACAAGCACATACTCATGTATAGGAAATAGGCATACACACACCTACATATACACATAGTTGAGATATAGGCTTTCACTGACACATAGGGGTACACAAATATATAGGAGACACACACATACGTAGCTGAAACGTAAAAAAAAAAAAAAGATGCAGCACATACCTGCTCGCAGGTAGATCGGTCTACATGTAACGTATGACGTATATATATATCAGGGATGTATATGCACAATGTATAGTATGTTTTTTTTTTGTAAGTGCTTTTTTAATTTCCATGTCAGTTATTAATGTGTTTGTATGAGTCTATTACATGTTTTGTATGTTGTTACAAAAATGAAAAAGGCGAATCTCGGATGTTGCATATTATGCTGTGAAAAGGTATACTGTAAATAATGGAAAGATTTGTGCAAAAATATCAAAAAAAAAAAAAAAAAAAAAAAAAACAAGCTTAACACGTATATATGTGGTTGGCTGTCAAGCGCTGGCTCCCAATCACGTATATATACGTGGTTGGCCACGAATGTGTTAAGGTCCCTCGAGTTTGCTTGGAACAGGGTAAATCTGCATTTTGCTATGATGCCCCTCTAGCTCATGGAATGAACTCCCAACAGTCCTTGAAACTTGAGATTCTCCCCTCTGTTGCAGAGTTTAAGACCTTGATCTCCAACCTTTGTCAATCAAGTTGTACATGTTTTATTTGATTGTGATCCTTACTTGTCTTATTGTTAGGATTCTATATTCTATGTGATTTTATATGCCTTTTTGCTTATTTCTGTATGTACACTCGATGTGACTGTAAATGAGGGAAACTAATGCATGTAGGCTACACACAGTCTGTGTCTCTTATGTGTTTTGTAGACTATTCTCTCAGTGCAGTAGGTTGACGGTGTGTCTTTGTCTTCCTCTCGTCTCCCAGTGGAGGAGAGACCGGGTCCCGCCCAGATGCAGGGCCGGCTGTATCTGAACAAGGTTTTCCACATCAGCGCTGAGAAGATGTTCGAGATGCTCTTCACAGACTCCACCTTCATACGCCGGTTCATGGATGTCAGAAAGACCACCAGTAAGTCCCGGCATCTCCAAACTGAACAAAACGTATTTGCAAATCGCTGTGGTTGGGCAAAAAAACCCACATCTCCTATTTTGGTGATTTTCTTTTTTCCCTTTTTTTAATGAGAGCAAGTTTCATGACCCGCTAAGTCATGAAATCAAGTCAAAGTCCAGGGTATCTGTGGGGTATTAAAAAGTCTTAATGAATTCAATTCATAATTCTCAATTTAAGGCCTTAAAAGGTATTAAAGTCTTACATTTTTATTTGCACAGGTATAAAACTTTTGGCGGAGCAGCCTTGGTATAAAACATAGCTCTAAATAATATTAACACATTGGTTGCCAGCCGGATATGACGATTTATCGCTTGGATGCCACCACGTTAATCAATGGGAGGACGAGCACATTTGCGAACGCATAAACTATATCTTAAATTATGGCTATGTGTCTAATATACGAAACTGATTGTTTTTTCATCAGTACATTTCCATTTTATACCGTTTTGAATACGAGTATAGTTTCGGAGAGTTCTAGTAATTTCAGAGAAATTCCGTGAAAATAGCCATTTACTGGAATACACAAAATTCTCCGCATTGCTATCAGCTTGGCTGGTCGTTCATACTAACACAATTGGCAGTGTTAGGGGTGGGAAAGCTGATGGGTGGGGATCGGACGTTGTGGACAGCGACTCCTACAGGTCGGTTGGTGCACCTGCGCAGCAGAATCAGGAAGCGACGGGGGTGGCGTGTCCCTCCCACGCAGACCCCCGCCTCTGAGAGATCGCGCTGTGCAGGTGAAAAGATGCGACGGCGCTTCCTCGAGTACCGGAGGGGACACGTGATGCAAGGCTTCGTCCACATTTCAGCCGGCTTGTGGGAGGCATGGCCTAACGGCGTTCGAGACAGGGGAGGGTAGAATTGGACGATACGAAATTGGGATGGGAGAAAAATTGAAAATGGGAGAAAAAAGTAGATAAAAAATAAAATAAAATAATGATTAACCCTTTCTCCGCCGATGACGTGTTTACACGTCATTCCTCGCCATGCGTAATCTGCCAATGACGGGTTACGGCGTCTTTGAGATCAATATTTCATATTTTCGTCATGGTATTCACATTTCACCCACGGAGTCTTTGCTGGTGTTGTAGGACTCCGCTCAACTCTGCAACGCTTTAATACCGCCACCTGGTGGCCGATCGGCGAGTTGCCAAAACCGGAAGTGGCCGGAAGTGCTTAGTCCGTCCCCTATTCTGTCCGGCCACTCGCTATCGCTCGCGGGACTCTATCCAGACACCGTGCATATCGATCCGTTGCCATAACTCAATAAACAACATGATTGGACGTATATTAGTATTATACAAACCGGAACTGGATCACCTAGATCAACATCCCATAATAGCGATCTTTTTGCTCCACGCTCATCACCCAACGGTAAGAGGAGACTGGGGTGAGTTTCAGCGTTTTTCTTTACCATTTTCGATACAAACTGCTCTGATCTATATATCACCCATACTACATAAATGATTTAACGTCGGCCACGGAATTATAAACTACCCCCCCCCCCCCTCCGGTCAACCGCAGATGATCAGTCAACACGTCTAGGATCATGTACAGTTGAAAATTTTAATCTGGCGTCGATCGGTATCAAACTGCATTTGATGATCTAATATATGCATTTATGTCTATATCTCACGTTCTATGAAATACTGCAGAAAACGATAAAAACATATTTACGTATTATTGTATGAATATGTGAATGAAAAAGTAAAACGTTCCTACATCCTGAACGATAGATAATTGATTTTGAATGGGCCATAGTAATGTCAATTTAGAAATACAATTTAAAAAGTTATAGCCCTGCAAAGAAGGTGAACATCTCCATAGACAAATAGAGCTGGCAGAGAGGCTACAAGGATGGATATAAACTCCGGCAAAGAATGGGTTAAATAACGAAATCTTGTTATTGGCAACCAACGCATGGCGGCCAATAACGAGAAATCTCGTTGTTTGCAACCAGTGTAGGATCTTAAAAGTCCTACTTAGTCCTACTACTTAAAGAATACAGGTGTTAATCTGAGATTATCAAAAATCTTAATTTACAAAAAGTTCCCCTTTTCGGAGATGCAAGGATTTCACTCGACGGCGGCAAAATACAGCTCGACCCCGGTCTGCCGTTGAACATCCAGTCACCCTCTTGATAGTAGCCCACAGGAAGCTTTGACGATCCCTGTGTGTAATATCCCTGCTTATTACATGGCGTTTTAACATTCGCCGAAATGCTTGATTGTGATTGGTCAATAACCCCCGACATCGGTGAATTATTTTTCGATAACCACCGGTGATTATTGTTTTTCGCAGCTGGAGTAATCAAGCCCCACTGACACACACTGTTTCAGTGCAATTAGACACACCTGCCGGGCTGCCGGCGATAATAATAATCACTTTATTTGGGCTGACAGAGCCACAGAACAACTGTCTGCATTTGATCTCGTCTTGTTGATTTTGTAAAATTAATTAGGTATATTGTTAGTAAGTTAGCCATGTAATAAGCGGGATAATGTATAGCTATACTCGGTCATCATCGTGTCGGTCAATTATTTTGCGACAATGACCTCGTAGCTATACATTATCCCTTACGTGTAATATCGGTAGGTTCATAATTGTCGTGTGTTTTTTCCAGATGTGCGCTTCAACCCGTGGCAGAAGGAGGCCTCTGGTTGCATGAAAAGGAGCCTGAGTTACACAATAACCATCAGCAACCCTCTGGTGGGCAAGTCCTCCACAGCGACCGAGTACCAGGTGTGTTGTTGCAACCCAGTGAACGGGGTGTGTGTGTATTTGAGCAGGGCAGGTGGTTGAGCATGCTCCATTAATAAAACATCTGCTCTGTTTTGTCAGACTCTGTACAAGGAGTCCAGGGAGGGCCAGTACTACCTAGTGGACGCCGAAGTGTACACTCACGACGTTCCCTACCACGACTACTTCTACACTTACAACCGATATTGCATCATTCGCAGCTCGAAGCGCAGGTGTCGACTCCGGTGAGAAGACATGATGCGCGCGTGGCGTCTGTTCAGCCCATCTGTTTGGGGGAATTCGGTGTCTGGATATCTTTTTGAGGTTGTTGTTGACGGGATCTTGTGTTTGTGCTCCATGTGGCGTCTGTTTATCCCATATGTTTGGGAATTTGGTGTTTGGATGTTTTTGAGGTTGATGGAGCTTGATCTTCCTGCGCTCGTCACAGGGTGGACACTGACGTCCGGTACAAGAAGCAGCCGTGGGGGCTGGTCAAGTCCTTCATCAGCAAGAACTCCTGGAGCGGCATCGAGGAATACTTCAAACAGCTTGGTGAGCGCTGCTGACGTTTCTGGAGTTATAAATTCTGAAAATGATCACGTGATCAATATACGAGGCGCCGGAAACCAATGAGATCCCAGGCAGCAGATTCAGCTTGATGCGGTTCGATCAACTTTTAGGAATGACATTATTTCTCATCACCAGAAATATGATATCACATGATAATGAAAAATAGGTTAGGGGGTTGGGGTTATTTCTGAGTGTAGGCTCAGGCCAGGACGCCTGTAACTGTTCCGCAACAGTAAGTGACTTCCGGGGTAGGCCTGATTGGCCCCGACAGGCACGTGACGCGGCAAACTCAGGACGCGCAACGAGGCTGCTGAGAGCTGTCGCGCGGAAATAGGCTGTCTATTGCCATTCTCTAACACAAACTCTAACCTTAACCAGCTCCTTAACAGCGCCTAAACTTAACCGTTCTAACCTTAACCAACTCCGAAACAATGCCTAACCTTAACCTTAACCATGCCTAACCTTAACCATAGAAAGAATATTGCCATTCTCTAAGACAAACTCTAACCTTAACCAGCTCCTTAACAGCGCCTAAACTTAACCGTTCTAACCTTAACCAACTCCGAAACAATGCCTAACCTTAACCTTAACCTTAACCATGCCTAACCTTAACCGGCGAAAGAATACACGTTAAAAAAAAAATCACGTTAAAAAAAAAAAGATTTGATGGGATTCGAACTCACCAACAACGGACCGCAGGATCGCAGGACCGCTGCTCTGCCAGGTGAGCTGAAGCGCCGAATGAAAGTCATGGCGTATTTGGACTGTTACGTAATTCCGCAAGCTCTGCCGCTCGGCTCCGCGGAGCGTGCCGCGCGGCAGAGAAAGTTGCGCGTCACGTGCCTGTCGGGGCCAATCAGGCCTACCCCGGAAGTAACTTACTGTTGCGGATAAGCTATAAGCGGCCAGGACTGTTCTTTAAAAAAAATAAAAAGTGTAAGGGTGGTCAGGTGGCGTAGCGGAGATTGCGTTCGTCACCAACGCTGGGTTCGCGTGTTCGAATCCAGCTCCCGGCGTTGTCACCAGCTTGGCTGGCCGTTCACACTAATGCAATTGGCAGTATTAGGGGGTGGGGAAAGCTGGCGGGTGGGTCCTGGACGTTGTGGACAGCGACCCCTACAGTTCGGTCGGGGCGCCTGCTCAGCGAGGGTAGGATCTAGACTCTTCTAGAGAGAGGTAGTGCGGCCTCCCACACGTTACACTCTCCCAGTGAGAATCTGCACGGCCAGGCTGGCTGCCGGCTGGCTGCACATGCGTCGGAGGAAAGCATGTGACAGTCTCCGGCCTCTCGGACCAACAACCAGGAAGGGGGGGGGGGGCTACGTGGTGCAGTGGGCAAGGCGCTCACCACGAATACTGGAGACGCTGGGTTCGCCTGTTCGAGCCCAGCGCTCCACATTGCTTTCAGTTTAGCTGGTCGTCCGTACTAATACACATTGGCAGTATTAGGGGGAAACTGATTGGTGGGGATCGGGCGTTGTGGACAGCGACTCCTACAGGTCGGTTGGTGCGCCTGCGCAGTAGAATCAGGAAGCGATGGGGGCGGCGCCCCTCCCAAGCGCATACCCCTGACGCTGAACGATCGCGCCGCGCAGGTGAAAAGAAGTGACTGCTGTTACCTCGAGTATCGGAGGGGACTCGTGCTATGTATGACTTAGTCCACATTGCAGCCGGCTTGTGGGAGGCAAGAAACGGCGTTCGAGACAGGGGAGGGTTGAATTGGATGATACGAAATTGGGATGGGAGAAAAATAGAAAATGGGAGAAAAAGTGGATAAAAAAAAACAGGAAGGGGGTTGGGAATTGGCATAACGACTAATAGTGGGATGGGTGAAAAAATTCGGAAAAAGGAGGGGGGGAAAAGATAATAAAAAAAAAAAAACTGGTAGACTCAGGCCAGGAACCTTCATCAATCCATTCTCAGAGGGCTTTTCTCGCTGTTTAAATGATCCATTTAAGAGCGTGTGAAAAGCAAGCCCAGCGCTGTGTAAAGCACGTCAGATCAATCCCTATCTAAATATAGAAGGATAATGCCATGTGACCCGGAAACCAACACTCATTTCACTATCTCTCTCGATCTGTCTTATCTGCTCCGGCTCTCTGTGGCCTCGTGATGTCACCGGGTACAGAATCCGAACTGCTGGAGGAGGAGGCGGAGCTGAACCAAGGGGGCGGGGAGTCTGTGAAGATGGGCGGGCTGCGGAGGAGGAGGCGGGTTTACAGCAGGACCCTGGCTGCGGAGGAGGAGGCGGGTTTACAGCAGGACCCTGCAGGAGCACATGAAGCCCATCAAGCAGTACGGAGTGGAACCCGAGCAGCACAGAGAGGGGAACATAGGTACGAGGACACTTTTCTCCTGCTCAGTTAAAGGGACACACCAGTGTTTCTGAGATGGAAATGAGAATTATTAGCATTAGTTGGTCAATGTTTAGTTTGTTTTTAACAATTTACAATTGGTCTGGGGGGGGGGGGTCAAATAAGCCCTTCTATATAGTTGTCTAACAGTTAAACCGTTTGGAAGGTGCTGCTATTGTTCAGATAAATTGTAATTGTAAATGACTCCCTGAAATAACTCCTAGTCTGTACCAAATCAGACGGGTTTCTTAAAATTGGTAGAGTATCCCTTTTTAAAATCAGTTGATTGATTTTAAAATTGGAAATGCAGTGTACATTTACAATGGTTTTATTTTTTAAGGCGGTCAACTTGTATATGAGAAAGAAATTATAATTGTTTCTAAAAATGTAAGACCGTCCCCTTGGAGAACAGAAAAGTACTACCGTATATCTGTTTGGTGAAGCCGATTTAGACTAAACAAAACTATACATTATAGGAACAAAGAAAGTGAATATATGGTTGTTATACAGCCCTCTATCGTGCCCTCAGGCTGAGTTTGCTTTGTGTTTCAGGCCCCATGGAGATGAACAGTCCGCACAAGTGGAACATCAACATTACCACCATAGTGGCTTGGATGAGTGTCATGTAAGTCAACCTGCAAACACACCACAACCGGCCAACATAATTTATATTGCTTGTTGTACTGTATGAATGTGTGTGTGTATAATTTCAGGTTTATATATTTAGGTTTTTCTCAAGGGCTATGTTGAGTTTTTTTCCCAGTTCGATTTTTGTGTGAGTGAATGTGTGTGTGCCTCCACAGTTATATAATACAACAGCGACCTCTGACCCCTCCACCTCACTTAGAGCAGAGGTCATCATCCATATCTTGTCAGTCTGAATGTTCTATTAGGATTAGCCATGCTGGAGGTTCAGGCCAGGGTTAGGGACTACGCAATGCCTGCAATCGTGCCTGAGTTGTGTGTGTGTGTGATACCAAGCTGAAACTGGGTATTGGAAACCCCCCCCCAATACTAAATTCTTAGACCAAAAGCCACGTGTGACATGTCAGAAATGGCAGCAAAGTAATTTCCTGCATTTTGTTGCCAGAAGGAAGTATTTTCAGCAGTGAAAAAGCACAAGCAACCAGTGGTGTAACCCAGGTCTCTCTCCCTCCCCTCTCCCCAGCCTACTGATCTTAACAGTGCTGAACCTGGGGCTGTTCTTCAAGCTGTGGGCCATGGAGGACGTGGCCCACCGCATGTACCTGAGCACCAAGCACCGTATGAGGGAGAGACACGCGGCCAGGTCAGACGCCTCACCTCTGCCGTACATCCACACGCAAATCTCTTTGTGTCCAATTATTGTTATATTATTTCTTTAGATGCATAGCACCTCTATGACTGGCAATGTCACTCACAAATGGACTCGCTCACGGTTAGTCACTCTGCTCCCTAGTGGCCTCACAGACAGGGCACTTAGTGTAAGACCGGTAACATCTATGCGAGGACGCTTCGCATCTATGTGACACTGTGTCACGAACAGATGCTTGAGGAATGGCTGCTGTTGTTGCTGTACAACGTATTTAAAAATAACTTTGAAGTGCTGTTCTCTTTTCCTGAACGTTTAAAAAAAATATTTGTTACTTCTAGCGCTCTGTGCTCTGAACTTGGGGAACTCTCGGCAGCATCAGAACTTTAGTGTTTTATAATATAAAAGTGCAGGATAAAATATATTCAGCAACCCCTTTTTGACTTGACGACAACGCAAACAAATCTGGATGGTGTAGAAAATGCACACCGTCTCAAGATATTGATATTTCCAGGTATTTCAATGATAAAAATGTAGAAAAAGATAAATTTGAATGACAACTACACTGCAATCTATTACTGCAATCTAGACCATTCCAATCCCCCCCCCACCCCCCAACATGCCTACACTGCAATACGGCACACCGCAGCTCTCTGATTCATCGGTAGAGACATGACCTGTGTCTGATCTCAGTACTCATCACAGTCACTTGAGTGCAGGGAGAGGGAGGGAGGCCTTGTTGCCTGTGGTGATTGAGTCATGAGGACGAGGGCTCTATTGTCTATGCGGTGGCTCGCTGATGGAACCGTCTCCTCTGTTACGAGGCTCGCCTGCCTCAGTAAATGTGTTCACGTAAGTCACCTCCCACGTCCTCTTGGCTAACCTCTCCCGTCCTCCTCCACCTCCCGTCTTTTATCTCTGTAAAAATGCCTCTTCTAGCCTTTGTGTCGTAACGGCGGGACGGTACCTTTTCTCATCACAATGATAATGGAATCCTCTTTTCCATCTCTTTGACAGTTTGGCCTCCAACTATGACCCCAGACAGACCCTTGTGCAGCGGACCACAGAAGAGACGCACATGCTGAAAGCCGTCCTCCAGGACTCTATTAACCTTATAGAGCAGGTCAGGCTGGTGGGCTCCCTGTGTGTGGAGCCGCGGGGGGAACCGACGGCAATCTGAGATAAATGTCTTCTTTCGCAAAGACGCCGCGTGGGCGGTCGTCGACTCGAGAAATTCTAAAATAGCCAGGGGTGTAAAAAGTACCCAGAAATTATACTTAAGTGAAAGTATGGGTACCATCTCAAAATCTGACTCAAGTAAAAGTCAAAGTATCTGGCTAAAAACACACTTGAGTAAAAGTCTAAATAGAATAGAAATACTTTTATCCCGTGGGAAATTTGAAAAGTCCTACTTTTAAATGTACTTAAGTACTAAAAAGTAAAAATTTTTTTTTTTTTTTTTAAAGGGATAGACCAGGGGTCTCAAACTCATTCCATCGTGGGCCAAGTTTTCATTTTAACTATACATTGCACCAGGTGAGTTAGTTGAAGAGGTGAGCCAATTAGTGAAATCATCAGCTGGTGTTTAGGCAAGGCTGGAATGAAACCAAGCATACACTCTGCCCACAATGGAATGTGTTCTGCGATAGACAATGCTGAAATGAAAGAACGGAGGACACTTTTTTTTGCATTAAAATTATTTAATGCACTTCTCCATTGAAGGTAAACTAACATGGACGGCATTCACATCACAGCATGAATAATATCACAATATTAACCACAGCATACTGGATTATCCTGAATAATATCACAATATTAAAGGCAGAATACTGGAGTACCCTGAATAATATCACAATATTAAAGACAGAATACTGGAGTACCCTGAATAATATCACAATATTAAAGACAGAATACTGGAGTACCCTGAATAATATCACACTATTAACCACAGCATAATGCGGATCTGACTGTCTATTCTTCTGATAGCAGGTGTTTAATCAAAGATCCCCGCTTTCTAGTGTTGCACAAGGACCAATCAGCATGGGTATGGGTGGGTTCATTTTCCATTGATGGGGATTTGATTGGCCGTTTACCTGCGGTCGCAGGATTAATAACGTTAACGTTAGTTCGGCCAGATAAACAATTAAAATATACTAATTAAAATGGTTGGACCCGTGAGATTTGTATTTTGTAGGTCTGCATTTTAAATGTAAGGAGTAAAAAGTGTTTTTTTATTTCTCTGAAATGTAATGGAGTAAAAGCACAAAGTATACAAACCTAATAATACTCGAGTAAAGTACAAATCCCCCAAAACAGTACTTAAGTATTGTAACAAAGTACAATTACTCAAGTACTTTACACCCCTGAAAATAGCCATAGCATTTTGTTGACTAATCTGTGATTTGAATCCACAAATCTGTAGAATTGAGTTTCCCTTTTTTTAGATTTAGTGCCCACCAGAAATGCGTTCATCGCTTCATTATTTTTCACGAAGTAACTCCCTTCATTGTTTACCAAAAGCATAGAAAACGACTATATTGACTAACAAAGTCCTGGTCCACTAAGACCACATTGACCAGCTGCACGTTTGGCGTCAACGGAAGCCTAGAGTTTAGAGAAGTGGGCTTGTGACCAGAAACCTCGGTTTGAATCCCTGGACCATCTGGGAAAGATTTGGGTCGGGAAAACGACCAGAATGTTGCTCTCCCCTCCCATCGTCTACTTGCCCTAAAACAAGGCATCTGTTACTTTTCAGAATCAGTGTCTTGACTTTAGCCCGTGTCTCCGCTGCTCGGAAGAAGCAACGTGCTTTTGCTGTGTGGATGCAGCCTCGGTATTGTTTGTCACTTGTCAAGAGATGCTCTCAGATTACAGGGCTTTCCCCTTTCAAACAAGATGGTGCCGAGTCTTAACTATGGGGGTGGTCCCCTAGTTAATTAATAAAAAATTATATTTGCAATAAGGAAAGCCATTTTGATGTAATTTCCTGCAACTTAAAAAAAAATAAGTACAGTGTGTGTATAAGTGTAGCCTGTCTCGTATTGCTCTGCGTTGTGTTTCAGATTCAACCCCTGTTAAGGGATTGCCCCGAGTGGGAGTTGAACCCCGGTCTCCCGCGTTGCGGGCGGCATCACAGACCACTATACCAAGAGATGCCTCTGGGGAGTGAGCTTTACTTGCAGTGCCGCTAACATCCACAGTCACTTCACAACACTTGAAGTCTATTGTGACTGTGGATATACTTGCGGTACCTCCGTTACACTCACCCCCCTAAACTCACTCCACCCAGGGCATCCGGGTCACTGGGCACCACTGTAGCCGGTCTTGTATTGCTCTGCGTTGTGTTTCAGATTCGACCCCTGTTAACACATTCGGGGCCATTTGGATCCGTCTAATCCCACTCTATACGGCCAGCAAATCAAAACAAACTTTCATTGTGCGTGAGGCTGTTTGTAGAGCTAAATCTATACTTTATAGTATTGCTATCTGTCCATTCTCATTGTCAATTGACACTATAAACCGTCCCTTCAATATGCCTTATACAAATAATTTTTTCATCAATACGTTTCCATTTTATAGCGTCGTGAATATTAACTATATACCGCAATGTTCTGGGGTATTTCCTGGAAGGCGAGTTACAAGGCGCTAAGCTAATAACGTTAAATCGAATGGCGTTTCGGCCATAGACCAGCTAGAGATAAAAATCTAAATGCATTTGATCGGTATCATGGTCCACCATGACTGCATGAAAGGGGGGATGATTGATTACCAATAACGGCATTAGCCTCAGTAGCCTAATTCGCTGACCGGGTGGATGGCTATCAAAGCAAGGCCCGATTGGCCTGTAATTGACATCAAATAGCTCTTACCTGTGACCGGTTGGACTGCAAAAAGGTGCACTCTGCCCCTTTACCGTTGTTTAACACTAGCACAGCCGACAAGGGTTCACATGACCCCTAGGCATTTTCAATAAATGTATCCGCCTCATTCAGTCGAGCTCCAGCTCTGGCACGGTTTCTGAAATTTCAAAATGACTTCAGGAAAATGTAATTAGAACGTTTTTCCACATATGGGCCGTTGGAACAGATGAAGGTCACAGCACTTTGCGAGCGTCTAGCGCAGGGGTGGCCAACCCGTGGCTCACAAGCCGCATGTGGCTCTTTGCCCATCAATGTGTGGCTCTTCCATCCAAAAAATAAAATTAAAATTTAATTATATATATTTTTTTATGTCACTCAAACCTACATTTCATTGTGGTAAACCTCATATTTGTATATTCAGAGGTAATTATATAGTTTACACTGTTTATTTTTCTCATATTTCTCATATAAGCTGTCGGGTCATCTGACCCGTTACTGGCGGGAATTAGTGGCATTTTCTCCATGGCTGTGCTAGTGTTGGGGAAAGCCCTGTGTTAGGAGTGCAGGTGTGTGTGTGTGTGCGTGTGCTGACTCTGACCTCTCTGTTCCTTGCAGCTGCGTGGAGTTCTGATGCTGCTCCAGAATAAGTTAGTTATGGCCAACTCCACAGCAACACCACAGTGATGCCGCTGCCCCTGGTGGCCACAAGATGCCCATTGGCCCTGGGGAGGGGGGAGGCGGGGCGAAGCCTCTGATGATAAAAATTGCCTCTGAGGAAATCTCTCATATGAAACGTTGCCATAGGGATGTCCCCAGACCCCTCACAGACGACGTGTTGCTAGGGGCTACAGGCCCCAGGGCCTTTTTCGCCGTGTTCGACCAGGATGTTTTTAAAGCTCCTCTGACGAGCTGGGAGAACTGTTGCATCATCAGCACAGGGTGGGTTTTAGTTATTTGCAAAAAAACTGGTATCTTGCATTTTGGTGTCGTGCACCGGGTCCAATGGGTGGTCGGGCGTAAGGACCAATGAGGTTAGGTTCGAGGTGGGTCTATGCACGAGATTCCTGGATTTTTAGGGAGTCCCATTTCTGTAAGGCTATGTTGTTCTCTCAAATGATGGTGCTGAATCTATTGTTAGTATAAGTCAAACTGTAACGTGTCTTTTCCCAGGGTGCCTTGCCAGTGCCACCAAAGAAGCTCGTCTAAGTGAATTTTTATTTACATTTTTATGAGTTTCGTTGATTTGTCAACAGTTAATGCCTTATTTGCCAAATTGAACGATTGGTAAAACATTTTTTATTTTTTCGATACCTCAATTTAAGACGTGATTTTCATCTACAATTTTAATTGTTTACAGATTCCTTGTAGATTTGGTCTGTATTTGTTTGTTTGTTTTTTAATTTTAATTTTATTATTATTTTCAATGAAAAGATATTGGAACTAAAGTAATGTATTAATATATTTGGAAGGGTTTCTTATTCATGGTAATTACCATCCATTCTTATGATCTACTTGTGCTACATTGTTTCATAATTTTTTTTATTTTAATTCTAGGAATTATTACATTAGATTTTGCATCTAGTTTGCATGGCAAACATCAAGTGACCGTTCTCTGGACAAGCATGTTTGAGCCAAATAACGTGGACTTACTACTACTGATTCCATGTACTCGTATGTATGCGTGTCTGTTTCAATGGAACATGTTTGATTGACTGTCCTGTAGGGTTTTTAAGCAGCCCAAAGGACGGCGGCACACCCATTTTAATCTACATACAGGACTTATCTCGATAATCGTATAAGCCGTTTCCTCTCTCTGTGTGAACGGCCGCGCCGCTCCATCTTGCGCTGATGAAAAGGTGGAGGGACGACCACTTTCCACACCACTTTGCACCACATAGCCCGTTATTCAACTCTTATCCTTTGCACTCGAGAGGTGATTCAGTTTGGTGAGATTCTAATGATTTTCCTTTGGTACGGATTCTGAAGTGATTTGATTGTGATGCACATGGGCTACGTTCAGATCACATTGAATCTGATCTTTTCAATTCTGATTTGGTCCACTTTCACATGTGGTCCTAAATCGGGTGTTTTTTGTTTTTGTTTTTTTTATACGTCCCATCTTCATTGTTCATTTGCGCAGGCGGGTCAGTTCAGGAGCGTGACTAGTTCACACTGGAGTTATTTAAAAAATAAATAATGTGAACAGCCATACAATGAATATCAGAATTGAGCACTTAGGCTTGCAGTGAGAACGTAGCCATGTATCTCTGGCTCCTTTGATTCATGTTTACACAGTGTTACTGTACCACCAACCTTTGATTTTAAACATACGGGTAGCGACATGTTTTTGTATAGTTATTTTATTTTTTCCGCACAAACAACTTTGAGATTTATTAACGTTTTGTTTTAAGTTTTACTTTATTTGCTATTTTGTACATTTGGCATACTGCTATGCATTGTTTGTTTGAATAAACAAAGATATTTTCCTGCTACATTTGTGTGTTGCGTACCTTTTGTTGAGGCGGGCCTGATGCATGGACAGCTTTCACAGTACTTTTTATAATGTACATATTTTTTCCGTCATACAAAACTTGTAAGTCGCTTTATAATAATAATACATTTAATTTGTAGTGCACTTTACATTTGGAACCAAATCTCAGTGCTACAGGGGGAAAACATAGGCTTTAAAAACATAGGCAATTAAAAAACGAGGCATAAAAAAGGGATATAAGACACAAAGGCATGTATAAAAGGTTAAAACTAAGAAAAAGCTTTGAAGAGGTACGTTTTTAGTCCTTTTTTAAAATAATCTGTGGTGCTCTCGGGTAGTCAGGGAGGGCATTCCACAGGCGAGCAGAAGGCGCTTGGTCCTGCGGGGACGGAAGCGATTGGTGTTGGCAGAGCGAAGGTCATGGGTGGAGGGTTCTGGGGTGACGATATCTTTGAGGTAGTGGGGCGGCGGGTATTTCCGTGGATGCACTGATGACTCGAGTCAGAAGGGATATTTTGTATTCAGTTCGGGTGGTGATGGGGAGCCAGTGGAGGATGGGTGTGGTGTGGTCGTACTTACGCACTCATCAGGATCCTAACGGCGCTGTTCTGGATGTATTGAGCCTCTGGAGGCTCTTGCTAGGAATCCCGATGAGAAGTGCGTTACAGTAATCCAGCCTGGAGGAGACAAAGGCGTGGACAAGTTTTTCAGCATCTGGGAGGGTGAGTGTGGGACGGAGTTTGGCAATGTTCCTGAGGTGGAAAAAGGAGGTTTTGCACAGGTGTTTAATGTGGGCCTCAAAGTTTAGGTGAGGGTCAATTTTCACACCCAGGTTGGTGACTATGGATGAGAGGGGACGGTCTTGGCCGGAGAAGGGGATGCTGGTTATGAGGGATGATTGGACCTGGTGGGGGGTGCCAATTAGGATGGCTTCGGTTTTGGAGCTGTTGAGTTGTAGGAAGTTTGATTTCATCCACGCCTTTATCTCCAGGTTTTTTTGAGGAGGGGTGTGATGATGGCAGTTTTTAGAGCAGAGGGAACGTGGCCATACTGGAGGGAAAGGTTTATTAGTTTATTTATTTAGGTTTTGGTGATCAGGGGACTTATGGCACAAATGTTTGATTTAACCAGGGTGTTGGGAAAGGGGTCCAGGGCACAGGTGGAGGGTTTCATCGTGTTGATGGTATCCTCAACCTCTCGCTGTGTGATGTTGGAGAAACAGCAGAGGCTGGGAAATCCCTGGCTGTGAGAAGGCTGGTGAGAAGGGACCGGATGGTGTCGACTTTGGTTCTGAAAAAGGTAATGAAGTTATTGCACTGTTCCTCTGTGATGTCTGTGTGTGTGTGAGAGTTTGCGTTTTGAGAAGTTGGTTTATGGTGGAGAATAGCCTGATGGGCAAGCTACTTGGAAAATGTAGTAAGCTACACTACAAGTTACTCTCGATTAAATATAGCTCAACTACAATGGAAGCTATCCCCAGATAAATGTAGCAAGCTACACTACAAGAACATGGCAAAAATAGCTAACTACATCGGCACTACTTTTAATTTATTTAATTTTTTATGATCAAGTTTCCACCAAACAAATAGGCAGACAAAAAAAGTTCAGTTTGATTGTTTATTAGAAAACTGAAACAAGCCCTCGGTCTGGCTTTTTGTGTCATCCTTTTAACATGAACTTATATTATGTACAAAATGTTAATAAAGTATGAGGAAAGAACTGTGGAAACGTAATAAATAAAAGGCAGTGAAACAATAATCAAATAAACACCTAAATATATACTCTATTGGAATGGAGACTTTTCAGCACAGGATAAACTGCCCACTTTATCAACCAAAAACACACTTCTTCAATATCTGAATTTTAACTAATAATAACTCTTACTGCATTTTACTATTATGCTACCATGTCTATACTACCACCAACTATGCTAATATGTCTATACTACTACAGTATGTACTCAGAGTATAACACTCAAGCTTGACACTGCTAGATATGTACCACTCCTGCTGACTTGTTGTACACAATTTGTAAGTTGCTTTGAATGAAAGCGTCAGCTAAATGACTGAATGTATTTAAATATGTAACTCACAAAACATTCCATGGCCCCAAAATCATGTGGTTGAGACTGCTCTAGGTGATCTTTTCCCTCTTAGTGTATGTGATTGATTGATTGATTGAAAACTTTATTAACAGATTGCAGTACAGTACATTACAGCTCAATACATACAATTGTTAAGGGGATGCAGACCAAAGAAAGACTTTCGTCTTGTTTACACCAGCGTCCCCCATTTTCAATTCATCATAACATATGTATTTATGTTAGTTTTTTTTTTCTGCCTACAGTGAAACATGATAGCATGAATGAATGAATGAATGAATGAAAACTTTATTTAACAGATTGCAGAATGGGTACAATACAGTACGGCTCAATACATACAATTGTTAAGGGGATGCAGACCTGAGAAAGACGTTTGTCTTGTTTCCATCAGGGTCCCCCATTTTCAATTCATATAGACATATATGACATACATGACATACAGATAGTCAGTACTGCTACATCTATACATTTATGACATACCAGATTTGCAAATACAGTACTGTTTGTGATACAGAAGGAGTCAAGAAAAGGGAGTATATACATTTGACGTAGAAACTGTACATTGGAGGAGGTTGGGTGGGGGGGGTTGGGTACATTGGGATATTGACAACCATACTGGGTAATTTACATTGGAGGTGGTTGGGGGGGGGCCGGGGGGCACACTGTATAAACAAGTAACACTGTACATTGAGGGGGGGGGGGGGGGGAGGAGACACTGTACAAACAAACACAATTGTACATTGAACTATTGACAAAACCATACTAGGTAAATGACTGTACATTGTATGTATTGGAGGGGGTTGGGTTAGGATATTTACAGGGGCCAGTGTTGAATTGCAGTCTCCCGTAGGTGTCCCTTGAGAGAGGTTTTGAAAGTGGGTAGTGATCCACATTCCTTTACAGCTTTGGGTAGGGCGTTCCACATTGATGTGGCATAATTGCGAAACGTGTTTAGTCCCTTATTTGAGCCGAATCTGGGTTTAACATGATTTGTGGAGCTCCCTCTGGTGTTGTGATCGTGGTATTCACTGACCTTTGGGAAGTATTTTGACATGTACATGGGTACCTTGGTCGTGTAGTGTATCTTGTAGACCAGGCCCATTGCAAGTTGTTGTACTCTGTCGTCTACTCTAAGCTGTTAGTTAAAGCTGTTGACAAAAAGTGCACTGACTTGTGTGCTGTTTGGGAACAGTTGACAATGTTTATGTAAAGATTTTCATCAGCTCACCTGAATATGTGTTCTCAAGTTAGTGTGGGAGGTTGAGAGCAGCTTCGTTTTTGGCTGACACAATAAACACCTAAACACATATGTTTTAGGCGTTTTTTCAGTCAAACTCATAAATGTTTCCAGATAGGGCCATGGAGAGGCATTGTTGTTATTGACATCATCTTCATCAATGCCATCAGCCATGGAAACATCGAATCCCTCTGCCATTTCGCGCGGACTGGTTCATTCATTCATTCAGTGGTCTGTTTTGATGTTCACTTCCTGATTTGCGGAGCTGGAGATAGGATGAATGAATGAAAACTTTATTTAACAGATTGCAGAATGGGTACAATACAGTACGGCTCAATACATACAATTGTTAAGGGGATGCAGACCTGAGAAAGATGTTTGTCTTGTTTCCATCAGGGTCCCCCATTTTCAATTCATATAGACATTTATGACATACACAACATACATGACATTTATGGCATAGGGACATATAGGTATTTGGTACTGATACATTTGTGACATAAGCGGTATTCAAATATACAGTACTGTTACCCCTAGATCCTGACAGAGTATATACATATGATGGGGAGGGGACTGTACATTAGGAGGGGGTGGGTGGGTGGGAGGGAAATATACATACGGCGGGGAGGGAATATATACATGCGGTGGGGAGGAGACTGTCTATTAGGAGGTGGTGGGGGTTTTGGGCATTTACGGTGGCCAGTTTCGAATTGCAGCCTCCCGTAGGTGCTCTTTAAGAGCGGTTTTGAATGTGGGCAGGGATTCACATTCCTTTACAGCTTTGGGTAGGACGTTCCACATTGTTGTGGCATAATTGCGAAACGTGTTTAGTCCCTTGTTTGAGCCGAATCTGGGTTTAACATGATTTGTTGAGCTTCCTCTGGTGTAGTGGTTGTGGTATTCACTGACCTTTGGGAAGTATTTTGACATGTACATGGGCACCCCGGTCGTATAGTGTATCTTGTAGACCAGGCCCATTGCAAGTTGCTGTACTCTGTCGTCTACTCTAAGCCATCCTAGGTTGTCAAAGTGGGCAGGGGTGAGGTGGGTTCTGGGGTTCAGGTCAAGTAGTAGTCTGACCAGTTTGTTTTGTGATGTTTGTAATTTTGTTTTAAGCGCCTTTGAGGTGCTTTGGTACCATGAGGTGCACGCATAGTCATAGTACCCTTGAATGAGTGCTCCTGCCAGAGTCTTCAGGGTATCAAGTCAAGTCAAGTCAAGAGTTTTATTTGTCACGGCATACGGATATACAATGAAATGCGGGTGGTCTTGCCCGCAACGATGTGCAATTGGTACAACATATAATAGAATCCAATACAAAAAATTGTGCAATAAAATTGTGCAATAACAGGTAGCAGGTAACAATAAATTTGTGCAATAACGGGTAACAGTTAACAGTTAACAGTAGTAGTAATAGTAGTGCAATACACTGTTACTGTTGCTAATACTAATTTAAAGTGGCCTTTCCTTTTGGCAATAAGTGGGGTGCGTGCGGCCTGAGTGTGTGCCCGCTCATGCTAAAGTGTTACAGTGGTACTCAATGTTCATTGTTCAGGACTCTGATGGCCTGGGGGAAGAAGCTGAGCCTAAGCCTCTCTGTCCTAGTAGCTGGGGTTCGCAGGCGTCTGCCTGACCTCAGCAGCTGGAACAGGCTGTTATTGGGGTGGTGAGGGTCTTTCATTATCCTGCAGGCTCTGGATTTGCACCTCTTGTTGTATAGAACCTGCAGTGGAGGTAGTGCAATACCCGTGGTACGCTCGGCTGAGCGCACCACTCTCTGTAGGGCCTTCTTGTCTTGTGCCGTGCTGTTTCCATACCAGGCAGTGATGTTTCCAGTCAAGATGCTCTCTACAGCTCCTGAGTAGAAGGACTGGAGTATCTTCCCCGATACTCTGAACTTCCTTAACTGTCTCAGGTGGTAGAGGCGCTGTTTCGCCTTCTTTACTACTTTGTCTATGTGTGTTGACCATGTCAGATCCTCTGAGATGTGGACCCCCAGGTACTTAAAGCTGCTCACCCTGTCCACGGTAGCCCTGTTAATCATCAGTGGTGTGTGTGTCTCCTGCTGTCCTCTCCTATAATCCACGATCAGCTCCTTGGTTTTACCAATGTTCAGGAGCAGGCTGTTGTCCTGGCACCAGCGTTCCAGTACCTCAACCTCCTCCCGGTAGGCCTTCTCGTTGTTGTCCGAGATCAGCCCCACCACCACCGTGTCGTCTGCGAACTTCACTATGGAGTTGGAGCTGAACTTGGCCACACAGTCGTGTGTGTAGAGTGAGTACAGCAGGGGGCTTAGAACACAGCCCTGGGGGGACCCGATGCTCAGGGTGATGGTGTTGGAGGTCTGACCCCCCACCCTGACCGCCTGGGGTCTTTCACTCAGAAAGTCCAGTACCCAGGGTATTCTTGTTTACCAGAGAGGAGATCCGGTACAAGAATCTAGTTCATTGGTTGACTTTTTTTATTACATTGGATGCCATTTTGTCACAGGAAAGATTTGCCTCTAGGATGGAACCCAGGTAGGTAATTTCGTCTTTCCTTGTGACAATATTGTCACCCACTGTAACTGAGAAGCCGTCTGTCTTGCTGAGTTTGTTATTTGAACCGAAGAGAATGGACTCTGTTTTGCCCATGTGTAATGATAGTTTGTTATCAGCGAGCCATATGCAGATTTTGCCTAGTTCCGTGCTGAGGGTTTTTTCAACCTGCAACTTGTTCTTGTCAGAGACCAGCAGGGCTGAGTCGTCCGCAAACAGGAACAAGTTGCAGTCACAGGCTGACGACATGTCATTTGCATAAATTAGGAAGAGTAGCGGTCCTAGTATGCTTCCTTGTGGAACACCACAGCTCACTGTGAGGGGGGGGGATAGAGTACCGTTTACCTCTACCATCTGTTCTCTCCCCTCCAGGTAGGATTGCATCCAGCTCACTGATAAGCTATCAAAACCAATTGCTTTTAGCTTGTCCATTAGAATGGAGTGATTGACAGTGTCGAAGGCCTTTTGTAGGTCCAGCATGACCATGCCGCAGTATTTGCCCGCGTCCACCTCTTGTTTGATGTGGTCGTTCAAATAGAGGAGGCATGTGTCAGTGGAGTGGGACGTTCTGAAGCCAGATTGGAATTCGTAGATTCGATTTTTTTCCGCCAGGTACTTTTCGACCTGTTCGTAGACTATTTTCTCCATGACTTTCGAGATGGAGGTAAGAATAGAAACAGGGCGGTAGTTGCCTGGGTCTAATTTGCTGCCCTTTTTGTGCAGAGGGGTCACTCTCGCAATTTTGAAGTCCTTGGGGACGTGCCCCTGTTTTATAGAGAGGTTTATTATGTGTGTGATGACTGGGGTGATGGCGGCTGCTGCGTCTCTGAGGAATTTGGAGGGGATGTTGTCATGGCCAGTGGCCTTGTTAGGTTGGAGGGCGCTCAATTTTTTGAGTACCTCATCGGTTGTTACCATTTCAAGTTTGAAGTCGTCTTTGTGGACCCCTAGGTTTTTGTAGTATGCTACTATGTGTTCTACCCCATAATGCCCTGAGTGGGAGGGTAGTTTGTTTACCAGTGTTGTGGCTATGTTTGTGAAAAAGATGTTTAAGTAATTGATCACATTGTGTCATGTTTTGCTAGAGGGTGTGTTTATTATTCCGAATAGATCTACACGGGCTTATAGCCTACAATACGTGACACTGCTGTTGTAATTGTCTGGTAATAGCTGTTTCGAGTGTTTATTATTGGGTTGTTGTCGCAGACTCACTGCATGTTCAATTTGCGGCTCGTATGGTACTGCCTTCCTATACCCAGTTAAATCTGTCTTCATATCTCACGCCCCAAAGGCGATAGCGAGGCGGGCGTACGCGTGTAGGTTGCGTGAATGCTTTTACCCATAGATATGTTCTATATATATCTATGCTTTTACCAACCCAGTTGTGTTTCCGTGTCTCTGATTGGCCAGGTAATTTCTGGTCATGTGACATGTACGCCCAATCTTGGGACCGCAAGTGTCTACACTGGTTAAGCATAGGCGCTTTTTCGAAGTTGGTTAAGGTTAGCGTTTGTCTTAGAGCATGGCGATAGAACGCCTGCCCTTCTTTCGACGGTTAAGCTTAGGCACTCTTTCGAAGTTGGTTAAGGTTAGCGTTTGTCTTAGAGCATGGCGATAGAACGCCAGGTAGTTTGCAGGCTGTTAGACCCGGAAATAGGCGCAGAACTTGCTGTCCCACGATTGGCGCACATGTCACATGACCTGGCCAATCAGAGCGCAAAACTCGCACCAGGAAACACAACTGGGTTGTTAAAAGCATACACGCGTGTAGGTCAGTGGCTAATCAGAGCGCAAAACGGGAACCCTGAAACACAACTGCGTTGGTAAAAGCATACACGCTGCCGAGCCTGGCCTGACGTCAGAGGTCTGAGAGGGGGCTTGCCCACACCGGATGGTAAACGAACAAGACGCTTTGCCTGTGTGTGCCGCTGCAACGCAAAACATTAAGCTTCTGTTCCTGGACACTTTCACTCGGTAAATAAAACCGAAACATATGCGTGCGATTTCTCTGCCGGGCGGGGAAAATATCGATCGATCGATTTATCCTCGAAAGTATCAACTTGCAACTCGTTCGATCTACGGGTACGTTGCATTGTTTCCTCTTCTGTTTGGGTGTCATGTCACAGAGAGAGTGACACTTTGGCCAACAGCTCGTTGTGATGAGTTGGGTGTGTTCGTCGAGGACGTTTTTCTCACAGCCGAGCCACCATGTATCCAGCTGCCATTAAAATGGATTTGACAATATTGTTATTAGAAATAAATCGCTTCATTTGTTCCAAGACATTCTTCTGTTGCCTCTCTCAAGATCTTCGCACCTCGACACGTCTGGAGGACAAGTTAGCAGGACAACTCATCAGAATCAGATCATCAACTCTGAAGTAGGTTAGAGTAGGGCATGTTTACATCCCGATTATATATGATTACATGGTATTATATTTGTCATAGGAAAGTAGGTATTGCGTTTGATGACGAATCAGCGTGTTGTGAGTGAGACTGAACGGGGGACCCTGATGTAAACTAGACGAAAGTCTTTCTCTGGTCTGCATCCCCTTAACAAATCTGTGTATTGAGCTGTAGGCTACTGTATTGTACCCATTCTGCAATCTGTTAATAAAGTTTTCAATCAATCAATCAAACGGCAGATTGAATGAATAGGTTACCTGCATTTCCATTCCTGTGCATCGACCGTCACGTGGGCCGGTTAGTCCAATCTATGGTCCAATCTATTTCCCCTTCAGGTTAATTAATAAGGTCTCTTAAAGGGGCAATTCACACACAAAAATCCCAATGCTGATTAATTTAGCTCATAATCGCCCACACATCCAAAAACTCAAAACCGTTTTGCACACATTCATTTAGTTTGACAGTTAATAATAATCAATTTATTTTATATAGCGCCTTACATTAGGCATCTCAAAGCGCTTAAACCTCAACCATTTAAGTTATTGAGGTTAAATGGTTTTGAATATGGTCACCAGTGATGTCAACATCAGGGACATTGCATCCTTGTTGTGTTAATTCCAGCTCAATGAAATTATAAGGTAGCAGTCCAAATAAGGTAGTTTTTAATAACACAGCACTCATCTGTCATTAATTTTAAGATAATCAGGATGCTCACTCTGGCTCATTGCATCACCCTCCAAATGCAGTTGAGATTAGATTCAATTCAAAGGTATTGTCATTATACAGCACAAGTACAGTACAACAAAAAGATGTTTGGCATCCAACCTAATTTATGCAAATGGCATCTCGTCAGCTTGTGACTGCAACTTGTTCCTGTTTGCAGACGACTCAGCCCTGCTGGTCTCTGACAAGAACAAGTTACAGGTTGAAAAAACCCTCAGCTCAGAACTAGGCAAAATCTGCATATGGCTTGCTGATCACAAACTATCACTACACATGGGCAAAACAGAGTCCATTCTCTTCGGTTCAAATAACAAACTCAGCAAGACCGACGGCTTATCAGTTACAGTGGGTGACAATATTGTCACAAGGAAAGAAGATATTACCTACCTGGGTTCCATCCTAGAGGCAAATCTTTCCTGTGACAAAATGGCATCCAATGTAATAAAAAAAAGTCAACCAACGAACTCGATTCTTGTACCGGATCTCCTCACTGGTAAACAAGAATACCCTGAAGACTCTGGCAGGAGCACTCATTCAAGGGTACTACGACTATGCTTGCACCTCATAGTACCAAAGCACCTCAAAGGCGCTAAAAACAAAATTACAAACATCTCAAAACAAACTGGTCAGACTACTGCTTGACCTTACTCCTAGAACCCACCTCACCCCTGCCCACTTTGACAACCTAGGATGGCTTAGAGTAGACGACAGAGTACAGCAACTTGCAATGGGCCTGGTCTACAAGATACACTACACGACCAAGGTACCCATGTACATGTCAAAATACTTCCCAAAGGTCAGTGAATACCACGATCACAACACCAGAGGGAGCTCCACAAATCATGTTAAACCCAGATTCGGCTCAAACAAGGGACTAAACACGTTTCGCAATTATGCCACATCAATGTGGAATGCCCTACCCAAAGCTGTAAAGGAATGTGAATCACTACCCACTTTCAAAAACACTCTAAAAAAACACCTACGGGAGACTGCAATTCGAAACTGGCCCCTGTAAATGTCCTAACACAACCCCCTCCAATGTACAGTAAATTACCAAGTATGGTCTTGTCAATATTCCAATGTACAGTTTTGCTTGTACAGTGGTACAGTGTCCCCCACCCACCCCTCCTACCCAACCTCCCCCCACTCCTACCCAACCTCCCCCCCCCCACTCCTATCCAACCCCCCCCCCCCCCCCCCCCAACCACCTCCAATGTACAGTCCCCCCCACCTACCCAACCTCCTCCAATGTACAGTTTCTACGTCAAATGTATATACTTTTTTTTCTGGACTCTTTTCGTATCACAAACAGTACTGTATTTGCAAATCTGGTATGTCATAAATGTATAGATGTAGCAGTAC
Source organism: Notolepis coatsorum (assembly GCF_963971535.1). Taxonomy (NCBI): domain Eukaryota; kingdom Metazoa; phylum Chordata; class Actinopteri; order Aulopiformes; family Paralepididae; genus Notolepis; species Notolepis coatsorum. Next base: position 66,058,552 of record NC_140176.1, read on the forward strand.
TGTCTATCTGTATGTCATGTATGTCATATATGTTACGATTAATTGAAAATGGGGGACCCTGATGTAAACAAGACGAAAGTCTTTCTCTGGTCTGCATCCCCTTAACAATTGTATGTATTGAGCTGTACTGTATTGTACCCATTCTGCAATCTGTTAATAAAGTTTTCATTCATTCATTCATTCATTCAACCAGAGTGCAAATGTAACAAATGAACTGGGTATAAAATATATAGTACTACAGAGTATAGTGCTAATCAGATGTATAGTACAGAGTTGTAGTATTAATATGTACAGTGATACAGGTATAAAGACACTATGGTAGTAGTCATACTGGCCAGCAGCATAACTAGTAAGAGTAGGTAAGGGATGTGTACAGATATAGTATCTATCTACAGATATGTAAAAAGGATTATATACAGGTATATACAGACAGATGAGGATAGATATACGGTATAATAAATACATATATAACTATATTAGGGCTGTCCCCGACTAAGGATTTGGATGGTCGACTATGATTGGCCAAAATTTGCCGTTAGTCGACTATTGATAAAAAAAATAAAGTATAATATTTTTAAAAAGAAATGTTTATTTATTTATTTATTTTTATTTTGTATCATTCCATTTGGGCTGTGGGGGGTGCTTAATGTCTGAAGGAGTCGACTAAAGGCTTTTTGTCCTCTGCAAAAGCATGCAATTGGTCCACTGATGGATACATCTTGATATTTGTCTAGTCTAGTGTGTTCATTAGATGGGTGAAATCCTCTTTCAGTGCCTCTGTGCCTGTTTTCTTAGGCAGTTACTAGTTAGCCTCTGGTATGCGTGCCATTAGCGTTAGCCACACTTCTAGGCCTCTTTTCTTTTGGAAAGAATGAAAAGAAAAAGTATAAATATTTTTTTTTTATATATATTCGACTAAGAGGTTGGCCAGTCAACTACGGCTCCTTTCGACCGATTAGTCGACTAATAGGGGTCAGCCCTAAACTATATATATAACTATATATACTCCCCGGAGAACCACTAGAGTAGATTAATCATTTAGCTCAGTCCAAGATCTATATCCCATTGGAGAGGGCTTGGACTGAGCTAAATGATTCATCTACTCTAGTGGACAGACAGTCACCACTATCAAGTTCCATCTGTGTAGTCTGAATAAGTCACGGCTTACAACTGTTACGTGGAGCGTCTCCCTGCCTTCATATTTGTAAATGTGACCGATGCATGAGTGGCTGGCATTCACTGGGAAATGTTTTTTTTTTTTTTTATTTAATTTAAATAGGGACAGTACATAATCAGGAACATTTTCATGTAAATATGCCGGATTATAGCCAGAGGCTAATTTCCATCTGTAGTCCCTTTGCAGGTTGATGTTAACAGAACTGACAAATTACTTCATAAATCACAAGAACAGACAACAGTTCATGTACAAGTTACTAAACTACACAAACTTCACAGCCATAAAAATAGACAAGACAATGACGATAATAGCTGCGCTGTGGCGAGACAAACCAGGAAATAGGACAACTTTGGCTACGTTCACACTGCAAGCCTTAGTGCTCAATTCTGATTCATTGCTCAGATCAGATTTGTTTTTGTTTGGCTTTTCACATTATTTTCTAAATGTGGCCAATATCAGATTCCAGTGTGGTCACGCTCCTCACGTAAAAATCTAACAATCTAGAGCAGGGGTCAGCAACCTTTACTATCAAAAGAGCCATTTTCCCCCCCTCCTACAAAATCAAATTCCTCTGGAGCCGCAAAACCAATTTACCCTTAAAATGAAGATAACAGTGTATACCATTTTATATATAGTTCTCCCCAAGCATACCCCACATTTAGCATAAAACGCCTGACAATTGCATACCCAAAGTAATTAACGATTTATTATACTTTATACTTATAGCACACAGTTTGTTGCATTCATGGGATTATAAAGCAACAAAAATAAAATGTTTGACTTTTTATTGCTGTTTTTACCTGTTATAACAAAGGAAAACCTCAAACTCTTATGAAGAGGAGAAAAAAGACTGGCCGTGTAGACCTATTTTTAAATAAAACACAGAAGAGGAGAAAAAACACTGGCATCTGTAGACCTACTTTGAAATAAAACCCTGAACTATGCAGCTCTATTTGAGTCCTTCCCTTATTTGTGTAAAATCTATAAAATAAAAAGAAAATGTTTTGTTGTTTGCAAATTTCTCACCACATATCAGGCATACAGGTAAGCCTGCATCGTTAGTCGTGAAAGCAAATTAATCTGTCCATGCTGAATTAAACCCTCTATTTTCCTCACTTTCCTTTTTTTGGATTTATCCATGGTTAGCTTACTGGGGGGTCGGAAACTCAAGATTAGCCAATTGCAGACGGCAGGGAGAGGCGCGGGGTGTGACATACTGTATAATTTATTTTAGTTGATGAAATATTTTAGTTGACTAAATATTTTAGTTGATGAAATTTTTTTTTCATTTCAGTGTCACAGTATGACATCGATCTCCAAAATAAGAGATACAAAAAAATATATATTGGCCAGGGAGCCGCAGCTGATTGGCTAAAGAGCCGCATGCGGCTCCGGAGCCGCAGGTTGCCGACCCCTGATCTAGAGTGACCTAAAAGTTGCATGAAAGTCACATGACTGTTCAGACTGGGGTCGCATTGCAAGACCTGTATCGGATATAGGACAACATATGAAAGTGGCCCAAATCCAGAATTGAAAAGATCAGATTCCATGTGATTTGTGCTGTTCACACTGTCATGACATTTTTTTACGTAGCCGTTATGATGTTATGTCGTGTTTTGCAGACAAAATCTATCTGGAAGCACTGTTCTGTTTAAAAACAAATGTATGGAAATGGTTTCTTAGCTGATGCACAAAGGTCATTTTAGTGTGTGTTTTTAAAGTGGGATTCTCAAACAGTGGAAACTGAGTCTGTCTCTTTCTTTCCCTCTGTCTCATCACCTGCACAACTCCACACACGTATATGCACATGCATGCACACACACACACACACACACACACACACACACACACACACACACACACACACACACACACACACACACACACACACACACACACACACACACACACACACACACACACACACATTTACCCACATGCATGCATGCACACACACACACTGGTAGACCACAGTACCAAACTCACACATGCACACACACATACATATATACCCGCATACATGCACACACACATGCACGCACACACACACTGGTAGACCACGGTACCACACACACTGGTAGACCACAGTACCAAACTATTGTGTATCATGTGTGCAGGGGAGTGAGCAGACTCCACACTGCCCTCCGCCTCATGCTGCTCCAGACCGATTGGCTCCAACGAAGCTGTCCGTCATGAAGAGACGAGCCAGAAAGGAGGTGCCGGAGGAGGACGCGTCGTTGTGCTGCTGCGAGTACGTGAACCGGCACGGGGAGCGGAGCCACGTGGCCGCATGCTGCTGTGACTGTGAGGACCTGGACGAGGCCTGTGACAGGTGAGGGACATGTGACTGAGGACCTGGACGAGGCCTGTGACAGGTGAGGGACATGTGACTGTGAGGACCTGGACGAGGCCTGTGACAGGTGAGGGACATGTGACTGTGAGGACCTGGACGAGGCCTGTGACAGGTGAGGGACATGTGACTGAGGACCTGGACGAGGCCTGTGACAGGTGAGGGACATGTGACTGTGAGGACCTGGACGAGGCCTGTGACAGGTGAGGGACATGTGACTGTGAGGACCTGGACGAGGCCTGTGACAGGTGAGGGACATGTGACTGTGAGGACCTGGACGAGGCCTGTGACAGGTGAGGGACATGTGACTGTGAGGACCTGGACGAGGCCTGTGACAGGTGAGGGACATGTGACTGTGAGGACCTGGACGAGGCCTGTGACAGGTGAGGGACATGTGACTGTGAGGACCTGGACGAGGCCTGTGACAGGTGAGGGACATGTGACTGTGAGGACCTGGACGAGGCCTGTGACAGGTGAGGGACATGTGACTGTGAGGACCTGGACGAGGCCTGCGACAGGTGAGGGACATGTGACTGAGGACCTGGACGAGGCCTGTGACAGGTGAGGGACATGTGACTGTGAGGACCTGGACGAGGCCTGTGACAGGTGAGGGACATGTGACTGTGAGGACCTGGACGAGGCCTGTGACAGGTGAGGGACATGTGACTGAGGACCTGGACGAGGCCTGTGACAGGTGAGGGACATGTGACTGTGAGGACCTGGACGAGGCCTGTGACAGGTGAGGGACATGTGACTGTGAGGACCTGGACGAGGCCTGTGACAGGTGAGGGACATGTGACTGAGGACCTGGACGAGGCCTGTGACAGGTGAGGGACATGTGACTGAGGACCTGGACGAGGCCTGTGACAGGTGAGGGACATGTGACTGTGAGGACCTGGACGAGGCCTGTGACAGGTGAGGGACATGTGACTGTGAGGACCTGGACGAGGCCTGTGACAGGTGAGGGACATGTGACTGTGAGGACCTGGACGAGGCCTGTGACAGGTGAGGGACATGTGACTGTGAGGACCTGGACGAGGCCTGTGACAGGTGAGGGACATGTGACTGTGAGGACCTGGACGAGGCCTGTGACAGGTGAGGGACATGTGACTGTGAGGACCTGGACGAGGCCTCTGACAGGTGAGGGACATGTGACTGTGAGGACCTGGACGAGGCCTGTGACAGGTGAGGGACATGTGACTGTGACTAGTTGGATCACCAGACGTAGCTTTCCTCTCCCCCTCCTCTAGGTGGGTGAAGAGGGAACCCCAGAAAGCCGACTCCCTGTCGCGGCTGGCCGCCGTGGTGACGGACCGTCTCCGCGTTCCCTGGCTGCAGGGCGGAGCCCGGACACTGGACCTGTCCGCGGTCCCACCGCTCATCCTGCTCCCCGTCCTGCTGCGCCTGGCGGCCCTCCACGTCCTGCTCGGAGCGGCGGTCCTGGTGGCGCTGCCGGTCCTGGTGCTGTGGTACTACTACTTCACCCACCGCAAGAAGGGCCGCACGCTGTTCTTCCTCAGCCTGGCTCTCTTTTCTCTGGCCTACATGTACTACGTCTTCATCGCGGAGGTGCTGCCCCGCGGGGACGTGGGCCCGGGCCAGCTGGGGGCGGTAACCGCAGGGGTGGCGCTGACCCTGGTCGCCATGGCGCACGCCAAGAGAGACCCCGGCGTGGTGCGGCCGGACGCGGAGCGGGTCCACAGCACGGTGACCTATCACGGCCCGTCGGCGGACAGAGATCCCGCCGTGGGCGGCGGGTCACGGCAGGAGGCGCTGTTGATGACGACGGTAGCCAATCGGGCGGGTTCGTCGGGGCAAGTGGGGGCGGAGCGACGGGGGAGCGAGGACGGGAGTGAGGACGGGAGCTGGTGCTCTGTGTGCAGGCTGGTGCGCCCCCCCAGGGCGGGGCACTGTCGGATCTGTGGCGTCTGCGTGCTGCGTCTCGACCACCACTGTGTCTGGTGGGTTCAGATATCACTGAGAGGCTGGTCTCTGGTTCCGTCTCAAGCCTCAGACACACTGTGGATGTGCTGTTAACTGTCTGTGTCACCCTCACTCACTTTAGTCTTTTCTCTCGTAAAGACTAATCAATAAATAGAAGGACTAGCAACACTTCTTGTTTGCTTGTTTTCTACACCAGGACCTTTAGGCTGTGATCACATCGGACACCTTTTTTAAACGTGTTTGCGCCTTTTTCTATTGTTTGCAATGGTTTTGTCATGACAGGCGTCTCCTTCAAACTACATGCCTTGCGTTTTTTGAACCGTAGATTTTTCCGGGCACTCTCAGTTGAAAAAGTTTCAACTTTAGCCACAGAGTGCACCGACGTCAGTATCACCTTCTCGTGGGCGGACCATTTAAATCAACCGATGGGAGGGATTACAAATCTACGGCAAAACAACGGAGGAGAAGCAAATTTTGGCTGTTTCAGGCAAACCTTATTTGTACGAGCAGGTCTTACGAACCAGAGATGTGAACAGCAGAGTAGTAATGTATGTAACTTACAGTGGTATCGCTCGTTGCGCCCTGTCACCTGTGCACTTTCTATTCTCTATGAACAGCGCCCCACCTCTCGTCTGAGCAAGAAAAAGGCATCCAATGTGATCACAGCCGAAATGTCTTCCTTTCGCTTCTCCCAACATCTGGATTAACCACTTAGACCCATTCTGCAGCTGTTGACATTGATAGAAATGGAATAGGTAGAACAGCCATTTCCCATTAAAGTTGATGTGATGCTATCGCAAGGCATTATTTGAATGAACATTCCAGTGGCGGTTGCGTTGAACTATAGATAATAATAATAACAACAATATAAAAAACAATATAAAAAAGAAAATTAGGTCACCAAAGGAAAATCATATGCTAGCATATCCGAGCCCAAGGCAAGTGCGCCTGTGTGATTGCCAGGGTCTTGCAGGGCCCTTTCTCACTTACGTTTGGGGATCGAATCACTGCTCCCGGGAACGGGGGGGAGTGTTCTCACTCACCCCTTTTGGGATGCGAAACGGCGCTGATTCGTTTTACCCCCCGCTGAACGGGATCAGTTGGATTAGGTGGTCTCGGAATCGGGGTGCGGGGGGCGTGACACACAGCGTCGTTACTGTCATGCTTGCTTGAATTTTGGGCAGATAACACCACACACAGCAACAACTGGAGAATACCCACAAAAACGATATTTATGGGCAATTTGAGAGTTCAGACCTCAACCAAAAACAAGTGGATGAAAACATGAAGCCACGTTACAAACGCACAGCACTTCCCTGGCTCACATTAGGCCTGGCAATTTTTGTTTGCCATGCTATTTTCTATACATTAGTTTCTTGTTTTAATGCATTTATTTCTATTAGACCAGTGGTGCCCAACCAGTCGGCCGTGGTCGACCAGTAGATCAATGACATGTAATACCGTAATTCCTCTAATAGTAACCGGTATTCAATTAAAAACGGGTCTCTATTAATGACCGGGTGGCAGGTGCGCTGTTGAGCTAAGCAATTATAAGCCGGCCTCCTAATACAAGCCGGGTTTCGTGTATATTAGAGTTATTGTTATATGCTGGCCTGGCTGTGCAGTAAATACCATATAATGGTATGGTGTTAATGTTTACCAAGAGAGTAAGCCTACCTCAGAATTGTATAAAACGAAGTTATTATTATTATTATACCAGTATTGTGATTGCACTATTTTACTTTATTTTACTTTTTTTGACCACCTGTAATTGCACTGTTTACTACCGTATTTCATACAGTACTTGCTTGGTTTCAATAAATGAACCCAGTACATTTTACTGGGTTCAAACTGACACAAAATGTTGATTTATTCATTATGATCTGTTTGAAAATTTGAAATATAGGCCTCTCTTAGCGTTAACCCAAAAGCGGACTCTACAACAGAGTTCCATTCGTGAGAAAAGAGGCAGAACACACAGTGAATGTATCCGTTTTGTTTATTGCACGTTCTTTGCTGAAAAGAAAAAGTGCTACAGGCTATACTAGACTAGGCTAAGCTAACTAGCGTTAACCGTTAGCTTAGCGTTAGCCCTGGGAAACGCTCAAAAGCTAACTCTACAACACCATCCATTCGTGATAAAATGGGGTGGGTTATATTGACAAGGCTTGACAACAGAGGTTCAAATATAACTTCATATTTATTGCTTATTTATTCATTTTATATCAGCATCCAATCTCCAGCGCCATGTTAACACTTCCTGTTTACATTTTCGAACGTGACATCATCACCTACGGCAAGCGTAAACGCTCAAAAGGCAAACCGTAAACAGAACCCGGAACGAAACAAGACTGCAGTGTGTACGCAAACTAGAGGGGGGAGAGGGGGGGGGGGGAGTTCGCATCAGATCTCGGAACGGGCCAGAAGTTCCCAGAACGGAACGAAATAGAAACGAATAGGGTGAGTGAGAAAGGGCCCGCAGTCAAATCTAAGATTTTCCTCCAAAACCACTGCACAATATTCAGAGAAGTTGTGATTTAGGAACAACAAGAAAAGCAGTGAATTCTGAATTTGAGGTGTTAGCATCATCCTCGAAACATGTGGCCAACTGGAATCCATTCACTTACCAGCTTTAACACTCCTTCCCTCTACAGACGAGGGGTGACAGTGGCTCAGGAGGTAGAGCGGTCATCTGGTAATCGGAAGGTGTGCGGTTAGATTCTAGCTCCTCCCAGCTTGTCGTTGAGCAAGACACTTAACCCCTAACTGCTCCCATTGAACAGATTGGTACCTTGCATGGTCGCCTCCGCTGTCGGTGTGTGAATGTGTGAGCGAATGGGTGAATGTGAGGCATAAGTTGTAAAGCGCTTTGGATAAAAGCGCTATATACTGTAAATGCAGTCCATTTACAGACAATAAACACAATTGTCTTTTTTTCAGTGGCTTTGCGGCTAATGCTAACTATTCAGAACTCATTGCAGTATCTTTGGTTGAACATAACTTTCAGGGCCATTTCCTTCTTAATAATAATAATAACTAATAGTAAACGTTATCTGTATATAGCACCTTTCATTCAAGAAGTAATGTAGACATACAATAGACATTGACAAAATAAAAGCAATGCATATAGTACAGACATAAAATGAGTATAAAATAGACAGAATAAAGGCAATGCATAAAGTGCAGACAGAATCGGTGCAATAAAATAGCTCTAATTTACAGTGCAATAATCATAAAAATAGACATAGAATTAGCACAAGATGGACGGAATAAAATAGCTCTCATTTACAATACAATAATCATAGTGTGGATGTAATGAGTCTTAGGTGGCAGAGTGTATTACTGTAAAGGCTATGGTGAAGACATTATCAAAATTATATGGCAGCCAATATGAAACAAATTACTATGACTCACTAGAAAGTCTTTCCGTTCAAGTTCATGTAGTGTAATCATGAATATCTACTGTATTTCACATTTACATTCAAATGCGTGTGTATGTAAGGTAACCATTGTTTTGTCGGTCTCTGTGTATTCTTGCATGTGTCCTGTCTGTCACTCCGGGGGGGAAGGATAAACAGCTGTGTAGGACAGGCCAATCACCGCAGCTTCCTGCTGATGCTCCTACTCTTCCTGTCGACCTCTCTGTATGGGATCAGCCTGGTGCTCCAGAGTGTGTGTCCTCAACAGAACCTTGTTGTTGCTCTGCTCTACTGCCCCGGGGTCTACAGCCAGTACAGGTACAGAGTCTCTATCACTCACTCACTCACTCACTCACTCACCAGTCAAATGGTTGGACACCTACTGTACTACTGTTTTTTTTTTATTCTATTTTCCACATGAAAAAAACACACATTAAATGGCCTCCTTTGTTTCACCCTCAGCCTGGGGACAAAAAAGTGTTAAACAAATCCAAACAATCTTATATTTTAGTTTCTTCAAAGTAGTACCATTTGGGTTGATGAGTTTTGCACACTCTTGCTATTCTGTCTACCAGCTTCATGAGGTAGAGGTGGCCACCTGGGATGCTTTTCAACCAGCTTCATGAGGTAGAGGTAGACACCTGAATGGGTGAACGTGAGGCATAAGTTGCAAAGCACTTTGGATATATAATATCAAATATAAATGCAGTCCATTTACCATTTACCAGTTACCACATGTCAAATAGACCGGTATGGTTACATATGACCTTTCAGTTACATATATGGGCTCAAGTCAAAACCGCTCTCAAAGAGCACCTACGGGTGGCTGCAATTAGAAACTGGCCCAGGTAAATGTCAAAATCCACCAGCCATCATTTGTAGCCTAGCCGTACACACACACACCAGCAGACATAATGACGCGCTGAAAGCAAAAAAACACACAGGTCAAACTTTCACAAGTAAACAATGAACGTTCTCAGTAATTCATATTCAACACACGCAACCAGTGCATAGAGAAAATGAATGGCATGTTGCACAATCAAAGAGTTCAAACGCAACCCATTAAAATAGGCCACTGTAGATTTGCCTTCTAGCAGTGACTCATAGCCAAGTTGCCCTCAGTTAATTCTATAGGGTTTGATATTTTCCACACATTGATGCTGAAAATGTAGGCTAATTGAGGTTCCTTTAAGATTGTGCAGAATCCGCCACCGGGCTTTCTGTACCACTGACCCACATTAATTTAAATGGTAAATGGTAAAGGGCCAGGCTCTCTTGTGCGATGGGTGAATGAGCGGGTCTTTTTGCTCAGGTGTTGGGGGAGGGGATCTGAATCTAACTCTGACCAGTTTAATTACATTTCAAACCTTTATTTAAACGCGAAAGGCAACAGAGGTTTCCCTCATTTACAGTCACGTCGAGTGTACACTACATACAGAAATAAGTGGGGGTGAGTGGGCATATAAGACAACAAGGATTCAATCAATTAAAACATGTACAACTTGATTGACAAAGGTTGGGGATCAAGGTTTTAAACTCTGCAACAGAGGGGAGAATGCAGATTTACCCTGTTCAGAGCAAAATCTTGGGAACTTAAGGACCAGCCAGTCACCAGAACGGGTTCCATAGGTTCCAAAATCCCTTTTCCAATAATGATGTAGTGTAAGGACCTTAAGACTTATTAGAAGATGTACTCATCTGTACTTAAGAAATATGGAGCAATGAACACAAGCGGACTCTATATGTGTCAATGCAAAAATAACAACACTACTGTCAATTATTGGAATTTCCTTAATTATACATTTACATTTACATTTAGTCATTTAGCTGACGCTTTTATCCAAAGTGACTTACAAGTTCTGTACGACAAGTCATCAGGAAGGGCACAACTCTATCAGCTGAGTAACAATGTTCATCAAAGTGTTGAGTGCTACAGTGTAGGTTAGTTTATTAGGACAAGTGCATGACAGTAAGGTTAGTTAGGGTTAGATTTTTTTTCTTTTCTTTTTAATTCAGATAATGGTTGAAGAAGTGCGTCTTTAGTCGACGGCGAAAGATTGGACGGGTTTCGGCTGTCCTAACTGGGGTGGGTAGTTCATTCCACCATTGTGGGGCAAGGACTGAGAATAGGCGACTTCTCTTTGATGACCCTCCCGGAGCTTGGATAGGAGTAGGTCTGAGGCGGCCAGAAGATGCAGAGCGTAGGGGTCTTGAGGGTGTGTAGTTAGAGACCATTGACCGGAGGTAGGCGGGAGCGGTTCCCTTTGCCGCACGGTATGCTAGGTCGAGGGCCTTGAAGCGGATTCGTGCAGCAATGGGGAGCCAGTGCAGGTCCCTAAGAAGTGGGGTGACATGGGCCGACTTCGGTAGGTTTGAGATTCGGCTCAAACAAGGGACTAAACACGTTTCGCAATTATGCCACATCAATGTGGAACGCCCTACCCACAGCCGTAAGAAAATGTGAATCCCTACCCACCGTCAAAACCGCTCTCAAAGAGCACCTACGGGAGGCTGCAATTCGAAACTGGCCCCCGTAAATGTCCAAACCCCCCCCCTCCCTATGCTTCCATGATTAGATTAGATTCTTATATCTATATATCTGTATGTCGTGCATGTCATAAATGTCATTATGAATTGAAAATGGGGGACCCTGATGTAAACAAGACAAAAGTCTTTCTCTGGTCTGCATCCCCTTAACAATTGTGTGTATTGAGCCGTACTGTACTGTAACCATTCTGCAATCTGTTAATTAAAATGTTCAATCAATCGTGTGTGTGTATGTATGTATGTATGTATGTATGTATGTATGTATGTATGTATGTATGTATGTATGTATGTATGTATGTGTGTGTATGTGTGTGTGTGTGTGTGTGTGTGTGTGTGCTCCAGCGCCGCCCTGTGCTTCACCTGTGCGTGGTACAGCAGCCTGGTGACTGCAGGGCTGCTCCACCTGCTGCTGCTGCAGGTCATCAACGTCAGCTGCAACGTGACGGAGCGAGAGACGCGCGTCGCCCTGCGAGAGAAAACCGCCCACGGCGCCTGCTGGGGCCTCGTCGTGGACACGGGCGTCCATTCTCGAGGTTTCCACAGCAACTGGGCGGAGTTCATGACCATGGGGGATGACGTGCGCCCCCACCATGCTACCACCCCCACCAATTTGGTGTGACAGCCACTCATTCATTTTGACTCAACTGTGTGTGTGTGTGTGTGTGTGTGTGTGTGTGTGTGTGTGTTGCGTGTGGCTGCTATACAGTCCACGGCCACTGGATGGCAGCATGGTCACTTCTCCTCCAGACACCCTCTGCCTTTGGCTGAGAGATCTCCCGGGAATCTCAGCGTCAAGTCTCTGTTTTAAGGTGTCAATGTTATCGAGTTGACCCCGCGTTGACCCTGAGCCGCGACAACAACGGACCGCAACAAGACGCGTCTGCCCACATGAATGGTTCCTGACTGACGACGTCCGCCGTGTGCCATCTGTACCTTCCGACCCTTGACCGCGTCTGTTGACTCCCCGCCGCTGCTTTTCCATCCATCACTACATGGATGGCTATCAATCTCACCGTTTCACCTCTACTATACACACACACACACACACACACACACACACACACACACACACACAGGCCATCTCCCCTCTAGACTCCACTCCACGCCCTCTCACTCCTCTCTCTCTCTGTGTTTTAGTGCTTTACCAGGCAACACAGTAAACTGTGGCAGCGAGCTCTGAACCCCAGACGCTCCGTGGTGCTCAGCGTGCGGCTGAGAGCGAGAGAGGAGACAGCTGTTATCAATATCAGGGCTCCCCAGCAGCAGCTGTGCAAGTTGCCTGCTGATAAATACAGGTTCTACAAACGGCGTCTCGGGTACTTTCTCAAACGGGCGTCGTGTCCATGCATCTCTCCGCATGAGTCGGGCTAATTAGCGCAGCGCTGCACGTCGCCGTAGTAAACAGAAAATAAATAAAGAAATGGAGAAATAAAAAATAACTATCCGAGGGCAACACTGATTGGAACAGCTCAACTTAAAAACACACCAAGACCGGAGAAAAGTGACATTAATGCAAATATTTTTTAATTCTTTAATGCCATTTCAGAATCATATACTGTATGAATAAATAAATAAATGAACACATGTGGAAGCGAGTTGTGGTTGTGCTTTCCGTCCGCTTTCATCAGCCAAAAGCATTAGTGTTCCATGGGGGATCAGAGAGCATAGAGTCGTGTTCTCCAGTCTTCATGATGCCGCCAATATTGCTTTCATCAACAAAGATCAGAGAGCGGGTGCTTGTCCTGGAGATGTGGAAGAAGCCCCCCTTGGCAAAAATAACAAGAGCTTACAGCCCTTAGTGGAACATATTGGAGGCCTTCGCAAACGGACCTGATGTCTTAGTGGAAATAATTTATTTGATTCGCAGGATAAACCCCTTGAGATGTAGCATCTCGCTTTGAAGGAGGCCCTGCAACATAAAGACACGATACAAAGAAACAACAATAAACAACAACACTGAAACACTTGACTGTTAATCGAAAACTATATATAAATATATATATGCTCTATATATTCATTCAAAGCAGGAACAGCTAGTTTTAACATGGGGTCCTGCAACATAAACACGATACAAAGAAACAACGATAAACAACAACACAGAAACACTTGACAAACTAAAAACAATGTGTATATACAGTATGTATATGTGTATATATATATATATATATATAAGCGGCTACGTGGCGTAGTGGGCAAGGCGCTCGCCACGAATGACGGAGACGCTGGGCTCGTCAGTTCGAGCCCAGCGCTCCCCATTGCTTTCAGTTTAGCTGGTCGTCCGTACTAATACACATTGGCCGTATTAGGGGGTGGGAAACTGATGGGTGGGGATCGGGCGTTGTGGACAGCGACTCCTACAGGTCGGTTGGTGCGCCTGCGCAGTAGAATCAGGAAGTGTCGGGGGCAGCGTGAGCCTCCCACGCGTTACTCCTCGCCACTGAGAGATCGAGCTGCGCAGGTGAAAAGATGCGACTGCTGTTACCTCGAGTATCGGAGGGGACTTGTGCTATGTATGACTTAGTCCACATTGCAGCCGGCTTGTGGGAGGCAAGAAACAGCGTTCGTGACAGGGGAGGGTTGAATTGGATGATACGAAATTGGGATGGGAGAAAATATAGAAATGGGAGAAAAAGTGGATAAAAAAAAAAAAAATATATATATATATATATATATATATATATATATATATATATATATACATACGATTAATTCAAAGCATGAACAGCTAGTTTTAAGATGGAGAAAATTAAGTTGTTTTAAATATACCACATGGAGATCATAGATTATTATTCCAATCAGAAGGAGCCCTCAAAATAAATGCCCCTTTTACCAATTATTTTGAAAACGATTGGAACAGAAAAGAAAAGATGATCAGAAGAATGCATGTTGATTGATATGGTTCTAACAACTGCTTCAGTCTGCCAGGCGAGTACATCTAACATGACACACAGAGATGAGTTTGATACCCTATGCTGTGCCTAATTGGCAGTCTCATATGTTCATAAACCTGTTAGTGGATTAAAGATTCCAGGCCTATACTAACAAAGAAAAGGGCCAGGCAACCAGCGAGATTCATCTCTGTTTCTGCTGAAGTAGGACAGCCAGGCCACGTGGAAGAGAGACAATGTTCCTGTATCCTTAAAGGAACACGGCAACATTATGGGGAAAAGCGTTTACCGTCTTCTCCAGAGTCAGACGAGAAGTTTCCTCTCTGTGTGTTCAGTAGAAAGTATCCGGCTGCAAGCTAGCCTAGTGTAGCACAAATGAATGGAAGCGGATAAGGACCACGAATGCCGAGCTTAAAACTCTGGAAGAGGTGTTTCTTTTGGTCAACAGCTAGGCTTAGTGGTGCGTATGCATTTGTCCATGCAGCCGGATAGCTTTCTACTGAACGGACAGAAAATTGGTATTTATCTTCTTGTCTGACTCTGGAGAAGACGGTAAGCGCATTTCCCATAATGTTGGCGCGCTCCTTTAACACTTTCAGTGCCAACGACGAGATATCTCGTTTGTTCATGCCGACCGGTCAGTGCCAACGACGATAGATCTTGTATTTTTTTTTATTAGCGATTTGAATTCATATTTCATCAATCTAGCCCCACGTTAGTGCTGCAAACTCTCTCTGAGCTCCATTGGGAAAATACAGCCCCCTATCGTCTCTCCCTGTGGTACTGCACCCCTTTGGAATGGATTGAATGAAACGCATGAAAAAAAAAATCCTGCTTCCTCATTTTACTTCTCAGACAAGTCACCTGAGACGATCGGATTCATTGCCGAGCCCCAGAACAGCGTGGAATACATATTTCCAGTACCCAGCGTTCGATATTTGGAATGGCGATCAGGAATTGGAATAATCTTTTTGGAGAACATCTGATCGGCACGGTGGTGTAGTGGTTAACACTGTCGCCTCACAGCAAGAAGGTCCAGGGTTCGATTCCCGCTTGGGGACCAGGTTTCCATGATGCCAGGTACCCAGGTGGGGTATCTCCCAGGCCTTTCTGTGTGGAGTTTGCATGTTCTCCCCGTGCTCGCAAGGGTTTCCCCCCCGATAAGATAAACCCAATGGAAAAACATGCACTACAATAGATCGCTAACGCTGTGGCGTCCTTGACGAAGACGGACAGGAGCACTTGGATTGGTCCCCTGGCGCGGCTCACGTTGACGCCTGTCTGCTCCCGGCTGCCCTTGGGGGGGAAGGACGACGGGATGGGTTAATCGCAGATACGAATTGCATGCATGCATCGCATGTGTGCCGATTGGTGACCTCTGAGCAGGTCCTAAATTATTATTATTATTATGATCTGAGGTAAGGAATCAATTTGACCAGTCTTAGGATAATCAGAGCTTTTTTCACAGATATCAACATGTACCCTATGTGTGTGTGCGTGTCTGTGTGTGCTGATCAGGAAATGAGATAATCGATTTTTCAGCCCGCTTCTATAGCGTGCATAAGTACACATATACTATCGATAATCTAGCGTTTATTTGAAAACGATTCATAAATAGGCTGAAAAATTACAACGTTTTTTGTGTATTCCAGAATATTCTAGTAAAGGGCGTTTATCACAGAATCTTTATATTTTTCTGAAACGTTCAAAAAAACAAGCGTTTTTCAAAATGGTATAAAACGGAAATGAACCGATTAAAAAAAACAATCCGTTTCGACAATGTTGACTGCAAACAAGTCATTGATAAGCGACGGCCAGATTAGACACATAGCCATAATTTAAAATGTAGTTTATGCGTTCGCAAATATGAGAGCGCTATCATTGAAGTGGGTGGTGGCACTCAAGCACTAAATCGTGCACCCCCTGCTGGCACTGAAAGTGTTAAGTACACTGTGTTAACAGAGGAGAGCCGTGTTGAATATTTGAGTCTTAATGTACGGTAGGTTTGTAGAGATAGAGAGAGAGATTTACTATCCATTTACTCTGTGTCTTTGTACATGAGCCTGAGTGGGTTCGTATCTCAGGGGTTAGAACCTGGGGCAGTCCAGTGGAGAGAAGCAGAAGTCGGGCAGGACCTCGGCCACGCGGCGCCTCAGCCGCTCGCGCCTCACCTCCCGCTCGCTCTCCTGGCGAAGCAGACACGGGAACCGCCGCCAGGCCAGGAAACAGCTCCGCAGCGCCCGTCTGAAACACAAGAGGGAGGGAGAGAGAGGACCGAGGCCGTCCGTTGAGCAGCGGGCGGGTGAGATTCGGGGACCGCGGGGATAAAGAGAAGCTTGGCAACTCGTCACACTAGCGGTGTCGCTGCCAGGGAGCCAGTTGGGCTGTGGGTGGAGATTCACAAGTGTCTTGGCTGCTTCCTGCTCATTTACGCCAACACCGCCTCACTTGAGAAGATAAAAACGTTCTAAAAAAGAAGTTGATAAATGTCCAAATTGTGGTGCCGTGCCTCCGGAGGTAAGCCACAGCGGACCCGCGGGAGCTTCACAAACAAAACAAAAACGAAACCCAATATATTTAAATAATTTTTATATCTTTTTGTGGGAGATGAGATATTCCTTTATTGATCCATTTGGGAGAAATTTGGGCGTCATAGCAGCATGGGGGAAAGGGGGAGTATGAATTCAGATTCCCCAAAAACGGACTGCCTTTTTAGAAATAGAGCATATCTCACTTAGTAGTAATACAAAAAGAAATAAAAAGAAAAGTCAGCCAGCTAGTTTGACCACTTATTAAAGCTGTGTGCTGCTCTGGCGCCCCGAGTCATTACACAGGCCATCATCTGAAGGGCACTCCAGAGATACCAGCAGATAACCCGAGAGGCACCTCCTATGGATTTATGGAGATGCCGTTGCATTTTTACACAGCACACACCGCACCATTGGCCACAGGGAGAAAATGGATGGTGTAGGTCGGAGGCACAGTGAGTTCCGTGCCAGAATACATCATATCAAGTTACCCGCCACGGCGCCACGTGCTCCCAGTTCTGTGGGGAATCCAGCTCTACACCACATCCATATTGATAAAGGCACAGAGCGCACGTTACCACACAACTCTGTATATATATATATATATATATATATATATATATATATATATATATATACATACATACATATAGGTCAAATGTAACCATGGCTGTTTTGACTTCCTTTTTTGTTCATGGTGATTGTTTTTATTCAATTTTTTACATGTTTCAAAATCCAATAAAAATGTAAGTAAAATGGAGTGCCACCACACTGGCTTCACAAGCACATCAAATGGTTGTGTGAGTTCATTCCAGTTCAGACCTGTCGGCATATATAACTCATTTTGATGTGAGAACTCAACCATCATATTATAGGCCCACGGTGCCCCATTACTTCTCTATGGATCTGCTCCAGATTTTTTTCCTTTTTACCTTTTCTCTCATCCCCCAATTCAGTTCCCGATTCCCTTTCTGGCCATTGTGCTGACCTACTGTTGGTCTGGGGAGGGTGTAGACTACCACATGCTGACCTACTGTTGGTCTGGGGAGGGTGTAGACTACCACATGCTGACCTACTGTTGGTCTGGGGAGGGTGTAGACTACCACATGCTGACCTACTGTTGGTCTGGGCAGGGTGTAGACTACCACATGCTGACCTACTGTTGGTCTGGGGAGGGTGTAGACTACCACATGCTGACCTACTGTTGGTCTGGGGAGGGTGTAGACTACCACATGCTGACCTACTGTTGGTCTGGGCAGGGTGTAGACTACCACATGCTGACCTACTGTTGGTCTGGGGAGGGTGTAGACTACCACATGCTGACCTACTGTTGGTCTGGGCAGGGTGTAGACTACCACATGCTGACCTACTGTTGGTCTGGGGAGGGTGTAGACTACCACATGCTGACCTACTGTTGGTCTGGGGAGGGTGTAGACTACCACATGCTGACCTACTGTTGGTCTGGGGAGGGTGTAGACTACCACATGCTGACCTACTGTTGGTCTGGGGAGGGTGTAGACTACCACATGCTGACCTACTGTTGGTCTGGGCAGGGTGTAGACTACCACATGCTGACCTACTGTTGGTCTGGGGAGGGTGTAGACTACCACATGCTGACCTACTGTTGGTCTGGGGAGGGTGTAGACGACCACATGCCTCCTCCGATACAACTGCTTCTTTTCACCTGACAGCTAGTTTCACTGGGAGGTTCACATTATCTAATAATAATAATAATTAATTGCATTTATATAGCGCTTTTCTAGACACTCAAAGCGCTTTACAATGTAGGGTGGACTGGAAATCTCCCCCAGATCCCCTTCCTGCCAGTAGGAGTCGCTGTTGCAACGACCAGGACTCACACCCCACAGGCTTCCCACCCGCAAACACCCGAGTGTGAACCTGGGTCTCTGTGGTGGTAGGCGAGTGCTTAGACCTCTACACTACCCAGCCGCACCAGATCTCACACCCAGGTGACGTCACAAATCCCAGGGTCCTTCTCACTCTGATTTCTAGTTTCAGGAGTGAGTGGTGCATGTTCACAAATATTGATTGCAAAAAAGGGAGGTAGGGACCGCACTCTGAATATCGTTGTTTTTTATTTTCAAAGGACACAAAACGTTTTCAGCCATCCGGCCTTCATCAGTGTGTTCTACCACAAATATTGATTAAAATGTCCCAGGGAGGGGGCTTAAAATGGGTGGCGTTCCCCTTTAGCTGATCATAATGTGGGGCTGATGGAGTACAGGCTAGGCTATAGGCAAGGTGCCGACCTGCTCACTGGGAACAGTTGGGGGTTAAGTGCCTTGCTCAAGGAACCCGGAATCGAACTGGGAACCTTCAGAGTAAAATGGTCAATTAACTGTATTTATATAGCGCTTTTATCCAATGCCGTCTAGCTGGCCGTATGACAAAGAGTGCCGGTAGCTGACCTGCCGCTGTGCTGCTGAGCCAGCTCCTGGTGGTCCCAGTCTGCCAGCCTCTCCTCTGTCACATAGTCCAGCAGCGCCCCGAGAACTCTCCTCAGGGTGCGCTGCCGATAGAAGCGATCCGCCCGCTCCTCCAGGATCATCCGCCAGTCTTTCAGCTGAAACACACGACACTCATAGTTAGGGAAATCTTGGAATAAATTCCTTACCAAGACATTTCTTCACCAATGTGTTTGTAAAAGTGTCTAATAATAACCCATATCAAAATATTTTAATTCAACTCCCATAGGAAAACTTGTGACAGCTGCTGAAAGTTGGAGTACCCCGAACCTTATCTGTGAAACATTTTACACTTTAATTTACCTTGTGAGGTGTCAAACTAGGGATTTTCATGATTCTGAATCGATTGCAATAATCATGTACTTTCCCGCTCATCGCCAACCCTTTTTTTTTTTGTGAAAATAAATATGGGTTCTGGGTGCATGTACATTTAAAAGTAGCTTTATTAGTTTATTCACCTACTTGCCATGGTAACTAACTACTCATTGTTTACTGGTAACTGTTGTAGTTGGTTGGGATTTGCAGCAAGTGAGTGGCAGGTGTCAGTCATGCTCGAGCCATTTGCAACCCTCTCCTGTGTGGATCATGGACCGACACAATAGACTCCACACACATCAAATAACAATATTCACCAGTCAGCAAGATACTACAAGAAGATTTTACATCTGAAAAAAAGTACAACTGGAATATTTCATGTCACTACATTGATAATATGCATAATTATACATAATATATAGGGTGTGTGTGTGTACTATGACTACTATCATCAAATGATCTTACTTGTTAGCTAGCTGGCCACAAGTGCTGAACTTGCCCTCAAATGGTTCGAGGAGAACAACCCCTTCAACCACAACCGAGACAAGCAGTTGCTTGTGTCCTTCTCAACAGGATTCACAAGCACTGCAGATAGATGATGCAGTCAATACTGAAAGAGCAGCTGAAGTAGGGAGGGAGATACAGATAAAGCTGGATGGACAGTCGGTAACATCGACCATGGAGGTGAGGTTCAAGGTACAGGCCTTGTCATCACTCAGAAAGATTCCCAAGGTCAACCAAGGTTGTTCAACCGACGGGATATGACAATCGAGACAAGCTTAGCGTATGAGCCGACTCCCTTCCCCTTGTTCAGTAACAAAGACCAGAAAATGAACAAGGCAAAGAAGGCAGGCTTTTCCAAGACCAGGCCGAAGGAGTTGACCGATCCACTTGACCTCACTAACCAGCCCTGCTCCAGCCTGGTGGTTTCTGGCGGATGGCCGTCACAGGTTTTCCTATAGGAGCTGAATTTAAATGTGTGTTATTAGACACCTTTACAAACACATTGGTGAAGAAATTTCTTGGTAAGGAATTTATTCCAAGATTGGCCAAATATCTGATAATATTCCCTGACTATCACTCGCTCAGGGCAAGATAATCGCACATGTAGAGTTTGAGTGCGACAGGATATCGTGTTAAAATCTGTGGTATTATTATGCTCTCTCCAGAATGATAGAATAACAATGATAAACGGCAGAATAAATAAGCATTCATGAATCATCACAACCGGTGATAAAATACAAAGGGTGTACCCTTTTCCAGCAGTTTAGACTCCTCCGAAGCAGGATGTGGTGAAGCAGTTGATCAGCAGAGGCCCGTTTCTGAGCCAGGGACTCGCTGGCCGCATGCCGCCAGGATGAGACGCACCGTCTCAGGACAGATAGGTCATGATGACCCGCGGCGAGCTGGAGGGAGTTGAGAAGGAAGACCAATGAATACATGAGTCACATGAGTAACATCACTCTAGGTATACACAATGGCAGGACACTGTGGAATAATGATCCCCTTCCCCTTCAAATAACCTCCCAGTGAATGAATGAATGAATGAATGAATACTTTATTTAACAGATTGCAGAATGGGTACAATACAGTACGGCTCAATACACACAATTGTTAAGGGGATGCAGACCAGAGAAAGATGTTTGTCTTGTTTACATCAGGGTCCCCCATTTTCAATTCATAGTGACATTTATGACATACAGTCATACATGACATACAGGTATATAGTACGGTTACATTTGTGATATATACGATATGCAAATATACAGTACTGTTACCCATAGATCCTAACAGAGAATATATACATATGATGGGGAGGAGACTGTACATTTTTTGGACATTTACGGTGGCCAGTTTAGAATTGCAGCCTCCCGTAGGTGCTCTTTAAGAGCGGTTTTGAATGTGGGTAGGGATTCACATCTTTTTACGGCTGTGGGTAGGGCGTTCCACATTGTTGTGGCATAATTGCGAAATGTGTTTAGTCCCTTGTTTGTGCCGAATCTGGGTTGCACATGATTTGTGGAGCTCCCTCTGGTGTTGTGGGCGTGGTAGGTATTCACTGACCTTTGGGAAGTATTTCGACATGTACATGGGTACCTGTGTGGTGTAGTGTATCTTGTAGACCAGGCCCATTGCAAGTTGCTGTACTCTGTCGTATACTCTAAGCCATCCTAGGTAGTCAAAGTGGGCAGGGGTGAGGTGGGTTGTAGGAGTAAGGTCAATTATCGATATCGAGTGATATGATAACATTATCATATCGTTATCGCCCAGCCCTACTGTTTCACCACACACACACACGCACGCACGCACACAAACCCTGGTCTCCCCATCTAAATTCTCCTGTCTGGTTCTGCCAGCTCCTCTTAACAGGTGGCCCAGCAGATGCTCACAGCAACAGCAGTATAAACATCATTAAAGTATTGAGCGTGATGTCTGGACTATGTGTGTATGTCTGTGCGCATGTGCGTGACTGTGTGTGTATATGTGCGTGTCGTTTCGCAAGTGGCGAGTTTGCACTTTCAAAACAAGTCAGTATCCTCTCACCGCAGTCGTCCACAAAGTGTCCGTAGCTGCAACCTTGTCCCTGCTCTTTTTCACAACTTACAACTGTCTTTGTCATGAAAACACACGAGAAGTGACGGTTTTGGTCGGTCATGGAGGTATTTGTTTTGGTCAGAGGAAGACACTGGAGAAAGCACAAGTCAAGGTTTTAGCTGTTTCTCTTTTGCTCTGAGAGAATGAGCCGCCATTCTGTCCTTGTCCGGGTCTCATTTTCCCCATGGACTGTATAGTCGGCTATTTCCCAGATCTCTGCACATCCCCTTTTTAAAATGTCTGAATCACAGTTGAAACACTCTAATAACACGGCAGGGTCACTGACCATTGCAATAGGCTGAACATCATGTTCTGATTCAGACAAGTCGGCTTTTAAATTGACAGAGTTTCTTCAATCTGTTCATGGCCCCTGAATAGTTCAAAGTCAGTATAACTCAAGCACAGCAGAATGGTTGGTCACTCTCTCTCTCTCTCTGATCGATTCGCCGGGGGAGGGTTGTGTTACGGCAAAAGTTGACCCAGTTCAACTTTCTTGGGGTAACGCTTCTCCGTTTCTGCCCCACCCTCCAGAACATTTACAACAAGCGGTGCAGGGGCAAGGCTAAGAGAATCATTAAAGACTCCAGTCACCCGAACAACTGCCTCTTTAAACTGCTGCGGTCAGGCAAGCGATACCGGAGTCTCAAGGCGAGCACAGAAAGACTCAGAAGAAGCTTCTATCCCCAGGCCATCAGGCTGCTCAACGAACAATGAACACTACACAACAACAACCATCAAACGCACATAGCACACACATCCACACGCACACACTCACTTTAAACAAACACACTGTAGCACCCACTCCCCACACTTTATAGCACACACTCACTTTAAACAAACACACTGTAGCACCCACTCCCCACACTTTATATTTATTGATGAAGGATTGCACTACAACTCGTACACCTTACTGTAAATTGTACCTAAATTGTACCTCATCCCATTTCTGCTTTGCACTATATAGTATTGTACATTAGTACACTGCATAGTATTGTATATTATATGGTAACTCAGTTACGTCTATTCTGCATCGAACATTGTACATATGTCTATACTGAACACTGTGACCTCATTTTCTACTTCTAATTTACATGCTATACTATGTTATTTGATACTATCTTGTCTAGCACAGTCTCTGGAGCGTAACAGTAAGAAGCATTTTGTATGAAAGTATTCTGTACTTCTGTATGACAACTATTAAAGAAACTTGAAACTTGAAACTTGAACTACCCCCCCCCCCCATTAAAAAGAAGGGTGAGACTTAGGATTGGATGTGAATGTGCCCTGAGTCAGGGGGGTAGGTGGGTGGCTATGCGTTTATGCCCCGGGCTAAGGGGCTTAGGATGTCTCGTTTCACCACAGTGTGGGAGGATCGGCACCCCACCCGGTTCCCCCCAGCTGTCATCATAATTTAACGCGTGGGAACACAAGAGGCAGCGAAGTGAAGTGAAGCGAAGTGAAGTGAAAGTATGCTGTGTCTTTGTACGCCGGGAACGTCTCCAGGCATCGCGCCTGACGAGCCGCGTCTCTCCAGATGAACGGGGGACTCCCGTTGATTGGCGGAGTTCGACAGGGTGGTGGTGATCACCTGCTGGTTGGTTCGGCTGAGGTGGAGGAGGCGTCGCCATGGCGCCAGGCCTCGTCGTACCAACAGCGTCCTGTGGTAGTGGTGACGCGCCAGCGTCCTCTGCTGCTGTTCCCGCTCCACCTGCCGCTGTTTCTCCTGCTCCCTCTGAGAGACACGCACACACACACACACACACACACACACACACACACACACACACACACACACACACACACACGCACACGCACACACACACACACAACTTAGGCACAATTGCAGACATTGTGTAGTCCATAATTAGGCATTCAGACCGACAGATATGGATGATGAGGTGGTGGGGTCAGAGGTCGCTGTTGGTGCAATTTCATATGGATGTTGTATTATAGAACTGTGGAGGTGCACACAGACACGCACACACATTCGCACACACACACACACACACACACACACGACCCATTGTGAGCACAATATCTATTCAGGGGAGGACGGCTTCATGTATTCTGACTCATGTCTCCGTCTCTCTCTCTCTCTCTCTCTCTGCACCGTGCTCCCGTTCACCATGATACCTCTCTCACCTCTCTCTCCTGTCTCCTCTCCTCCTTCCTCCTCTCCACCGCGCTGAGTCTCTCCTCTTCCTCCTCCCTCTGCCTCTCCTCTTCATCCACTTTCATCCGAGCCTGAAAAGAGAAGAAGGTTTTTTTTCCCTCTTCCATTTCTCCCGCCACACACATGCACGTACGCAGATACACACACATGCACACACGGGGACTAAACTAAACCCCTGCATAATGTCCTCCGAGGCCCAAGCGGGAAGGAAAGACAGGCTTTCCTTTAGACCAACTCTGCTTTAGGAGCATCAGTATCTGGTGCCATCGCTCACCAGCCTCTCCTCCTCCTTCTTTCTCTTCAGTTCCTCCACCTCTCTCCTTCGTCGTGCGCGCTGGCGTGCACGCTCCTCCATGGCTGTGTGTATGAGAGAGAGAGAGAGAGAGAGAGAGAGAGAGCTGTTGGATTACTCAGGAGCACGTTTTGAAAAGGGTAATACGAGATGAAATAGTCTTTATCATGGATATAGGCATGGGTAACAAAGTTATTCAAAGGACTGTGAATTGGAATATATAGTCTGTGATACGCTCCAATTCTTTGCCTTTAAGAGGCAAAGTAATCTTGAAGTAATCACTTGTAATCAGGTTACGTATTGGAGCGATCCAATCGATTATGTTACTAATATTACAATTGTAAGCAGGTAATCAGTAATCTGCAATGGGATACATTTAAAAAGTAACCTTTAAAATAATTGCATTCAATTAAACTCAACATTTCATGTATTTCTGGACACCCATTGCTCCACCCAATACAAATATTGAAAGAAAATAAAAGTAATTGGGTTATCATGCCCTTCCACAAAGGTGTCTGCAGACCTCCTCCCATCCTGCCAACTTTTAAAACGTCTCTGTTGTTGTAAGAGCATTAGGACTAAAACGTCTCCGTTGTTGTAAACATTAGGACTAAAACGTCTCTGTTGTTGTAGCATTAGGACTAAAACGTCTCTGTTGTTGTAGCATTAGGACTAAAACGTCTCTGTTGTTGTAAGAGCATTAGGACTAAAACGTCTCTGTTGTTGTAAGAGCATTAGGACTAAAACGTCTCTGTTGTTGTAGCATTAGGACTAAAACGTCTCTGTTGTTGTAAGAGCATTAGGACTAAAACGTCTCTGTTGTTGTAAGAGCATTAGGACTAAAACGTCTCTGTTGTTGTAGCATTAGGACTAAAACGTCTATCGCTTTGGGGTCCAGCCGGTCTTATTCTGACAAATAAACATTAGGGTCTGGCGATAGATTCTGAACTTCTTTAAACCTCATATTGACGCAAGCATGTAACACAATCATGAATGCATATTTTAGACTATGCCGAGGTCCTCTATCAAAACCAACACAAAAACACAAATCTCACCTCTGAATGTAGTTTATAATAATAGCCTTTGTAGATTTGTTCTAAGACTTTCCTATGGAACTCATTGCATGTTAGATGCACTCTACTGGCCTTCCCTGTACACTAGGAGACACTCCCACTGGCTTCAATTCAGTCTCTGTATTGGGTTTTTATGTTGCAGGACCTCCTTGAAAACGAGATGCTACATCTAAAAAAAAAAAAAAAAAAAAAAAATCCACAATAGCGGCTATCCAGAGGCTGTATCCTAACCTGAACCTTGGTTATGTCAATTGGGAGTAGCTCTTGATCTATTGCTGCACCATAAAAAGAGGCTATGCTTTTTCTGGTGGGGTATAACTCTGGGACGCATTACACTCTGTGAATCTTAACGAACAACAATGTGCTTTTATGTAACAGTCATATTTCCACTGCAGAGGCGCACTGCTCTGACTACAACCTACCATACAGCTACTAGGGTTCAAAGTTCAATTAATTGGAACTTTGGAATGTCAGATTGGTCTGACTGGCAGGATAAAACCCTCTCCATAGAGTACAATGGCAGAGGCAGAACCTGAATGTGAAATGTGAATATCACTTACTTCGTACCTCGTGTGTATAAATTACCTACCTGGGGTCCATCCTAGAGGCTAATCTCTCCTGTGACAAAATGGCATCCAATGTAATAAAAAAAGACAACCAACGAACTCGATTCTTGTACCGGATCTCCTCTCTGGTAAACAAGAACACCCTGAAGACTCTGGCAGGAGCACTCATTCAGGGGTACTACGACTATGCTTGCACCTCATGGTACCAAAGCACCTCAAAGGCGCTAAAAACAAAATTACAAACATCTCAAAACAAACTGGTCAGACTACTGCTTGACCTTACTCCTAGAACCCACCTCACCCCTGCCCACTTCGACAACCTAGGATGGCTTAGAGTAGACGACAGAGTACAACAACTTGCAATGGGCCTGGTCTACAAGATACACTACACGACCAAGGTACCCATGTACATGTCAAAATACTTCCCAAAGGTCAGTGAATACCACGATCACAACACCAGAGGGAGCTCCACAAATCATGTCAAACCCAGATTCGGCTCAAATAAGGGACTAAACACGTTTCGCAATTATGCCACATCAATGTGGAACGCCCTACCCAAAGCTGTAAAGGAATGTGGATCACTACCCACTTTCAAAACCTCTCTCAAGAGACACCTACGGGAGACTGCAATTCAACACTGGCCCCTGTAAATATCCTAACCCAATCATTCCAACCCCCTCCAATGTACAGTCATTTACCTAGTATGGTTTTGTCAATAGTTCAATGTACAATTGTGTTTGTTTGTACAGTGTCTCCTCCCCCCCCCCCCTCAATGTACAGTGTTACTTGTTTATACAGTGTGCCCCCCGCCCCCCCCCCCCCCCAACCACCTCCAATGTAAATTACCCAGTATGGTTGTCAATATCCCAATGTACCCAACCCCCCCCCACCCAACCTCCAATGTACAGTTTCTACGTCAAATGTATATACTCCCTTTTCTTGACTCCTTCTGTATCACAAACAGTACTGTATTTGCAAATCTGGTATGTCATAAATGTATAGATGTAGCAGTACTGACTATCTGTATGTCATGTATGTCATATATGTCTATATGAATTGAAAATGGGGGACCCTGATGGAAACAAGACAAACGTCTTTCTCAGGTCTGCATCCCCTTAACAATTGTATGTATTGAGCCGTACTGTATTGTACCCATTCTGCAATCTGTTAAATAAAGTTTTCATTCATTCATTCATTCATAACATGCAGTATTGCTAGCCCCTTTCGTGACTGTGATGCACCGAGTGAATCCACAGTCACTTGCTCCTCAATAGGAAACCAACGTATGTTGACCATGAAGGACTGGTTCTGGCCGAATTGTTCGTTATACAAGTATCACAGAGACATTTCAAAGGTACTCACAGTTGCACGAGGGTTTCGGACAAAAATACAGGATGGTTTGAAAGCTCGGCGTTGCTAATAAACATTTTTAATATTTTTTATAAACTGGTCAACACTGCTCAAAACGGCATTATTTCCGGCATTGGCTGCCTGGTGCGCCTGCGCTGTGATCACAGTGCATGCGCATCATGCACCCAATGCCGGAAATAATGCAGTGTTGACCAGTTTATAAAAAATATTTAAAATGTTTATTAGTGACGCCAAGCTTTCAATTCAAACCATCCCGTATTTTTGTCTGAAACCCTTGTGCAACTGTGAATACCTTTGAAATTTCTCTGTGATACTTGTATAACGAACGGTTCGGCCAGAACCAGTCCTTCATGGTATGAAGTATGATCGTGTTGTCTGCGTTGTTGTCTTTTACGAAGCACCCCGCAAAGCCACAATGTGGCACTCACTCACTGTGCCCCTAGTGGCGCTTCACAGGCTTGGCATGTCCGGCAGCGTGGCTACATGGGTAGAGCTCTGGACTCATGAGCGGAAGACCACCGGTTCGAGCACCGGTCAAGGAAAGTGTCGGAAAGTGGTGTTGTTGTCCAGCAGGGAACACTCTGTCCTCTAGACTTTTGGCGGGAACAATGCCCCCTTTTACGGTGATAGGAACAACATACAGTGGCGTCCTTCAGGTGAGACGTTAATCCGACTGAATTCGGTCGTTAAAGAACCCAGGGCGCCTATCTGAGCCTTTCAGCCATTGTGTAGTGTAGTGTGATGTGTGCCTGGTGAATGGCAACCATTGAGCCTGCGTAGCCCAAGGTTGGGTGCTACATAGTGGTGGTGAAAGTGGTGTCCAAAGTCCTTGAGCGAGTAGTCTATATCCAGCTACAATCTTTCCTTGCCATAAACACCATCCACGAGAAAAAACAGTCTGGTTTTAAAACATCTCACAGCACTGAAACGGCATTCCTGAGAGTCCAAAATTATTTGCTCCCGGCCGCTGACTCATGTAAAATGTGAGGAACAAATTATATAAATGCAGCCATTTGCCATTAGCCATCTATTCTCCCTGGCCTTTGGCCAGAGCTGAGCCTGCCTCCTAGGTTGTTACTTTTATGCCTTATTTTTGTAATCTGCTGCACTTTTCTTTCTTTAATTTTTTATTTATATCTGAACCCCATGCACTCATTTGACACTCAAAGAGCTCCCCTCAATGTAGGGTGGAAATTGCCTCCTTCACCACCATTATCACCATTATGATTATGGTGAAGGAGGCCATTTCCACCCTACATCATAACGTGCTTTGAGTGTCTAGAAAAGTGCCACATACAGTAAATACAATACTCATTCATTCACTCACAGCCCTTTTCTTTGCATCAGTGAGAGCCGCGTGTCCTTGTTGATCTGACGCGCTGAGTGCTGATGCGCAGAAGCAACTGTGTTGACATGAGTGAGACGTGAGAGAGAGAAAAAAAGCGGTCCCGTAAAGATGCTCGCGTGAAGCAGGACAGAAAGTCCCCAGAGTGGATAATGTGCATGTCTCTTCACATTCCTCCCACGTACCGTTAGCTGGGGCTTTGGGGGAGCAGCGTCGCCCCTGTTAGAGAACTTTGGCCCAGTTGTATTTCTTCTCCAGCAGTTTGGCTTTCTATACAATGACTCTTAAGCCATGAAATAAAATTTTACTTTTTCCATTATGCTCCATGACAGTCTATGTGTGTGTCTTTGTGTGTGTGTGTGTGTGCGTGTGTGCGTGTGCACGCTGCTGACTGACCCATAACAATAGGATGAGGGCAGGGCTGCTGGGCGACCACTTTTCTGGGAGCTGAAGAACAGCTAGCGTTCTCCTGGGGGACGTCGGGGGCCCTGGAACAGAAGACATTCACCCAGGAGCCTCAGGAAATGTTGATGTGTATAGATCTCTGCCTTCGGTCAAACCTTCTCCCGACCAACACTAGCGGAAATCACAAGTCTATGTACAGTACTAAGCTTTTTCTGGGTGGGGTATAGAACTCCCGGACATATTATACTCTGTGAATCTTAACGAGCAACAATGTGCTTTTATGCAACAGTCATATTTCCATGGCAGAGGCAACACTGCAGCACAAACTGAAAAATACATTTTAATAAAGAAAAAATAACACTACTATGTCAAATCTGACACAAAAACACACCACCAGTCACTTTTAAATTGATTCGGGTTGGCTAAAATATCATGTTGTGTAGACTTTTTGGAAATGACCAGCGACTACAACATATTATAGACCACTGCACTTCCGCGTTACATTGAGCTCATGGAGGAGAGAGTGGCGGGAGAAAATGAATGAATGTGGATGAGAGCCTTGACATTAAGTGGTTGTAGGTACGGCTGTGGGGGTGCGGGAGACATGATCCAATCTACTTTTATACGCCTGAGTCTCCTGAACACGTAGAGACCAATCCCAAATCGATCGGCACTTTCTCGACCGAGCAATCGTCACTTTTCCGCACCTACTCTCGAACTATGCATGTGCAGATTGCCCACGGAGTCTCGATTTCTAGGTTTATCAATCTGCGCATGATTTGATTTGATTTGATTTTATTAGGGATCCCCATTAGCTGGTGCGATAGCAACCAGCTAGTCTTCCTGGGGTCCACACACAAAAAAACACAAAAACAATCACCATTGCAAAAAAACAAAATTATTAAAAGTCAGTACACACAATGCATAATGAACCTACTGTAACAATTAATATAGCTAAAATTACATTAGTGTAAAACAAAAACAAAAAACCACTTTACAGTGTTAAAAACAATTTAAAAACTATTTAAGATTCTTTTTAAAAGTGAATCTACTGTAAATGCAGCAGAGGTTCCGAGGCAGGCCATTCCACAGAGTTAATGCTCTAAAAATAAAAGATCTCCCCAGAGCGCTGGTTCTAGGACCTGGCAATTCAAGCTGCCCACTACTGGAACCTCTAGTGTAATGCTCGTGCACAGTATTACTAAAAACAATCTGATTATGTATAAAAACAGGAGTCTTACTGCTCAAGTATATTAAAAGACAATCTATTTTCAACGTTAAGCCAAGAGAGGCGGGCATGCATACGGCTCACATTAGACCTTAGTGAGCAGCCCAGTACCAACCGTGCTGCCCTGTTCTGGACCACCTGGAGCTTCCTGAGGTCACCACTGGCAGCAGATGACCACATCGTGGTAGTAGCGGGAGTAGATGCGGAAAGGTGACTATCGCTCGGCCGAGACAGTGCCGATCGACTTGGGATTGGTCTCTCCGTGTTCAGGAGACTCAGGCGTATAAAAGTAGATTGGATCATGTCTCCCGCACCCCCACAGCCGTACCTACAACCACTTAATGTCAAGGTGCTCATCCACATTCATTCATTTTCTCCCCCCGCTCTCTCCTCCATGAGCTCAATGTAACGCATAAGTGCAGTGGTCTATACAGCTAGCGGAGGGTTCAAATTTCAATTAATTGGATTGGTTTTACCGATGGATAAAACCCTCTCCATAGAGTACAATGACAGAGGCAGAACCTGAATGTGAAATGTGAATATCGCTTCATACTTTGTGTATAACGCCATCGGAAGTCACTCCCCAGGTTCACATCATAATGAACGGACCACTTTTAATCAGTTAAGTGCTAAACAGGCACATTCGTGAAGTTGACTGACATGCATTTAACGGTGTATATTACCACAGTGAATCTTGAATTGCCTCAAGAGGATGTGGTATATTATTTTTTAATAAAAACGAATCCTTAAATGCCCTATCCCACCTTAATTAAGTAAATGATTGCTGCTAATTACTTTTCACACATAACTAACCACCTCTTGCGTCGCGCTGGGAGAATAATAGCCACCGTAATGGAAATCAGAGAAAACTTTAGAAGTTTTATGTTGAGTTTTTCTTTTTTTCATCCATCCTTGTAGTTTATTAAAAAATAAAAGTCCTCCGTCCATTCAGTGAAGCATATCCGATGAAATGACTAATTGTGAGTCATGATTTCAGTCCATCGCACAAGCGTTTTGCAAATATCGGAGGCGGAGATTGTCTGCGTTTGTTGGAAGTCAACGGAGTGCGACGCATTTCAACAGGCCTCGGAAACAACAGTCTAACCGCTTCACAACACTGAGTAGACTGTATGGAGAAAGTGTTTTTGTTACTTCGTACCCTATTGACCGATCCCCCCATGCTCCAATGATTTTATAAGGACCGACTTTAATCCATTTGGTGTCCTCTCGGTGAGTGCCACCCTGGTTAAATAGCAACTGCCACGGGCGGAGATACTCTGCCGACTGTTGGACTCGTTCTTTTAGTTTTTTCCTTTGCAGTCACTGAATATCACCCACACGACATCCACACTCCCTTCAATCAACCTCGTTTCTCAAAACAAACAAATTCACATTAAACCTTTGTTTCAACAACAACAAAACAATTCACCGATATGTAGCCTATACTCTGTTTCCTGGGCTTCCAAGAAGTCCCAGACCGTGACTTATGATTGATCTTCATGTTATCTTGGTACATCTGCCTTAAGTCCCAGACCATGACTTATGATTGATCTTCATGTTATCTTGGTACATCTGCCTTTAGTTTTTTGATGCACCAGCTTCCTGGAATGATCTTCAGCTCACACTAAGAATCAATACCCCACCATCCTCTGGACAAACATGATCACAAACCTCCCTACCTCTCTTTCTTTGTGTTTTCTATCTTCACCTGCAGTTTTTGTGCTATGTATGCAACTGTATCTTATCCCTTTTAAGTATTCTGAACTGTTTGAATTTGTGATCTCGACGGCATTGCAAAGTGTAAAACCTCAATGTCCATTTCAAGAATAAATAAAGGTTTCAATCAATCTTCTGCAGCCTGTATGTATTTATCGAAACTATCACAAGGTCTCGTCTTGACTCTTGAATAGATCAGTGGATGATATTCAGTAGGCATGGCTTCCTCTTCTGCAACTTGATGTAAAATGACACTTGTTATATTAAAACGTCAAGCCTTGACAAGTGAGACAATCGATTTGTGTGGCATCGATCGGCACACTTTTCAGCACCACAGTGAAGGACAGCTCCAATTGACCAAAGTACCTGTCATGCAGCTGTCCATTAGGCATAGCTGTCCCTTAGCCTCCGTTCACACTGCAAGCCGTAGTGCTCAATTCTGAGTTATTGCTCAGATCAGATTTATTTAAAAAAAAAATTTTCGTTTGGCTGTTTTTTAAAACATTATTAAAAAATGCGGCCAATATCAGATTCCAGTGTGAACTGGTCACACTCCTGAACTGACACACATGCGCAGATGAACAATAATGAAGATGGATGTAAAAGATTGTGACAAATGTCACTAGAGTGAGGTAAAATTCGCATTTATTCTGATATGACTGTTCAGACTGAGGTCGCATTGCAAAAAAAATATCTGTATTTTTTATTTAGGACCACATATGAAAGTGGCCCAAATCAGATTCAATGTGATCCGAGTATGAGCACAAACCGTAGCCGTAGTTCCTTTTGAAAGGTATACCTTAGAAACCTTCGTAGAAGGTTACAGTTGTACTTAGATACAGCGGTACACAATACAACCCACATTTCCTGAGTTACAGTGAGCCTACCTCTGCTCCTCGGAGTCCCGGTTGAGCCCCTCCGGCCCAGCGGCTGCAGGGCCTGCAGGCTGAGTGAGCCACTGCGCCTCCAGCTTCGACCCCGTCGCGCTCCGTTCCTCCTGCAGCCGTGTGATCTGCTCCTGCTGCTCCCGGAGGAGCCTCTTCTGCTCCGCGATCGTCCTCTGCTGGGCGCTGTGCCTGTTCTCGAACCTCCCGCCTTGTGACGTCACTGTCCCGGGACGGGCGGTGGCGTTACGCTCGCCGTCCCTCTGCCGTGCCCGGAAAAACTCGCCGGCACTCAACGCCGCGTGCCGCCGAGTCACCTGCCACGGCTGGGTGGGCTTGGTCACAGCGTCCGCTGAGCCGTCACCCCGAGAGGTCGGGCTGGGAGCGGAGGCTGGAGGGTCTGACCTCTGGTGACCTTGCTGCAAGGAAGCAGAGAAGAACAGAACACATGGGGAGATGTTAGAATAGACTTTTTCAATGTTTCATAACGATGACACAGTACCGATGCACGGCATATGC
This sequence comes from Notolepis coatsorum, assembly GCF_963971535.1. Classification (NCBI taxonomy): domain Eukaryota; kingdom Metazoa; phylum Chordata; class Actinopteri; order Aulopiformes; family Paralepididae; genus Notolepis; species Notolepis coatsorum. The sequence continues at coordinate 66,092,373 of NC_140176.1, forward strand.
TGGTCCGTGGAAGTATCCGGTGTCAGGCACGAGGGTATGGATGAAATTGGTGCTACAGACCCTGGAGTTTGCGTGATCAGTTATCTTGTTTGACGGCTACAATCTGCACACCATGCTGTTGTTTCTTTAGAAGAAAACTTTCATTTGGGACAGTAAGTTGTATAGATGTTTGGAGGGAACACCCTACACCCTGCAAGACAAGGTCGGGGCGACAGAAGGGTAGAGCAGTCGTCTGGTAATCCCGGCAGGTTCCCGGCTCGATTACGGCTACTCTCGGCAGCGTGTCTAGGGCGGCGCTAATAGCACCCTTAACTGCACACGATTAGTGTGCGCTATGTGCTCCGTCTTTGCGAGCCATTCACTAAAGATATTGAGCGGATGAGATACTAGCGCAAACACGCCCATAGGTGTGCAATTTGCTCCTGATTTGCTTCAGCGCAGTTGGCTTGCGGAGCAGTTTGCACCTGGCAGCGCTGTTGGCAGATAATAATAAACTTTATTTGTATAGCACCTTTCATACAGAAACTGCAGCTCAAAGTGCTTCACAACAGAAAAAAGACAGGCATAAAATGAGCACATAAAGTGCAGACTATTATAGGAGGGCGGCTGGGTGGCGCAGCGGACATTGCGCTCGTCACCAATGCAAGAGACACCGGGTTCGACTCCGGCTGTCAGCGTTGCCTCCGGCTTGGGCCAGCCGTCATACTAACTCAATTGGCAGAGTTAGCGGGTGGAAGTCGATGGGTGGTAATCTGGACGTTGTGGACAGCGACTCCTACAGGTCGGTTGGGGGACGCCTGCACAGCAGAGACAGGAAATGGCGGGGGTAGTGTGAGCCTCCCACACGTTACACCTCGCCAATGAGAGTCAGGCGACAGGCTGCCTCCTTGTGTATCGGAGGGGACACGTGATGCAAGGCTTCTATTCTTCCTACAACTGGCCAGTGGGGGGCATATGCGAGCAATGTTCAAGACAGGGGAGGGGAGAATTAGCACAGCGGAATTGGGATGGGAGAAAAATAGAAAAAGTGGATCAAAAAATAAATAAAGTGCAGACATATAAAATCACTGTTTTTCACATTAGGATCTAACATCCCAACAGGCCACCTTGTTTATGGTTTGATTCAGTTTTAAATAGACAGTAATAAAAAGAGTAAGATAAAATAGACAGAGTAAAATAGTGCAATAGTGCAGTACAATAAAATAGTAGAATAGAATAGATAAAATATAAATTTTTACAGTGCAATAAAGTTTTTCTGGATTACTGTTCAACAGTTCAAAGTCGTCTTTACCTTCTCTGTTTGGTATCCAGAGTTTAAAACTTGACAGTCTTCCCTCCTGTTTTATACCCACTTTGACCCTTAGAACAAATAAAGTTATTATTATTATTAGAACCTCCCACTCAGGGCAAACCTCCCTCTCAGGGCACAGTTCCCTCTCTCAGGGTGCAGTTCTGGGCCTGGGTCCTACACAGTTTTAAAGCCTGACAGTCTCTTGTTTGATACCCACACAGTGATACCTACCTGACAGTTTTTAACCTGTAATAAAAAGTAATAGACAGAGTAAAATAATACAGTACAATAAAATAGTAGAATTGAATAGATAGTAAAATTATGCAATAGAATGGACAGAGTAAAATAGTGCTACAGTACAATCAACAACAGAGTGTATTAGAAGGCTATGGTGAAGAGGTACGTTTTTAGCTTATTCTTTTAAATATTAAGAGATCTAGCTTCCCTAATGTCCATAGGTAGTGTGTTCCATAACTTTGGTGCATAGTTTGCAAAAGCTGCATCCCCAATTTTCCTTAGACTGTGGCTTGGAACCTTCAATAGACCAGTAGTAGATGATCGCAATGTTCTAGGAGGCACATAGTTGACTAGAGAATTTGCAATGTAGCTTGGTCCTGTTCCATTTAGTGCTTTGTATATAAGGAGGAGGACCTTTAAATCAATTTGAAATGTTACCGGAAGCCAGTGTAGGTTAGCTAATACTGGACTGATGTGGTCTCTCCTCTTGGTTCTAGTTAGTAGCCTAGCTGCCGAGTTTTGAATGAGTTGGAGTCGTTCTGTGGTTTTTTTTGGGAGGCCGGTGAGGAGTGCATTACAGTAGTCAAGTCGGCTTGAGATAAAGGCATGGATCAGTTTTTCAGCGGCTTTTTGATTTATAAAGGCTGTACCGTATCTATGTTTCTAAGGTGGAAAAATTATGTTTTTGTCACCTTGTTGACGTGCGATTTAAAGCTTAGGTCTGAGTCTATTATAACACCAAGACTTGTAACTTGGGGTTTGATCCAAGGAGTAAGTTGCCCCATATTGCTCTGTAACATTTCTCTTTTTGTTATAGGACCGACTAGTAGGATTTAATTTTTTTTTCAGTTTTAGGAAGTTGTTCGTCATCCATTTGTTTATTGCTAAGAGACAGGCGGAAATGGAGTTAATAGCTGTGTGATCATTTGGTTCAGCAGAGATGTACAATTGTGTGTCATCTATGTAACTATGGAAACATACATTGTGTTTTCTAATGATGTCTCAGAGTGGCAGCATGTATAGTGAGAATAATAATGGACCAAGGCAGCTCCCCTGTGGAGATAGATACTTTATTAATCCCCTTGGGGAAATTCAGGGTATCTCGCAGCTCACACAGTATACAGACATTGACAGTTCTCATTCAGTTGTTTCACGTTATGTCTGCATCATGAATTAAAAATAAGCAAATAAAATTCAATTAAATCACATCTATCAATATCAATAAGAGCGTGATGAGATAAAAGCAGGTGTATAAAACAAGTGTGTAAAAAACAGGTGTATGAAAAACCGTGTATAAAAACAGGTGTAAAAACAGTTGTGTGGGTCAGAGGTCAAGGTCCCCCGCACTATATTACGCTGTTGTACAGTCTGATGGCAGTAGGGACAAAGGACCTCCTATGCCGCTCAGTCCGTGAGTGCAGGGAGATTAGCCGTCCGCTGCGACTGCTGCTCTGCCCCACCAGGGTGTGGTGGAGAGGGTGGTTGGTATTGTCCATAATGGCCAGCAGCTTGCTCTGCGTGCGGCTCTCCACCACGGTCCCCAGTGGGACCAGTCTCCTCCCCACCACTGAGCCAGCCTTTTTCACCAGCTTATCCAGCCGCCTGGTATCCCTGGCCGTGGTATTACCACCCCAGCAGACAGCGGCATACAGGAGCCACCACTGCCTCATAGAACATGAACAACATTTCCCCACACACATTAAAAGACCTGAGCCTCCTAAGGAAGAACAGCCGGCTCTGTCCTTTCTTGTAGAGCGCTTCCGCGTTTGCAGCCCAGGCCAGCTTATCGTCAAGGTGCACACCTAAATATTTGTATGTCTGCACCGTCGCAATGTTGTTTCCCCGTATGCTGACTGGTTGCAGAGGTGGTTTCAACCTGCGGAAGTCCAGTATCATCTCCTTGGTCTTTGTTGCGTTCAGGAGAAGGCCGTTCCGTTCGCTCCAGTCACTGAATGCTCGCACCTGGTCCCTGTACTCTCCCTCCTGTCCCTTCCTCACACACGCCACAATCACTGTGTCGTCCGAGTATTTTTGGACATGGCAAGACTCAGAGTTGTAAGTGAAGTCTGCCGTGTAGAGGGTGAACAGGAACGGAGCGAGAACAGTCTCCTGTGGAGCCCCAGTGCTGCTGACCACTGTCTCCGAGACACAGTTGCCCATTCTGTACATTGGAGGGGGTTGGGTTTGGACATTTACAGGGGCCAGTTTCGAATTGCAGTCTCCCGTAGATGCTCTTTGAGAGTGGTTTTGAAAGTGGGTAGTGATTCACATTCCTTTACAGCTGTGGGTAGGGCATTCCACATTGATGTGGCATAATTTGCGAAAAGTTTTTAGTCCCTTGTTTGAGCCGAATCTGGGTTTAACATGATTTGTGGAGCTCCCTCTGGTGTTGTGATCGTGGTATTCACTGACCTTTGGGAAGTATTTTGACATGTGCATGGGTACCTTAGTGGTGTAGTGTATCTTGTAGACCAGGCCCATTGCAAGTTGCTGTACTCTGTCGTCTACTCTAAGCCATCCTAGGTTGTCAAAGTGGGCAGGGGTGAGGTGTAAGGTCAAGCAGTAGTCTGACCAGTTTGTTTTGTGAGGTTTGTAATTTTGTTTTTAGCGCCTTTGAGGTGCTTTGGTACCATGAGGTGCAAGCATAGTCGTAGTACCCTTGAATGAGTCTTCAGGGTATTTTTGTTTACCAGAGAGGAGATCCGGTACAAGAATCAAGTTCGTTGGTTGACTTTTTTGATTACATTGGATGCCATTTTGTCACAAGAAAGATTTGCCTCTAGGATGGAACCCAGGTATGTAATTTCATATTTCCTTGTGACAATATTGTCACCCACTGTAACTGAGAAGCCGTTGGTCTTGCTGAGTTTGTTATTTGAATCGAAGAGAATGGACTCCGTTTTAACCAGGTGTAATGATAGTTTGTTATCAGCGAGCCAGGTGCAGATTCTGCCTAGTTCCGAGCTGAGGGTTTTTTCAACCTGTAACTTGTTCTTGTCAGAGACCAGCAGGGCTGAGTCGTCCGTGAACAGGAACAAGTTGCAGTCACAAGCTGACGACATGACATTTGCATAAATTAGGAACATTAGCGGTCCTAGTATGCTTCCTTGTGGAACACCACAGCTCACTGTGAGGGGGGGAGGATAGGGTACCGTTTACCTCCACCATCTGTTCTCTTCCCTCCAGGTAGGATTGCATCCAACTCACTGATAGACTATCAAAACCAATGGTTTTTTGCTTGTCAATCAGAATGGAGTGATTGACAGTGTCGAAGGCCTTTTGTAGGTCCAGCATGACCATGCCGCAGTATTTGCCTGCGTCCACCTCTTGTTTGATGTGGTCGTTCAAAATTGAAGGCATGTGTGTCAGTGGACTGGGATGTTCTGAAGTCAGATTGGAATTCGTAGATTCGATTTTTTTCCGCCAGGTACTTTTCGACCTGTTCGTATACTATTTTTTCCATGACTTTCGAGATGGAGGTAAGAATAGAAACAGGGGTATATTAGGGGTATATCCTGTATAAGACATTTAACTAAATGGTGATTTCATTGGATATGCACTGTTAACTAATGCTTGTATATCTTATCGTGTGTTGTCATGTTTGTTTATATGTTTGTTTAAAAAATAATAAAAAAAATGAAATACAAAGAAACAGGGCGGTAGTTGCCTGGGTCTAATTTGCTGCCCTTTTTGTGCAGGGGGATTACACCCGCAATTTTGAAGTCTTTGGGTACGTGTCCCTGTTTTATGGAGAGGTTTATTATGTGTGTGATGACTGGGGTGATGGCGTTATGAAGTTATTTTGTTATTGAAGAATAATTCTAGTTCACATTTTGATGCAGATGACTGTGGAGGGGTGGGGGCAGTGTAGAGTAGATGGCTGAGAATAATATTCTAGAGTTTCCAACATTCTCTGTGATAATCTTAGAGAAATAGTCCTTTCTTGCCACTCGTATTTCTTTGTTATAGGCAGTCATGGCTTCCTTATATATATCGCAGTGGACTGTGTGCTTGGTTTTCCTCCATTTTTGTTCAGCAGCTCTACAGATTCTATTTGTCTGACCAACACTGCTATTGTTTAACTATGGGGAGATTTTGTCACTTGAGTTTTTTTTCAGGAAGGGGAATAAATAAACCCAAAATGAGGCATAGACATAACCATTTGTATTTTGTTTATTTCATATTGAATTTTGTTTATTTCGTAATGTATAGAACTTTTCATTGGCTGTGTTTCCAGCGTCTACTACTCATGAACCTGACGAAACGTTATAAATTCAAAGTTTATTCTGGAGCATATGAGTGTGCGGGTTGTATTCACCTCATTAGTGTGGGTGACCTGGCGTTAGCCAGGTCACTTGCCACACTATTAGAATCTATACTATTTTTATTCTTCTTTATTCCGCCGATTTTGCCAACAAAACCCCTCCCAGAGCATTCGCGCCCCATACACGTGAAAGGTATCAAAACGACCGGCTTGCTGTCAAAAAGTATTTTTTTTATGAAAAAATATATATATAAAAAAACGTATTAAAAAACTTTTCTGAGTTTTTAAACATTTTCGGGAAAAAATATTTAAAAAAACGAATAAAAAAACCTTTCTGAGTTTTTAAAAATTTTCGGGAGGTTGTGCCATTGTACTCAGTAGGGATGTCCTCTTTCATTGGTCTATGTTGACCATGCCCATAGTTTGGCTCCTCCCCCTTTTTGTATCTTTTGAACCGTTAGTCAGAGAGACCCTCTCCCGTTGGCCGGCGGTGCACAGGCGTCACCCACACTGTCACAATTTCCCCCGCGCGGAATTGTCTAGTTGTGATTATTACCTAACCCAGCACCTAAAGGAGTGATGTGCTTTGGGGGGAATATATAGCATTGCCACCGCTAAGTGAGTGTGGGATTCATCAATTTCAACTTGAACTTGGTTATATTTACGCACAGCTCGGACCATGCGTACCTGGCGCCCGTTGGTAGAATATATTATTACAACAAGGAAATGAGCTTCTGTGCATTAGTTTCAACACTGGCATGTTCTGTATGAACCGTAATTCATTATAGTTCATTGTAAAATAGCAACAGTAGTGTAATTATGGTCAAAACCCTATAAGTAGCATTTGGAATAATAGATCTTTCTCTCAGAATGAATGCAGCATGGTTTATATAGCGTTATCGGAATATACGGGGTGTACTGACTGACTGCGCTCCGCGTAGCTCAACTCGTTATTATTTTGTGCACAGACCGCAGAAACACGGGAACGTTTTGATTATATTTAAAAGGCTTTACGTTAAACGAAACAAGTGGAATTTCGAAGCTGTAAGCAGAATACAAGTCATATGAACACCCACGATAGTGTTCTTCCCCCTTTTTACTGTATAAGAAAGAATAAAAAACGCATTGCAATGACACCAGGGTGTATGTGTATTACAAAACCCTTGCAATAACAAACATAGTGGACAGACACAAGTTCACAACATATAAATATGATGATGGAATTCATTCAAGTCCTCTCCACCCTCGGGTCTTTGCCACCGGCACGGTCCATCGTGATATTGGAGATGGATCGAGCAATAGACTGTTACTGTAGCTGTCAAAGCTCCATCACAAATGCAGTTATGTGAATAGAAAGGGATTCCACTCAGTCAATGTTGCGATGCGCATTTGCCTGATACATGTTGTTGCTGCATGCCGGGAGGAAAGGCATGCTGCATGTTTTCAATTCATTAAATAAAACGGATACTTTTTGCAAGGGTTTACTGACTGTCATACAAATAATCAATCAACTACATACTGTAACTTTTCAGTGCACGTTCTTATTTACATTGTGACAACAGCCTTGTGAGTTCCCGCAGTGACCCGCACACAGACATGATGGAATTCAAGTTCATGTTTGTATTGATCACATATAGGCAGGCTACACATGGCGTATCTGCTACATCATACATGGCAGTAAGATTCATTGTTCTTGTATATGCTCTCGTATTATTGTTTATATAGGCTACCCAATACTGACATCAAAATAGATTGTATGCTTCTAGAAATCATCAGCAGCAGGTAGAAAATAGACGGAAAATCCGTCGCGATTTGGAATAAAATTGAGGAGAACTTTAATCCCTGGGTATTAATCAAACAAAACGGAAAAAGGCAGTCATATTCCAGCACGGTCTTTATTAGTGTTTGCGCTGCCCATGCAGCAATGGTTAATAGATATCATATCCGACATCACCGTACGTGTACACGTCTGTCAGCCTGTCTCATAACACGCTTCCCTCGGTTTAGTCCATTCTTCCACATTTCATGGGGGTGTCCATTACCGTATATGGTTAATCGGGGCGGTTTTGCTATGCAAATACGTGAAAGTGTGCACGAGCCTCGGCGCAGGGCCAAGGTGATATTTATCATGACAGGTGTGCGTAGAACCTGCGTACGCACGTGTGGTAAATCCAGTTTTTTTTGTGCGTGCACTGATTCTAAATTCTGTGCTTACGTGTGGAAATAGAACATTTTCTACGCCACGTTGATGAATGAGGGCCCAGGCATCTAAGCCGGCTTTTTAAGATGCCAAATGTGCACGTTCTGATGTGAGCCCGATTGTACACTGCCTCTCCAACGTTGGCAAGTGGACCCAGGGAGTTTGGCAACCACATTCGTTATTATATTACTGGCATTGCACACTACCTGTGTTGATTGAATACATTTGCTTCCTATTTCAAGAAATGTGAGTGCAGTTAATAATAATAATAAACTTTATTTATATAGCACCTTTCATACAATGATTGCAGTTTAAATTGTTTTATATAATGAAGACATAATAAAACAAGCAGCAAGAGCAATGCATAACACATACAAATTGCAGCATGATGCAAAATCAAAGTCTCGTTACAAAATCAATCAATAGCACCGACAACATTGGGAAAGCCGACAACGTTAAATAACAATATTTAAATAATAAATAAAATTGCATGGGATCTCTGGGTGGCTGGCTCAATAGCATCCTTGATTTCATTGAGTAGATCAAGAATTGCTTGAGCTGGCAACCTGTGTCTCCGGATGATTTCAGTCTCGCCTAAATCAAAAAGTGATATTCTCATTAGAAATATTCTTTCATGGGGGCGGCTAGGTGGTGTAGTGGGCAAGGCGCTCGCCACCAATGCAGGAAACGCTGGGTTCGAGCCCAGCTCTCCACATTGCTATCAGCTTGGCTGGTCGTTCATACTAACACAATTGGCAGTGTTAGGGGTGGGAAAGCTGATGGGTGGGGATCGGACGTTGTGGACAGCGACTCCTACAGGTCGGTTGGTGCGCCTGTGCAGCAGAATCAGGAAGCGACGGGGGCGGCGTGTCCCTCCCACGCAGACCCCCGCCGCTGAGAGATCGCGCTGTGCAGGTGAAAAGATGCGACGGCTGCTTCCTCGAGTACCGGAGGGGACACGTGATGTAAGGCTTCGTCCACATTGCAGCCGGCTTGTGGGAGGCATGGCCTAACAGCGTTCGAGACAGGGGAGGGTAGAATTGGACGATACGAAATTGGGATGGGAGAAAAATGGAAAATGGGAGAAAAAAGTAGATAAAAAAAAAAAAAATCTTTCATGAGCACGCCTGGCATTACGATGCCTTCGCCTGGCAACAATTACTGCTGCTATGATCACCTGAGACCCTGGCAATGACATCCCTTTATAAATGCGCTTAGTTACCACCAAATCCCTGAAGACGCAAAAATGCTGTCGCTTTAACTGCCTGTGGCAATTAGCGCCGATCTTTGTGAATTGGGAGTGTATCTGGGATGAGGCTCATTTGCATAGAAAGGGGCACATGTTCCGCTCATATTACCTCATTTAAATACCCGCAATACCACTGACGCACCGAGATGCAATGCTGAGGGTAACGCAATTACCACCGTATTTCACCCTTTGCGCTTGCTTTGTGAATAGCAAACTGTGTTTCAGAGCTATTTCATCAGAAAAAGCTGCACAATCCCTTTGAATTCACCCCTAGGTGTCCTTCAGCAAGACACTTGACTGTTAACCCTAACTGCTCCTGATGAGCACCTTGCATGGTGTGTGAGTGAACGGGTGAATGTGAGGCACACGTTGTAAAGCACTTTGGATAGAAGTGCTATATAAATGCAGTCAATTTAACATTTACAAGGTCCTAAAGCTCATTTAGTTTAATTTAGTTGAACTAAAGTTAAAGCCCTAATCAAGAGGTTTTTGACCCTCTACGCTTGGGATGTATCAGAGGGACAGAAGAGGGGCTCAGGGAGATTCTGCCAGAATCTCAGGTGTACTTTATCCTTCGTCACGCTCATCCTGCTCCAGGCAACCTGGTATAACTTTACTATATAAGCAGAAGTCTGGTGGCACATGACACATCCACTGACCTTCTCCACCTTCCCCCCTCCTGTCCTCAAGCGCCTGCCTCTCTCTCTCTCTCTCTCTCTCTCTCTCTCTCTCTCTCTCTCTCTCTCTCTCTCTCTCTCTCTCTCTCTCTCTCTCTCTCTCTCTCTCTCTCTCTCTCTCTCTCTCTCTCTCTCTCTCTCTCTCTCTTGTTGAGAGATTCTGGGAAGACTTGTGAATATTTAATCGGGGGAAAGTTTCCCTCTCCTCTCCGTCTCTCTCTCTGGATGATAAAACTGTCTGACGAAAGTACATGTCACACCTCATGCAGGGAAGATAAACCAGGAGACCAAACTTGTTTATCCACCAGCGCAGATGTCGGCTGAAGTATGGATTCCTCCAAATTAATGGGAGAATCTCTTTTTATTACCTCGCCAATTGGTTTTTTTCTTCTCTGATATCCGGAACTGAAACATGGAGCTAATGTTTTATTCATGGTTTCACACAACAACCTTTGGATCTCTGTCCGATGAGCCGAGTCCTTCTCAGAGCATAGTAATAACCATTATATACCGCAGTGTACGTGTTTCCAAGTGTTACCGCTTGCCTCTGTACCCACGTGTGTGCACGTCACTGCATATCTAGGTTGTTCTGACCTTGACACTCGCTTCCTCAGTGGCCTCCGATTGGCCGGATGCCTCAGGCCGGACGGCGCCGGGCTCGTTAGCTGTGGGTTCCACGCTCTTGAGGTTGCCCACTGCGCTGATGAGGGCGGCCATCTTGTGCCGGGTTTCCTCCTGCTGAGCCAGGAGCTCTCGCCGCTCCCTCACCCTCCGACACCATAGCTGCCACTCGTTTAGGCATCGCCGTAGCAACCGCCCTCGGTCACTCTCCGCGGCCAGCTGGCATCGTCTGTAGGGGGAGGGGGGGGGGGGGGGGGGGGTTGGGATAGTTAAGCATAGTTATTATTAGGGGTGGGGGAAGACAATCAATACAGCGATACTGTATATCGCAATATTTTGCGTGCCGATATTATATCGATACACTGACGCCAAGTATCAATATTTAAAAAAAATTAATAATTGTTCTGCAATAAAATGATTGGACTGAGGTGAACAGCTGTTAGCTTATTAGATAAAACAGATGCTGTATATATATCTTTATTGCAGATGTTGACTAAGTCTTCCGTTGGGGACACAGTTTGCAGTTGAAAAAGGGTCATACATCGCAATATATGGCGATAATATAATATGGTGGGGCCTCTGGTGCTTCTCACCCCTAATATTTATTCACCCTCTTTCAGTTATGATCTGCCGGTGAGGGCAGATGTTCTTTTACCAATGAGGGATTGTTCTCCGAGAGGCTGTTTCAAATGAATGTCATTTTCAGTTTGTTATGAATATTGTACGCCTACACACTCTGTGGAATGTTTAGTGCATTGTTTTACACAAATTAGAATGTGAAATGAGCCGATTGTTATCACTGCACACACCAGGGTGCCACAGCATCCACTTTGGGAAACACTGTTCTGGGTAACAGCTACAGACTATATTTGACTATATTTGGATTTGCTGCAGTGTCGGCTAATATCAAAACGTGGCCAAGATGAACAGTCAATACACAGTTTATCTATAGACTCCTTTTTACAATCTGGATGTCCATGATAATATTGTCTGGACGTCCTCTTCTATCAGCAACGGTCAATGAAGATGTTACTTGTTGGGGCGACAGTGGCTTGGGAGGTAGAGCAGTCGTCTAAAGGAATATAGGAATAAAGGAATCTCTTATCTTATCTTATCACCAGGAATCCCAACCAAGCATGACATAAGAGCAAAATGGCCGCCGTGTGAATGTGGTCAAAGTGTCCAGCGACTTCTAAGAGTTTTGAGACTCCTACAGGTTTAGTGAGATGCATCAGGGGGTTCAGTACATGCCTGTTTTCAGCTCGTAGCTCCTCCCCCGTTTTCTCTGCCTCCTTCTGCCTTCGCCCCGCCCACACCAGCGCCCGCCAGGCGCGCCACGCCCTCAGCTGCCTCCTCCAATCGCAGAGAGCCGCGGCCTTCCCCATCTGAACCCTACGCTCCAACAGCACCGAATACCAGCCAGAGAAATGTCTCTGTAGACACTGACAGCCACACACACACACAATAATGTGAATACTTGCACAAACATATTCGATGGTGATACAATATTTCTGTGAATGAACACACACACACACACACACACACACACACACACACACACACACACACACACACACACACACACACACACACACACACACACACACACACACACACACACACACACACACACACACACACACACACACACACACACACACACACACACACACACACACACACACACACACACACACACACACACACACACACCTTGAGGTTGAGCATGTGAACTCTGGCTTGTATCTGCTGCTGCTTGTACGTAGCTTGGTGCTGCTGTGCCGTGGGGGGTGACAGATCCATCTGGAGGCACTTTGCTGCTCGCTGTCCGTCCAGCCTCTCCCTCTCCCTGTGGGACACACCTGCCACAGTTACACCCACTCCACCATACCCTGCCTTCACTCCACCATACCCTGCCTTCACTCCACCATACCCTGCCTTCACTCCACCACACCCTGCCTTCACTCTAACCACACCCTGCCTTCACTCTAACCACACCCTGCCTTCACTACACCACACCCTGCCTTCACTCCACCACACCCTGCCTTCACTCTAACCACACCCTGCCTTCACTCCACCACACCCTGCCTTCACTCCACCATACCCTGCCTTCACTCCACCACACCCTGCCTTCACTCTAACCACACCCTGCCTTCACTCCACCACACCCTGCCTTCACTCCATCACACCCTGCCTTCACTCCACCACACCACACCCTGCCTTCACTCCACCACACCCTGCCTTCACCACACCACACCCTGCCTTCACTCCACCACACCCTGCCTTCACCACACCACACCCTGCCTTCACTCCACCACACCCTGCCTTCACTACACCACACCCTGCCTTCACTACACCACACCCTGCCTTCACTACACCACACCCTGCCTTCACTCCACCACACCGTGCCTTCACTCCGCCACACCCTGCCTTCACTCCACCACACCCTGCCTTCACTCCACCACACCCTGCCTTCACTCCACCACACCCTGCCTTCACTACACCACACCCTGCCTTCACTACACCACACCCTGCCTTCACTACACCACACCCTGCCTTCACTACACCATACCCTGCCTTCACTACAATGACGGGGCAGATCAAGCGTCACAGGTGGGCTTCACACCCAATGGGTGGGCCACTGTGAGCTGTTTTTTACAGTTTTTTTTAAGAGGGGCGGCAGCAATAAGGGAAGAAAGAAGCTCAAGGAGGGTCTCTGGACCCAGATCACACATACATGCCTTAGTCAGTATTTATCATCTTTGAGTAGGAATTACTTGTTTATGCCTGTTTAAGGGAGATACACAATCAGCCTTTGTATTAAGTACCTGGAAAACAACTGTAGGGGAACCAGACAACTAACCATGATACCCATGTAAATATTTATGTGCACTGTTTTTTCTTTTTGTTTTTATTGTGATGTTAGTTTCGGTTTTCTTTTTTTTATGTAAGTGCTGTTTGTCTAAAACTGTCAATAAAAATTTAAGTTAAAAAAAAAAAAAAAAAAAAAAGAGGGGCGGCAGCGTTGGGGACCCGGAACTCATCCTGGTCACGCCGGACCAGATCAGTCCGACCCGGTGTTCCGCCAGATAACAGGCGAGCTCTGCTTGTACAATGTATTCTGTCAGCCCGAAGGGCCCTGTCCGTTTCCGGGGGGAAATGCCAGGGCGGACCGGACGCCACGGGGGCTCCTCCCCCCCCCGCTCGGTGGGTGGGCCATCGAGGTACTGTTTTTTAGCAGTCAGCCCCTCTAAGCGCTCCTGTGTAGTTCACGGTCCTCAGGCACAGGTCGAGCCATGCTCTTGCTAAAGAACCTGTCGGGAGGGTGCTCCAGTAGCACACCATGTTACCGCGCTCGCGCGGGACTCCGTGCTGCGTCACGGATCTGGTTGACTCCGAGTTCGATTCCCGGACTCGCCGTCATTTGCCTAATGTCTCCCCCTGCTCTCTCTCCCGTTTCACCCTGCAACTGTCGGTCATGCTTGACCAGGAAAGCGATAAACGCTAAAAAAATAAAGTTTAAAAAAAAAAGAACCTGTCGGCCTGGGTTAAGGGAGCAACCTTCTGTTTTGGAGTGGTTGTCTCCCCGGTATGCCGGTGGCAGAGTCAGCTCACTGGCAGAGTCCGGGTTCGACACCCCGATCCCACGAGAGTATGCCCCCGCAGGATTATGACGTCTGTCAATTGTGTCAAACTCTTTCTCTGAAACCCGACCCCGCGAGATACAGGCTTGCTGGCAGAGTCAGGGTTTGTGGCGGAGTCAGTTCACTGGCGGAGTCAGGGTTCGGGACCCCGACCCCGCGAGATTATGACCCCACGAGATTATAACATTATACACGGCGTACCGGACACCCCCGGTGGTGTCACAAGCAAACGCCTGGGGGGGTCTCGATGCCATGGCCTCGTTGACCTCACCAGGGCCCTCATGTATCAACCTGACGTACGCACAGATATGTGCTTAAGCCGTGCGTACGACCATTCCTAAGCAAAGTGTGGGATTTATCTATTTGAACTTGTGCTTGACTTTGTGCGTATATTTAAGCACAGGTCGGACCATGCGTAGTTGGCGCCCGGTGGTAGAATATTTTTACAACGCGGAAATAAGCACTGACTGCGCTCCGCGTAACTCAACTCGTTATTATTTTGCGCATATATTGCAGAAATACGGGAACGTTTTGATTATATTTAAAAGGCTTTGCCATTGTTAAACGTAATAAGTGGAACCCCGAAGCTGTAAGCAGAATACAAGTCATATGAACACCCACGATATAAACGCATTGCAACGAGAACAGACAGAGGTTATTTGTTGAGTGTATGTGTATACAAAACCCTTGCAATAAATGTGTCTTAAATGAATGAAAAGCATACATGCTCTGGACACAGAGCATATATCGTGTGGGTGATATCATGACTTGTATTCTGTGTCAAAGCCTAAATCAAAACGTCCCCGTATTTCTGCAATCTATGCGCAAAATAATAACGAGTTGAGTTCTAACAAAGAACGTATTACATGCTGGTAGGCTGATAAGAGTAAACTATGATATGAATATGAATATGATGATATAAAGGTATACTGGTCCGTCCGCGAGGATATCGAGGACTCGAGTTGGGGGACCCTGATGTAAACAAGACAAAAGTCTTTCTCTGGTCTGCATCCCCTTAACAATTGTGTGTATTGAGCCGTACTGTATTGTACCCATTCTGCAATCTGTTAAATAAAGTTTTCATTCATTCATTCATTCAGCCATTAAACTGGCGTGTTCAACTTCTGTATGACCCGTAATTCATTATAGTTCATTGTAAAATAGCGACAGTAGTGTAATTATAACGGGCTCATGCGGGAACAAGAGGTTGGCTTGCTTGTTTGGCACGGGGGGCAGAAGCAGAACACCCACCTCCAAACGCCATTAAATATTGTTTCAAATAAAAAGCGACATACTATTATTTTGTGTCATGTTTCCAAATAAGATTGGCCACAACGGAATGCTTTCTACTTCAATTTGTTGATTAGAATAGATTACCTCGCTCCGTTGAAACTTCACTGAGCTCAGCACACAGACATGATAATAATAATAACAACAACAATAATAATAATAGCTTCATTTTACATAGCGCCTTTCAAGAGACCCATGCAAGGTCGCTTTACATAGATGGGGGGGGGGGGGGGGTATAACAAAGTAATAAAGATAGTGGACAGACTATGTAAATATGATGATGGGATTCAAGTTCGCGTTTTTATTGATCATAGGCATGCTGTCAGAGTATGGTGTCATAATCAAACATTCTAGAACATTTGTCGTCACAGATAATGTCATAATAGAACATAGGCTACATGGCATGGTCCATCGTGATATTGTGTAGACTGTTATTACTGTACCACCCATTGTGACAACAGCCTTGTGAGCTCCCGCACACAAACATGATGGAATTCAGTTTGTATTGATCACATAGGCAGGCTACATCATACATGGCAGTGAGATTCATTGTTCTTGTATATGCTCTCGTATTATTGTTTATATAGGCTACCCAATACTGACATCAAAATAGATTGTATGCCTCTAGAAATCATATGCAGCAGGTAGAAAATTTACGGAAAATCCGTCGCGATTTGGAATAAAATTGAGGAGAACTTTAATCCCTGGGTATTAATCAAACAAAACGAAAAAAGGCAGTCATATTCCAGCACGGTCTTTATTAGTGTTTGCGCTGCCCAGGCAGCAATGGTTAATAGATATCATATCCGACATCACCGTACGTGTACACGTCTGTCAGCCTGTCTCATAACACGCTTCCCTCGGTTTAGTCCATTTTTCCACATTTCATGGGGGTGTTCCATTACCGTATATGGTTAATCGGGGCGGTTTTGGTATGCAAATACGTGAAAGTGTGCACGAGCCTCGGCGTAGGACCAAGGTGATATTTATCATGACAGGTGTGCGTAGGACCTGTGTACGCACGTGTGATAAATCCCGTTTTTTTTGTGCGTGCACACATTCTAAATTCTGTGTTTACGTGTGGAAATAGAACATTTTCTGAAGAAACTTGATAAATGAGGGCCCTGGTCCCTTTGATCAGGTCCTAGCTCCTGGACTCGACAGAAAGCCCTGTCCCTTGAGTGGTCCATGGGGCTGGGACCTCCTCCTCTCCCCGCTGCTAAGGCTTCACTGGCGGAGTCAGGGTTCGGAACCCCGGCCCCACCACGAGACGCCTCGTGGGCAGAGTCAGGGTTCAACGGCCCGACCCCACGAGGTGTGGGAGCGGTAACATGAACATATGCTTCGCATACGTTTCCCTTGTAGTGAGCGGAATGCGCGGTGGGGTAGACGCAGGCCCTTTTTTCCCACGGTCTACTCACCTTGTGCGTTTTTTGGGTGCTGTCACCTTTTTTCACAGTCGGTGTCCTGTCCTGTCCCCCCACCCCTCACTAGGACGGGTGTGGGGGCCCGGACCCTGCCCAGTGTTCTGATGGTTGTAAAGGGGACCTCAGCGGGCCCTTCACGTCCTGCTCCGCTCCTGTTGTCCAGCAGAGCAGAACGCAAGCAAGAACGAAATGTAACGAAGGTTATCCTATAACCCTAGTGAAGGTAAATGAAGGTGCATGTGGCTAAAAGCTTTCAGTAAATACAATAAGTATGATGAGATTGTCCAGCAGACAGAACGCTCACAAGAACTCATAACCTTCGTTCTCTCAGGTCGTCTGACCTGGGCCTCCTGGTCGCCCCACGCTCAAGACTCAAACTCAGAGGCGACCGTGCTTTCGCAGTTACAGCCTCTAGAGACTATGGAATAGCCTTCTCTCTTCACCGCATCCGCAGATTCCTTCAAGTCTCGACTTAAGCTTTTGAATCTTCTTAATGGGTTTTGTGCTGCTTGTATATGTGTATATGTCTCTTCTATGTACTGATCTTTGTATGCCTGCTTTACCGTATTTTAATGTGTTATTATTATTTATAAGGCCTTGTACAGCACTTCGGTCAACTCTGTTGTTTTTAAACATGCTTTATGAATAAAGTTGACTTGACTTGACTCTACTGGATTAGATCATGATGTTGTACACCGTATCGTTAGGTGAAACCTCGTCGGTTGAAGATTGTGTACAATGACGGACATTTCCATGCACATAATGTTCACATGACACAACACTTCCAAATAACTCCCCGGTGACCCATTTCTCATAGGCGACAAAGTGAGCCCATTTTGGCGTCTCCCGATATAACTCTGTCAATCACTATGCGGGAGCCGACCAACTGTTGTTGGGAGCGGAGAGAGTGTATGTGGGGGGGGGGGGGGGGGGCTGAGTGTGAGCGATGCAGGTGTCTGGGCAAGATCCTCAAAACACTGCACAAAGTTAACTATAGAAATTGGAGGTGAGATGCCAAAGAAATACACTTTTCCGTCACCGTAACCTACCGTATTTCTGACAGGGATGTCATCGGGGACATTGAATCCTTGTTTTGTGTTCATCACAGCTCCGTGAAATGATGTAGAATTAAAGAATCAGCAATACCTAGTCATTTAGCTGACGCTTTTATCCAAAGCAACTTACAAGTTCTGTACGACAAGTCAGCAAGAAGGGTACAACTCTTACAAGCCGAGTAACAATGTTTATCAAACTGTGTTGAAACTTGGGTGCTGCAGTGTTGAGTGCATAGTAGTAGAGACATATTAGTATAATAGTTAGTAATATAGGCAAGGAAGATTATTTTGTGGCAGTGGTTAACACTGTCGCCTCACAGCTAGAAGGTCCTGGGTTCGATTCCCTCTTGGGGACCAGGTTGCCGTTTTGCCAGTTAACCAGGTGGGGTATCTCCCAGACCTTTCTGTGTGGAGTTCTCCCCGTGCTCGCAAGGGTTTCCCCTCCATGGGCGTGGCCCCGTGCCGCAGCCCTTGTCTGTTCCCGGCTGCCCTTGGGGGGCAAGGACGACGGGATGGGAAGTGCAGAGAACATTTCATTCAGCGACTCAATGCATGTGTGTGTGTTCCTGTGGGTCGCCCATCGCATGTGTGTGTGTGTTAAAATCTGCATGACAAATAAAGACTTCTTCTTCTTCTTCTTCGACTTCTTCTTCTAGTGGAAGAGTGCATGATAGAAGACAGTAAGAAGATTTTTTCTTTAATTGCATACAATGTCCTCACCAGTAGCATAATGACATGCGTGTGTGAGTGTGTTCATACTAATATAACTGATATGATGAACTAATATAGTTAATCATAATTAACACAACACAAGTGCCCCTTGGTGAAGTGCCCCTTTAACACATCTGTATGTGTGTGTGTGTGTGTGCGGCTCAAGGATCGGACTTAACGCCCACGAGAAGTGGCACCAGCGGCAGCGGCGCTAACCCCCCCCCCATCCCTGGAGCAAGCGTCATCATCGAACACGATGGACAGCTAAGTGTGTGTGTGTGTGTGTGTGTGTGCGTGCGTGTATGTGTGTCTTTTTCAGCCTTAGTTAACCAGACAAGTTGTTGAAGAAATGAACAGCTGGGGATGCATAGCTGTGCTCAGGAGCACTTGGACACTAGTTGATGACAAGATACAAGATACTTTAATGCCACACAACGATGGTTGGTGGTAATTGTTTGCGGTACAGATTGTTAAGCACTGGTTACATCAACATGAAACATCAGACATCAAACATCAAACGCCCCCCTCCCACTCCCCACAATAAATACATATATACATAAAAACATACAGGACAGTCACGGTAACAGTGTCAGTCAGTGACAGATGCTTGCCCGTCTGTGCAAAGGGGGGCGGGCCAGGGTGTTCAGTGTACGGACTGCTGTGGGGAAAAAACTGTTTGTGAAGCGTGTGTGTCTGGTTAGAATGGACCTGTAGCGACCTGAGGGCATGTGCTGGAATAAGTGGTGTGCTGGGTGAGAGGGATTGTTGACTATTTTACCAGAGCGGGTGACTGTGCGTGAGGTGTAGATGGAGTCCAGAGAGGGGAGGGGGCAGCCAATTATTTTGGAGGCTGTCTTGGTGATGCGTTGGAGTTTGTGTTTGGTGTGTTTATCAGTGGAACCGTACCAGACTGTGATGGATGAGGTGAGGATGCTTTGAATTATGGCAGTGTAGAATTGGACCAGCAGGCGTTGTTGGACTCTGTACTTCCTCAGTTGCCTGAGGAAGTACAGGTGCTGCTGGGCCTTTTTGGTGATGGCAGTGGTGTTAATGTCCCATTTTAGTTTATTGCTGATGTGACAGAGGGTTAGAGTGCATCTCACCATGTTCAGATTTCCCCAGCGATCTTCCAGTCACTAATCTGAGAAACCCAGATGCTCCCGCTGGATATTGTGTATTGCCGGATATTGAGTTTGAAAGGTTAATCGGGATGTCCTCCTGTAATGTTACAGTGAATTATCACCAACAGGGATTCATTACCTTAGATGGAGCCATTTGTTTTTCTGTGGAATATGTCTTCATTATATTGTAATCTGCAAGAGTTTCTGGGTTAGTTGTTTCCAGTATGTCCCTGCAGTTGGGTTTTCAAATGTCATGACATTAAAAACTTCTCATATTTCATTCTTCTGTTTTTTTGTGGACATTTTCTAAATGTCCATAGACAAGAGAAGAGAAAACTCTTTTTACTTGCAATGAACTTTATATGAAATACGTTTCTGTGCTTAGACCTTCCTCAGGTAAAACTCTAATGTCATGACATTGAAACACCTCCTCTGTGCAGCTTTTAGCCATCAGCCATCTTGATGTTAATACAAGAGTCTGATGATGACACAGTCCAGTCCCTTCTTTAACCCTTGGACTGTCACTGTGCTCATTCAACCCCCTTCAACAGGCTGTGTATGCAGGGGACACGGGTGGATGACTGATAATAATTTCAGACGTGTGCAAAACATACATTGGCGGGGGTTGACAGTTGCCATAGATACCGTACCTCCGTCTAACCAGCTGAGCCGCGCCCCTCCTCTCCTCCATCTGACGGCGCAATTTGACCATCTCCCGCTGTACAATCTCCTCATGCCGGCGCGCCTCCTCCCGCCTCCTCGTCTCCTCCTCTCGCTCCGTCCTCCTCGCCTCCTCTCTGGCCTCCTGGCGAACCTCCCTCTCTCTCTGCTGCCTCCCCCTCTCTGCATCCCGCCGTACCCGGTTCTCCCGCACCTTCAATAGCAATCAGCGGCAATCAGGGTGTGATTGAGGGCTTGCTTCCTTCAGTGCCACTTACAGCGTGTTTCTTCAGAAACTCTGTGCACAGAGATGTCCTCGTACACCTCTATGAACCGGCCTGATCGGGCTTTGCACGGTTCCAGTCACATACCTGTGTGTGTCGTGCCTCCATGGTGACGGTGGGGTCTCTCGATTGTTTCCTCTTCTCCCCCGAGTCCAGTGCCAGGTCCTCCACTACTCCAGAGTCCACCACTTCTTGCTCCATTAGGTCCTGTAAGAAGTTTTTGACTGTGTGACTCTCCTCTTCCTCGGCCAGATGGTTGTATAGGTCTGGGTGTGTGTGAGAGAGAGAGAGAGAGAGAGAGAGAGAGAGAGAGAGAGAGAGAGAGAGAGAGAGAGAGAGAGAGAGAGAGAGAGAGAGAGAGAGAGAGTGTTACATCAAACACTTAAATTGGATCAGCTTGATTATTATTGGTTCAAACCTTATGAAGTCCAAAGCTGGGAGAAAATAGCATCCAGTGAAATGGCCCTTTAAGGATTAAAATTTTTTTACTAGTCTACTGAGCCAGGCGAACTGACATCTCTGTATCCTCTTTCTGAATGCATTCAAATTCTGAAAAATTTGGACTGATCTGTATAGACCGTTTCATCTTGACAACATAAACATTCTAAATAGACCCACGTTTACTTCCTGTCGCAATGTTAGCTAATATCAATAAATATGGGTCCAAATAGCTCCCTATAGCAACAGAATTCCAGTGAAACCGTCTATATAGGAACAATTCAGCTACTTTTTGAGGCCAATGGATATTCTCACAAACATTATTTTGCTATAATAACAGCCCATGCATTTCAGCAAATGTTGTGACAGTGTTTTCTTCTCCTGAACTGAGCCACAGACTAGATGGCTGACAAAATGTCAGTACCATCAAATGTACTGTAGTCCAGGGTAGTAGGTTGAAAGGTGGCCATGGCAACAGGACAGCTTTTCTCGGAGGAGCCCATCAGATCGTCCTCTTCCTCCATCTCCAACTCCAGACGCAGCTTACTGTTCATCCAGTCACTGAGGAGAGCCTGAGCTGCAAGACAGGAAATACACAGAAGTTAAATCTGAACTGAGATTCGATTTTTTTTACTTTTACTCATGTAAAAATAGAAATACTCTATAGATTGAGTAGTACTAATAGTACCGTGGTAAAAGTAAAAGGTACCCAAAATGAATCCATCTAAAAGAATGGAAGTTCTTGATATTAAACATACTTAAAGGGAAATTCAACCGTAAAGCAACATTAAACTTATTTACCAGATTGAGGCATACCTGATTAATTCTCTCTTTGTGGCCAACGTGATCTCTGCTTAGAAACATTGGCAGTGGAAGGAGCTAATTTGGTAGAGCTATTTCTCATAATGACACGTAGCTCACTCAATTTAGAAAAATTACAGCAATGGAGATTCCTGATACCTGAACCATCTCTCGATCAGTAATGGAGATTCCAAAGATTCCGATAACCGAAGCTCACTGAAAGCTACTTTGTGTGCATGGTGGAGTATTTTTCAGTGAGCTATAGTCAGCTTGTACAGACAGGAGATTGACCCCATTGACTACTAGCCAGAGCTACGGTAGCATGAGGAACAGCATGGATTGTGCTGAGAAATAATTCTACCATTTGACAAAATCATTGGTAAGTAGGATATAGGGATTGGGTTCCAAAAATCTGAACTATCCAGCCTCTTAACATGCAAGGGCCCACATGTGGGCCCTTTTTAGGACGATTTGCCCACCAGCACTTTGGCGACCACTAGTGGCTCGGCTGTGCATATTTTGTAATACAATATATATATCGAATTGAAGCCCCATTTGTTGCCTGTCGAGAGCCCTTTCAGCGGACAAAATCCGTTCAGCGGTTCTCGAGTTACATGCCGATATTTGAGGCTTGTGCAAAGTACACGGTATTGCGCAAAATACCACTCCGACTCTTGGGGCTCTAGTTCCGTCAATCATTTGGCAATCTCGAAAATGATTGTGGAGGGTTGTAGCCAATGAGTGTGGCTTTCCAATGATTCCAATGAATTTGGACATGTACTACATAAGGCTTCAGGTCATGGGTCTCTTTTTTTGTTTTTTAAGCCATACAAATTTCTGGGGAAATACTACTTCTGGAATACTAACTACTACAGAAAAACTTGAGTAACAAGTGTTTCTACAACTCAAGTTCAGACCTATGTTACTTTATTCCATTAGCTCTAAAAGTGATCTTTCTTTATTGTATCATAAACTGTCATCTTTCAAAAGAGACCAGGCTCATGCATGTGCTATAAGTATAAAGTATAGTATTTTGGTTTGCAAAAAAAGTATGCAGTCCTCAAAAATGAAAACTAAAATGGCCACTTTTGGGGGCGCAGGTTAAGAATGTAAAAAGTACATAATTTTTATGAATTTATTGCATACACTTTATGCTAAACCTTTTAGAGTTTAAGGCAGGATATCACTGTCCCGTCATCCAAACTCAAAAACGTTGGTGATCGGGCCGCATCTAGTTTTCTGCCAACACACTTGCATTTTTCCGCGATCTGATTGGCCACTGACGTTTCTGGTCATGTGACATCTGTGCCAATCGTGTGACGCCTATTTCTATCACTGGTTAAGCTTAGGCACTCTTTCGAAGTTGGTTAAGGTTAGAGTTTGTCTTAGAGCAGGGCGATAGAACACCAGCCCTGATTCCAAACTCTAACCTTAACCAACTTTGAAAGAGTCGAGTAAGCTTAACCAGTGATAGAACTAGGCATTAGGTAGTTTGCAGGCTGTTAGAGGCGGAAATAGGCGCAGAAACAGGCGTCACACAATTGGCGCAGATGTCACATGACCAGAAACGTCAGTGGCCAATGTGTTGGCAGAAAACTAGACGCGATCGGGCCTTCTCACGCACTGCACCTCGACTCTGGAACTCCCTCCCTCAGACCATCAGAGACTCCCCCACACTCTCCACCTTCAAATCCCGCCTCAAAACCCACCTGTTCTCCCTAGCCTTCAACCTTCCCCAACCGTAACCCCCCCCTCCAACCTGTTTTGATGTTTGTTACTGTGGCTTTATGTTTCTGTGTATCTCATGCTGTTTTCCCTGTTTCCCCCGTGGTCTTATGTTCCTTTTTGTTTCTTTGTTTTTTCTCTGTTTCTCTGTCTATTGTCAGCAACTTCGGGTTTCTGAGAAGCGTTATACAAATAAAAATGAATTATTATTATTATTATTATTATATATATATGCTTTGAAATAAAAGGTACAAATGTGCAAATAACAATAAAAGCTAAAGGTTGATTCTTGATTCATATATGCAGACTTTCATAAATACAGAAAAGCAAGAAAAACAAGAAAATGCACAAATAATTTCTCTGGTATTTTCCTGTCTTTAATCTAATTGCACTCTCATTTCAAACTAGAAATGCCCTCAGTAGAGTACAGACCTCCACCAAGGCCTAACAATCTCTCAATTTTGCGATTACTTCCACATGCAACATTTTACTGGGTAGATGACAGAAACAAGAGTTGCTGATAGTGTCAGGCAGGCCCTGGCTAAATCCATGGTGGTGCCAGAATCAACAGGTTTCTTCCTCTTCAGACCATGAATGTGCACAGCAAATTTCATGGCAATCCAGCCATTACTTTTAGGAACGCTCGAGGAAAGGTCATGGGGTCACCAAAATAAGATACTTACACAAACAGGTGGACCAGGTTGGGATGTTTTCTTCTCAAATGAACCCAACCAATACGGTGCACGTTCCAGGGGTGTAATTGAACCGCACTAAAACAAGGCTGGTGTCGTCATCAGCTCTATTTTCAATCTTTCAAAATGTTCTTATATACCCTAGCTGCTATTGCATGAACTTGTTTGTGTTTCATTACGCGTATATGTGGATGCTTACCAACTGTTTCGCCTGTTTTATTGAAACACTGTTTTATTGCAACACTGTTTTATTGCAACACTACTATCACCGACATCTAACGCCTGTCCCTGTCTCCCTGTGAGAGGTTGTCTCCTGGTGATGACCGGAGTGGTGCATGTCCCATGATGATGGCTGGGAGGATGCGATCCCCTCTACTCCTCCCCCATACCTCCGTCATCTGGATCTGGATCCGTCATCAGCTCTATTTTC
The DNA here is from genome assembly GCF_963971535.1 of Notolepis coatsorum. Taxonomy (NCBI): domain Eukaryota; kingdom Metazoa; phylum Chordata; class Actinopteri; order Aulopiformes; family Paralepididae; genus Notolepis; species Notolepis coatsorum. The sequence goes on from NC_140176.1 coordinate 66,117,190, forward strand.
AATCTTTCAAAATGTTGACATTCCAGAATTGGAGGACATTTTCAGTCCCACCCATGAAATTCCAAACAATCCATGCACAAAATACTAAAACATGCACTTGTTATGTAAATTGTACTTGTCCTGAGACTAAATTTAAATATGGTTGTGGAAAAAGTGGTTCCAAAATATTATTTAAAATACCAAATAGCTCTTGAACACCCCCTAAAATGGCACTTTTCTCTTGTCCCACCTTCTTGATGACCAACTTGCATGTCCAATATAACATTTAAATATATGTTTTAAATATACTTTTTTGGTATTAGATTGTTGATATATGTCTATTGTAATTATAAAAACAATTTGTTTATTCATCAACATATTTTAAATAATAGTAATTATGCACTGAAGTTGTGTCCCACAACATGTGTGCAACCCTGTTACCGAAACGATAGGTTATGTAGATAACCTAGTTATATTAGTATTGGCTGAGCGTCCCGCTCTGAGCCTTATTGAGATACCCCTTATCTCCTATGATACCTACTGTATCTCCCACGAACAAATACATGCACCCCACCTGTATGGGGCCCCGCCCCCATGGTGGCACCGCCCATATAACTGTGACTCTGGTCACCAAACACTCTTCCTCGCCAAATCCCGTCCCAGGAAAAGATCCCTCAAGAGGGAATAGTTGGCCCGGTCCCCCCGCTGTGCGTAGCCAAACCTGGAACCGTGCGAGGAGCGCGTTCCGTGTCGGAACACCTGACCCTGACACCACCCACGAGGCAAACGCACCCAAGGGGGAACCCCGACAGAAAGGGCCGGTCTGATACGGGGGGCTTCCGATGAAAAAAGCCCCCCCACTGAACACCCCTCCAGAACATGCTGAAGGAGTTGTTCTGCAGCCGGACATGCAAGGTGTAAGGCCCCCATGGGTTCCTACACACCGTAGCCCTGCAGTGATCGTTATATATCGTATTTGCTTCGCGTCCCGCTCTGAGCCTTATTGAGATATGGGGAAGAGCGGACGCGAGGCCCGACAAATGTACCCCCTGAGGACCCGTAAGCCCACATCAAGGGGTGCGGGGAGCCCTGTCACCCCATCCTTCCTAATGAACTCCACCTGAATGCGAACAAGAGGGAACTAGAACCCCTTGAACACACCGTACAGGCGGAACCACGTGTGACTCAACACACTGTGGCCCATACCCATACACTCCTGCTACCCGACCAAAGGACGGGAAGCAGGAAAGGCCACAGACCCCAGAACCGCCTGGGAGACAGAACCCCCGGTCATGTCCATGAGGTAAAACCTTACAAAGGGGCCCGGGGAGGACCATGAAGCTGCAGCACAGATGTCCTCCACCGAGGCCCCACCCAGGAGAGCGGCAGAGGCAGCCACCCCACGAGTGGAGTGCGCCCTGATGCCCCCAGGGGGATCCTGCCCAGCCAACGTGTAGCAGAGGGTAATACCCTCGCACAACCAATGGGACAGGCGCTGCTCCGACAGTGCCTTACCAGCATGAGCCCCACCGTAACAGACAAAAAGCTGGTCGGTAACCCTGAAGTCCTGAGTACGGCTGAGGTAAATCCCCAAGCACGGACTGGACATGACAGGTGAAGGCCCGCATCTAACTCACTAGTGTGAGGAAGAGGACGAAACGCCTGAACCACAATATCCCGGGAGCGGAAGGAACTCCGGATATTCTTAGGCACGAAAGCAGGATTAGGTCGCAGAGTGACACCGCAATCGGTCCGAAAAGACAGGCACTCTGGACGTACCGAGAGAGCACAGAGCTCACCTACGCGTTTAGCGGAAGTGACAGCCAGTAGGAACGCGGTCTTGAAGGACAGCTGTCCCAACGGCGCCTGCTCGAGCGGCTCAAACGGGGCCAAGGACAACCGACCGAGGACCAATTGAAGATCCCAAGTCGGAGCCAAGGAGCGTTGCACCGGCTTAACGCGTCGAGCGCCAAGCAGGAAACGCTTCACAAGAGGGTGGCTGAACAAGACATCCCCTCAAACCCCTCATGATAGGAGGATATAGCTGCTGCATATACCCTCACCGTCGAAGCCGACAGTCTATCAAGGAGAGACTGGAGGTAACTAAGGACAGCATCCAGGGGGCAGGAGACTGAGTCCCGGCCCCCCGCCTTACACCACACTTGGAACATACGTCATCTGCCCGCGTAAGCGCGACAGTGGAGGGAGCATGCGCATTCCAGATGGTAACACCATCAGGATCAAGAACCTGCGCCCCTCAACGTACCCGTCCCAACAACTGACCTAACAGATGTATGGGGAAGAATCCCTGGCGGCACGGCATCGGTCCCAGACCTGCCTGGCCATGTCCAGACGTAATCCTCACCCGTCAGGATGAGGACCGCCCCGCGACAGTACACCTGCACCCACATTCTCCCTGCCGGGGATGTGGGGAGCCCTCAGGCCGCGCAGATGGAGGACGCCCATAGCCAGCCGCCCGCCGCCTGGTGCAGACAGGGGGAGCGTACTCCTCCCCGTCTGTCGATACACGACACTGACGTCGTATCGTCCGTCCTGATCAACACCATTTGTGGACCAGAAGGACCGCTTTCAACACCAACACATTGAACGTAGCGCAGACCGGGCAGCATGGTTTGCCAGCTGCCCCCTACTGCGTTGGCCCGACGCGTCACCAGCGAGGGAGGCGTCGGTGAAAACGCGACGTGAGACAGCGCCGTAACCGTCCTAGGACGGAACCTCCCGAGCGTGTTGACAACACGCTCTGAGATGGATGCCCATAGCCCTCCAACCGTTGACTGGGAAGAGGAGTACTCTACATCCAGTCTACAGCAACCCCAGGCTGGTAGAGACCTGCCTGGTACGAGACCTGACGATCCACCTTGACCGCGAAGGACCAGAACGTCATCAGGGCAGAACACTCCGTAACCCCGGACGACGCAGAGGCCCCAGTGCGGCCTCCACGCACTTGGTGAAGATGCGGGGAGCCAGAGAAAACCGAACGGCAGCCTCTGGTACTCATACGCTAACCCTGCAAAGGAAGCGTAGGTAAGCCCTAGGATGGAAGATCGGGGATGCGCATACGCATCCTACAGGTCTATGGAGGAGAACCAGACCCCCACCTGACAGTGTTCAACAGGTAGGAGATGATCCAAAAAATGCTGAACCTTCCCATGGGACAGGTCCAGCCTGGGTCTTACACCCCTCCCTCCCAACTTCTCGGGCAGAGAACACCGGGAGGAGAACGCCACGACGATGGCTTGCTTCGTCCACAGAGATTGGATCTCGTTGACCAGAGCTGTCACTGCTGGAGACCCTGACAATAGGGTCTGTACCAAACCTGAAAACGGGTGGGGTTGTGTAAACACAAGTCCCCGCCACAGCGTTCTCTCCATCCACCTCGACATATGGTACTGCCGTAGTCATATGTGACGACACTCCCAACGCACCCGCCGTCACGTGGCGCAGGTCCGCCAGGAACTGTAGATAGTTGGCCCGGTCCCCCCGCTGTGCGTAGCCAAACCTGGAACCGTGCGAGGAGCGCGTTCCGTGTCGGAACACCTGACCCTGACACCACCCACGAGGCAAACGCACCCAAGGGGGAACCCCGACAGAAAGGGCCGGTCTGATACGGGGGGCTTCCGATGAAAAAAGCCCCCCCACTGAACACCCCTCCAGAACATGCTGAAGGAGTTGTTCTGCAGCCGGACATGCAAGATGTAAGGCCCCCATGGGTTCCTACACACCGTAGCCCTGCAGTGATATTACTACCACCCCAAATCATGTGAGCTGCGACCACTTGCCAATATTTCAGGAGTGGGAGGCACCAACATGATACCTGGCCTGGCGAAGGCGAGGCCGGGGAAGCCCGCACTGTGTGCCTCAAAAGGTTTCGAGCCCCCCTGCTGACAACACTTACGTTGACAGACGTAACACCAGGCTCAACCAACACAGTTCAAGGTGTGGGAGCCGCTTGACAGCACAACATTCTCACGGACAGACCCAGGCTCAGCCATCAACTGGGTGTCAGCCCCTGTCCCCATGAGAAGCGAAAAGGGGGGCCGCCCGCGCATCAACGAAGGCACGCGGCCCGCAGCCAAAGGAAACAATCAGAGCCCACTTCTTCCGCTGGTGTTGGGGAAGGGAGTGATCGGAGAGCGGGCTGTTCGCGGCAGGACGGTGACGGCTTGTTTGTTCAAGCCGAACCCATCCTACATGGCCGATCCCTCGGCCGCCAAGGCTGTCGGCCTTGTGGACACCTGTCGAATCAACGCCCAGGATACCTCCGGCGTGGAAAAATATGGCTGCCTGTCGAGGGCCTCGTCATCGCCGCTGACGAGGCCGTGCTCTCTCTTCTTCTGGCTGCGCGGTGTGAGGCGGTGTAGGGCCTAGGACAATACCGCCCGCGCTCCAGCAGAAGACCAAAAATCCCCTGCGGAGAGGGGAACCCTGAGCGGTTATAGCTTGCGGCTGGGTCAAAGCTAATAACGTCAACAACCTTGCGCGATGTGTCGACGTCGGCTGGCCCTCAAGGCCCCTCCACCAGACACCATTTTTTTAATAGAAAAAAACAGCAATTCGAACACAGTTCTAATCGTTGCCAATTCCATACCGTGGCGGTACAAGCCTTAACAGCCCACCAGCCACTCGCCAGGCCGACCCACCCATGGCGTCGGCCGGGCGGGGCATTGTTTCAATATGTCAAAAACAAAGGACTGATGTTAACACGGAGCACCAGTGGTGATTGCAAACAGCAACCTCCACTATGGTGTGCACCATGAAAAGGTTAAATGAATAAAAGAACTAATCCACAAAATACTGTAGAATGAGCAAACCCATACACACAAAGTTAAGGGGAGACGGACCAGAGCGAACTAGTCCCGCCTTCATTCAAAATATTCACAACAGGACACCAGCCCTAGTTTAGCCCATTTACCAAAAAAGGTAAACAAAGCCCCCCCCCGCACTACTCCCCCAGTATACCGATTGACCGTCAGTATGAATGGTTGAGAGGAGAGAAAACTGTAGCAAGACAGACCTTTGTTGTGGAAAGGTTGTTTGACACAGCAGGAGACGATATTTCCAATTGTAACAAATAGGTAATTTATTTAAGAAAAGAAGTTCGTTAACAGCAAGAGCTATGGGTCAAAGATGATCGCCACAGCTTGAACAAAAACACTCCCCCCTGGAACCCTTTGCCTGTCCCTAAATCCCCTCTCAGTCCTGCCCCCATGACAGATATGATGACGTGTCACATCATGTCAGATCTGACATGACGTACATTAAGATGATACGTAGATTTAACATTGGAGAGAGAGAGAACATGAGGAGAGATAAGCAAGATATGATATCCACACACGATATGATGTAAAACATTAAGAACATGAAGAGAGAGTGAGATATGTGTGTTTGTGTGTGTGTGTGTGTATGTGTGTGTGTGTCTGTGTGTGTGTGCGTCTGTGTACAGACGTGTGTGTATTGTATGTGTGTATTGTGACACAGGGAATGTGTGTGTGTGTCGGTGTGTATGTCTGTGCGACTGTGTGTGTCTGTGTGTGTGCTGTGTAACTGTGTGTGTCTGTGTGTGTGCTGTGTAACTGTGTGTGTCTGTGTGTGTGTGCTGTGTCTGTGTGTGTGCTGTGTATGTGTGTAAGAGAGAAAAGACACAAGATTAGAACACACGATATGATGTGCTGAAATGTCCATCTACTATCTTGAGGCTGTTTTAAGAACATCAGCCAGACTGTCGCCCTAGTGTCTTTGAGCCCTGCTAGTTGACCTATATTAAACTAGTCAAGACTAACCCCTTTCCTACCTCCACCCTCGTATACACATTTTCCCCAACACCTTCTCATAGCAGAGTGACAAAACGAAACAATAGCCCACTACACAGGGCCGCCTCAGGGGGTGGGGGGCCTCGCGTCTAAAAACGCACAGGGCCTCACATTTCTCCCAGGCGGCCCTGCCCTTATACTACTGCAGCCTAGCGCGAGGCGATGTGGGACCCAGAACAACAATTGCCTGCGCACAGACACGCAACATGTTTACCATGTCGGCTGGACCCATAGCCCCACTACCCGACGCCAACCCAGATGGGAACACTGTTCAACAAACCCCGCCGGAACACAAGGTAACATACCTGGCTAGGAACCCTAGCCACGGCCTACCCTGTTGTCAACCCATTTACCCGAAAAAAGGTAAATAGGACTCAGCAAAAAAAACCACAACAGCTACCGACTGACCTTCATTGATGAACCGGGCAAGAGGAGGGAGAGTGACAACATCTCACGGCGGAGACATTAGAACAGCGTAGCAATTAGCAGTAGTAATAGCATGCGGCATTAGCGATAGCATGTAGCATAGCATTAGATGTTTTAGCAGCACGCCCAAGACAGCTTGGAAACCGTTCCCTGCAGTGAACGTTCACCAAACCATCCTGCCCCCGGCGCCAACACACAACATGGTTGTGTAACAAAACAAACCAGCATTACTAACACTAATACCCATGCCTGAAGACACAGGGCCTACCTGAGTACAAGCTGGCCCGACAGCCAGTCTTGTACAGCTGAACCTCGATGTGCTGTCATCAAACGAGGAACATCAACATAGGCCCGTCGTGTCGCCGAAAACATGCGTCGAAGATGCCAGGGGCCAGCAACCTCCGGTAAGCTTTCAACATTATGACTCTGATCTTTTTCATCCTGCTAGTTAACGAATGGTGCACGCAGCCAGTACGATGGGACGAAAATAGAGGAAGAGTGTTTGGTGACCAGAGTCACAGTTATATGGGCGGTGCCACCATGGGGGCGGGGCCCCATACAGGTGGGGTGCATGTATTTGTTCGTGGGAGATAAGGGGTATCTCAATAAGGCTCAGAGCGGGACGCGAAGCAAATACGATATATAACCTATTTCACCTGATAGAGGGGAAAAAATAAAAACAGTGAGTCACATGACACAGGAAATGACATCATCAAGCCATCTGCTAACAAAATGGCTAGACCAAAGGTAAGTCCTCTCTTCTACTTTTTATATTTTTCTAATCTTTTCAGCCTTGATTGACTGTGTCACTCTAGCCAACACAACCCTGTTACTCATATTATCACAATAAGACACATTTATTTCAAATGTATCTTTCTTTATTCATATAACTATGTTTAACCTCGACATTGACAGTAACTTACATTCCTCAGCTAGCATCTTTTCCTGAAGTAAAAGCTAACATTAGCATTGATTTGCAACCCTGTTACTTGCAACCCTGTTACTATAATTAGAGTAACAGGGTTGCACTACAGTAACAGGGTTGCATCTCCTTCAGTTCAGCAGTATGTCTTTACAGAAGTAGAACATGAACATGTGTAATTACACACATTTCTTTGTAATTATTAGATGTCTTGTTCCATCTGTAACTAACTGTACTTACGTGTACTAGTAACAACTATGTTATTAGTGCCTAATAGTAGTGAATGCAGACTTAATGTAAGGTGTTACCCAAATCATTATTTTATCAAAGGTTAATAGACATTTTGTTTGAAATGTAATTGATTTCTACAGAGTTCTTCCACACCATTGAGCACTGCTGAAAATCAGAGGCGCTACCGTGCCAGGCGTGATGCTGATGAACAGAGGAGACAGCAGTACTTAGAAAAAGAGAAAGATAAGTGGAGAAAAGGTGTAGAAACAGGGAAGAAGAAAAGGCTAAAAGACTGCAGTATGAGAGAGCAGCGTGCCCAACGTAAAAAATGGAAGGAGGCTCATAAGAGGAGTGATGCCAGGAATAGTGTACTTGAAGGATTGAACACCCCTCCAGTCAGCCCTGATGCCCCAGTCAGTCCAGACGTTCCAGTCAGGCCAGAATACCCAGTCAGCTCTCAAACTGGGACTTCAAGGTAATTTAATTTAAAAAAATATCATTCAATCTTTTACAAAACATTGTAAAGTGCTTTGGATAAAAGTGCTATACAGTAAATGCACCATTTACCATTTAATTTACTTGATATATGTACTCAGTAATTATTAGGCCCATCTAATCCTGGTAATTACTTTGTTTGGTGCAAAACTACAATTGGGAAAAAGTCCATGCAAGTGAAATGATTATGTGACAATGCATTTATGTTTATATCTTTCTTTTAGGCAACGTGATGCTGGGAGAAGAACATTGAGGGCTACCAAAGCAAAGTTAAACAGGGAGTTCCAGAAAGTACAGGATACGTTGAGGAAAGCTGAACAGAGGGCAGCAAAATACAGAAAGCGACTCCAACGTTTGAAAAAGAACAATCCATCTCCAAGATCCAAAGTCAACAAGTTGATTTGACACATCTCGGTCACAACCCTAAGGAGAACCCTGTTGTTCCACACAGCTGTAGCTGAGGAAGTACGTGACTTGGAGAGCCTGACACAAGCCATCATGTGTGACACCACAAGCAAGCAATGTATGTATGGGGAATGTGAGAACTGCAGCAACAATACCTATACACTCACAAGCCACTACAGAGCCACCGATCTGTCTCCTACCTTCAGTGGGCCACTGTGGACAAAGAGCACAAAAAGTATCCTGGAGCAGCCTCAAAGGTCACTTTGAAAAAATAATTTGAATGCTCCCAAGAAGAGCTGGTGGAAACTTTTCAGATTTTGCTCCAGAAGTTCAGGCGCCATCTCTACAACATCAGGCAGCAATATGCTTTCTCACGGGCCCTGAAGCTGGACCTCCCTGCAAATGAATGTGCAGTCCATATCGACTTCTCAGAGAACTACAGCTGCAAGTACAGCACTGAAGTACAGGCTGTCCATTTTGGTGCATCACACCAACAGGCCACTTTGCACACTGGGGTTTACTATGTGGGGGAGGCATCTGCCCCTACCTCCTTCTGCACTGTATCAGCATCCAGACTGAAGGGACCACCTGCCATATGGCAACACCTGCAGCCCATCCTGAGGGAAATCAGAGAGAAACTCCCAGATGTGAAAACCATCCATTTTCTTAGCGACGGACCCTGCACACAGTACAAGCAGCGTGGCAATTTTTACCTGTTTTGTACTGAAATCTTCAAAAGGGGGTTTACAAGACGATCATGGAACTACTTTGAAGCCAGCCATGGAAAAGGTGTCCGAGATGGTGTGGGTGGCACATTGCAGAGGAGGGCCGACAGGCTTGTCGCCCAAGGAGTTGATATCCCTACGGCACTATCCCTGTACCAAGCTCTGAGTAAGGAACAATCAAAAGTGAAATTGTTTTACATTCAGGAGCAAGCTGTGGATAATGCAGTGAAAGAAATGCCAGCTGACCTTCCAGCCGTACTGTCCACTATGAGGCTCCACCAGGTGGTCACTCTTTCACCTGGGAAAATGCTCTACCACGATGTCAGCTGCATATGTTCTGCAACAGGGAATCTGGAGTGTAATTGCCAAAAATCTTCAGCTTTAATCCCACAGATGACCACACAGAAGACCCCATACACAGCACATGTGTATGTGAAGAAGTGCAGTGGCTCAGTCCAGGCGTTATGGGGAAATGGTGTGCCCTGCTGTACGACCACACCATCTACCCTGGGATCATCCAGGAGGTGAATGAGACTCACTGCCAAGTGAAATGTATGCATAGAGTGGGGGCAAACCGTTTTTTTCTGGCCATTTAGGGATGATCTCCACTGGTATCCCTCAGAGGATATGCTGACCCTCATTCCTCCCCTAGAGAATGTTACCTTGCGCCACATGGCTATAGCAAGAGAGGTATGGGATACTCTGGCCAGCCACGAAAAATGAAATCTGAACATAAAATCAGCTTTCTAAAAGATTGATCAGTTCATTACTATTTTTGATATGCTCATTCAGGTGAGGAATGCAGCAAGAATGCCAGGTTGTTGGCCTGTTCTGATCCAGTTTGTGGTTTTGTTGACATGTTTATTTTGTATTATTCCTACTCATCCTGTTGAGTCCCAAAATAAAATAATATTATTAAACAACATTCCTGTGGTCCTGAGTATGTATTTGTCACATATGTCATGATCTACAATCAAAAGTAAAGTAACTGTTACTTAGCGCAACCCTGTTACTCTAATTTGAAGGCTGTTGCCATATCATTTTTATTCAAATAATCATACATGATTTTCTCAGCTCACAGTGGTTTAACCTATTGTAAATGTAATAGTTTGCATGATTAAATGCATAATGTATTTGAACAAATATTTGAAATTAAATACTGAAATTAGTAAAAAGAAAGATGTGACTATTGAAAAGTTGGGCAAGATCGATTTCAAAGTTGCTTAAATTAATATAAGTGAAGTCTTATCTGAAATTAAATCAGTATTCAGTAAGCATGTGACTTTCTTTACTTAATTGTAAAGGATTTATTGAAAATATTTTTAAATGTACTTTTTTCAGCTTCCTGAGTATTTGTAACAGGGTTGCGGCAAACATAGCACACAACAAATAAAACGTATCATAAAAAGTGTACCTTTGATGCCTGAGCTGGACGAATCCAATTATTTGATGGTTTAAGGCGAGACACTGCAGGTGAATAGTCAAATATACTTTTTTTGTTGATTTTGAGATTTTGTTATATTTTGCTTCCTAAACATGTCTTCTATGAAACTAGTGACAATAAAACGTCAATAACACACATTTAGTTTGTTTATTTTACATCATTTTGCCTTATTGCATCCATAAATGTGCATATATTTAATGGGGAAGTGCCTCATTTGCATATATAAACATAAATTTCAGAAAACTTGCAATATATTTTTTCTTAGTTTATATGTGCATAACAAATTGGGAAAGTTTCATAGTGATATCTATTCAAATATGTTTTGCCTATTAGGGGGTACTACACTGTACTACACTGTTTGTAGCCTGTCTGTAGTTCTGTTCAGTTCAATAACATCATTATTATTATTATTCAGTTATCAGACATGTGTTTAGGTTGTCTATTACTAATGGTTTGATTAGGTATTGTGTTTGTAAATATCTGTTTAAAAAAAAGTATGGCATTTTACAATACAGAACTTTGAATGCGTTTTCCCAAAAATGAGTTTTAACAGTTTTTCCTCATACTCTGAGCCAGAAATCTCCACTTCAGTAGCACTCACATACACCAAAACTTCCAGTTCTATTCATATCTATGTTCTGAAGGTATTTACAGAAGGGTTTGTTGATATCGCATTCATACCCTGATTTATATCACATTTTATTCCTAAAAACATGGCGAAATATGGAATTTTACCATAAAAATGGACTGAATGGAGTATTTTCTGATTTATGGAGTGATAAAAAGAGATATCCAAAATCCCCTCTGTAATAACCTTTGGCTCTAATATGTCAACAAAATGAAACTATCATTTTGAAAATGGCTTTATCCAATGTTCAGATTTCTGTCCTGGAATTATATGCAAATTAGTGCATATTTAAGTAGATTATGCCTCATTTGCATATTTAAACATACAATTTCAGAAAACTTGTAATACAAAAAAGTCTTGTCTTAATATAAGTAATCAACTGGGGAAGTTTCATTGTGATATCTATTAATTAACTTTTTTACCCTATTCACCTGCAGTGTCTCCCCTTAATACCTGTTTTTATGAAATACATAACAGAAAATTATCAAATAAAGGGTCCATTTTTCAAAAGTATTGATGCCTAATTGTCCTCCAATTCTGGAATGACCCACTTAAGTTGCTATTGCATGCACTTATTTGTGTTTCATTACACGTATATGTGCATGCTTACCAACTGTTTCGCCTGTTTTATTGCAACACTACTATCACCGACATCATAAGAAGGGAGATATGGCGTGACACACAGAAAGAATTTACTAACCAACATAAATGGCATAGCCATTCTCCCCTATTCAATAACAATGCACTCCTTATTGCACAACGACCTATCAGATATCCCAAATGGGAAAAGCAGGGCATACATACATTGGGAGATATCTTCAACGAACGGGGTTTCTGTAGCTATCAAGATATTCATAACAAATGTAACCTCACCAGCTCCACTTATTATTTCTATATACAGTTATTAGCAACTTTGAAGGCTCATGGAGTCCCATTAAAGATACCACTTGAGCACCACAGATATCACAAATTCTTTTATGAAAGGGAGACATCGAGAGGCTTCGTATCTGACTTTTATCATCACTTACTTACGTCTTCGTATGGAATCCTTCCCCTAGACTCAGTTTGGAGGAAGGATATACCAGACTTGGAAGTAGATTTTGATTGGCATGAAGTCTGGGCAAACGTTCGACTAGCGTCACTCACGCAACCCGGATCATCAACAGATTAATCTTAATTTTATTCATAGGACTTACCTGACTCCTATAAGATTGAACCGAATGGGGCTTAAACAAGACTCTCTATGCTCCTTGTGTCTAAGGGGTGATATCGGTACATTTATGCATATGTATTGGGAATGCCCCCCTGTTAAGATATTCTGGGAAGAAGTAACCACGCAATTATCAGAATTTTTATTTCTGACCATACCTGTACTGCCTTCTGTATTGTTGTTGAATGATGTTTCTCAGTTAGCAGCCTCTATACAGCTAAAGAGACAAATTTTGTCCGGTCTTACGGTTGCTAAAAAGCTGATAGCATCACGCTGGATTCAACCGGATAAAATGTGCCGGAAGGTATGGGTTCTTACCTATCTCGATGTGATTTATCTAGAGATATCTACCGCAAGAATTTTAGGTGTCAATGAAGCCAGCATTGCAATCTGGTTAGAGGTGGTGGAGAGAATAAAGGTTAGCATATGAATTGTAATCCTTGGTTAGAAACGAAATAATGGATGGATTATCCAAGGGGGGTCCTGAGGGGGGGGGAAGAAGAACGAGCAAGAGCATATGTATGCATTGTATTGTATTGTAAGTATTATGTATATATCTGGTAACCTACATTTATATTGATCCAAATAATGGACTGTATAGTCCTGTGATTTATTGTGGATATTTACTGTTAATGTTTGTGTGTCTAGTTTTACGTCATGTCAAAAAAATAATAAAAAAAAAATTTCAAAAAAAAATAAGGGAGATCCCCCCTTGAACGGCCCTTCTAAGGTTTCTCTCCTCCACATTGCCTGTGGTGCATTTTTTTCCCCTATTGCTAGGTTTTAGTTTTTCCTTACCTTCGCGTGGGATATGTCTGGGAGTGTTGCATTCATTTATTTTACATTTTTTGGACTTCATGGTGTTTTTGTTTTGTTCTTGATTTATTGTGATGTTTCTTCTTGACTTGTTTAAAGAAGACGTGTCCGGCCCATGGGGACATTAACGTGTGTTGTCGGGCCTTACAAATTATTTGATTTGATTTGGTGTGAAAGAAGCTCCCTAAGAAACAATGGTCTCCTTTTCACTCTGCTGTGTAACCTAAATGAGATTTTCTTTATAGGCATCACTTCTCCGGGGACAGGTCTAATGTTATGTGTGGCAGGGGTCGACCTACCTTCAGTGTAAGCATCGTCGTGGTCTTGTAACTGCTCGGTGCCTTGCAGTCCCACTGCTTGTCTGCTGATACCTGAATGCGGTTTCTTCAGGGAGAAAACTTCAGAAACAGCAAACTCAGAGGCCCTCTCTACTCGCTGAGAACGCAGAAATGAATGATCCCATTACATTTACATTTAGTCATTTAGCTGACACTTTTATCCAAAGCGACTTACAAATTGTGTACAACAAGTCAGCAGAAGGGGTCACACCTCTGGCGGCTAACGGTAAGTGGTATTGTTCGCCTAGCATTAGACAGAGCTTGAGTGCACATAATAGTAGTATAGACATGTTAGCATAGTAGGTACAGTAGTACAGGCATAGTAGCATAGTATAGTACATAACCGTAAAATACAGTAAGAAGGTTTGTTTTGTTTTCAGATATTGATTGGAAAAGTGTGTGTTTTAGTCACTTTAAACACTTTAACACTACACCATATTTAATCTATATATTACTAAAATATTTGCACTACACCTCTCTACCTCATTTTAACATTTTGTACTTTAGTTTTGTATATTTTATATTTGATATAGTGTTTGGTCTTTATTCTTTTAACTTTTTTACTGTATGTATTTTAGCTGTCCTGACTGTGGTGGGAAGTTTGTTCCACCATCGTTACATTATGAGTACATAATGTAACACATAGTACATTACATTATACACACACACACACACACACACACACACACACACACACACACACACACACACACACACACACACACACACACACACACACACACACACACACACACACACACACACACACACACACACACACACACACACACACACACACACACACACACACACACACACACAGTTTATTCTCACCTTCATCCATTGATCAATATCGCCATTATTCAACTGCACCTGTTATTAGGGGGGGGGGGGGTAAAAAATGTTGTGCTGTTATAATTAGAGACACAGATCCCATAACAAGGTGCCTCTGCTTCATTGTAATTATCAGACACGTTCACATAAGATAGCTGCAACAGGCACAGTGTGAAAATGTAGGGCACAGCCTAATATCTGCGGATCATTTCAGAGGGAAGCTTAGCCAGCAGATTATTTCAAAAATAATTTCCCAGACGTCGAAAAGACGACGCGTGGTTTAATTAAACACCCCTGTTCCACAACGCAGGTATCCGAGTATCTGAGAAAAGCCGTCGTGAGACATATTACGCTTTCCTGGGACGTAAACTAATTCACACACAGCCACATTTCTGGACACTGCTCCTTTATTCAGGGGGATTTAATACTAAAAAGGAAAAGCCTGGAAAGGGTAGATAGAAAAGAATACAACACAGTTCAGCCATTGAATAATTTATGATTTATTTCCCTCTAAAAGTGAAAGTGTCAAGGAGCAGGATCAAACAAGTGGGGCATTACACTGAGCCTATTTTTGTTTAGTTTTATAGTCTCGCTTTTTTCCATTAGCGAATAAGATAAGAAAAGGGTTGAAAAAAACCTCAGCTCGGAACTAGGCAAAATTTGCATATGGCTCACCGATAACAAACTATCATTACACATGGGCAAAACAGAGTCCATTCTCTTCGGTTCAAATAACAAACTCAGCAAGACTGACGGCTTCTCAGTTACAGTGGGTGACAATATTGTCACAAGGAAAGATGAAATTACCTACCTGGGTTCCATCCTAGAGGCTAATCTTTCCTGTGACAAAATGGCATCCAATGTAATAAAAAAAGTCAACCAACGAACTCGATTCTTGTACCGGATCTCCTCTCTGGTAAACAAGAATACCCTGAAGACTCTGGCAGGAGCACTCATTCAAGGGTACTACGACTATGCTTGCACCTCATGGTACCAAAGCACCTCAAAGGCACTAAAAACCAAATTACAAACATCTCAAAACAAACTAGTCAGACTACTGCTTGACCTGACTCCTAGAACCCACCTCACCCCTGCCCACTTTGACAACCTAGGATGGCTTAGAGTAGACGACAGAGTACAGCAACTTGCAATGGGCCTGGTCTACAAGATACACTACACGACCAAGGTACCCATGTACATGTCAAAATACTTCCCAAAGGTCAGTGAATACCACGATCACAACACCAGAGGGAGCTCCACAAATCATGTTAAACCCAGATTCGGCTCAAACAAGGGACTAAACACGTTTCGCAATTATGCCACATCAATGTGGAACGCCCTATCCAAAGCTGTAAAGGAATGTGAATCACTACCCACTTTCAAAAACACTCTCAAAGAACACCTACGAGAGACTGCAATTCGAAACTGGCCCCTACAAATGTCCTAACCCAGTTGTACAGTAAATGACCAAGTATGGCTTTGTCAGTATTCCAATGTACAGTGCAGTGTTCCCCACCCACCCACCCCTACCTCCTCCAATGTACAGTTTCTATGTCAAATGTATATACACTCTTTTCTGGACACTTTTTGTATCACAAACAGTACTGTATTTGCAAATCTGGTATGTCATAAATGTATAGATGTAGCAGTAGGCTACTGTCTATCTGTATGTTGTGTGTGTCATATTATGTTATGATGAATTGAAAATGGGGGACCCTGATGTAAACAAGACGAAAGTCTTTCTCTGGTCTGCATCCCCTTAACAATTGTATGTACAGTATTGAGCTGTACTGTACTGTACTGTACTGTACCCATTCTGCAATCTGTTAATACACTTTTCAATCAATCAATCAATCAATCAATCAATCAATCAATCAATCAATCAATCAATCAATCAATCAATCAATCAACCAATCGAATTTTGGATTCAGGAATGTAGGGTGTAACATAGTTGCCTTTGGTGGCTAGAAAATAATCTTAATTTACCTTCTTTGTTGGTGTTTTACATTTGGCGATTCTCCTCCACGTCGTAGAGAGATGAGGATTGTGTTTTGGGGATGCCATTAATATTATGTTATGGTATGATGGTGTATTCATCTTCGTGTCATGTTCCCTATCTTGCTAACAACTTGCTGTTGCCTCCTACTCGCGACATAACTTTTATCATTCATTTTCTTTTACAAATGTTACAATCAACCATGCAAGCTACCAACGCTGAACACACAAGCAGTCTGTAAGGAGAGCCGACCGAGTACTCTGGGTATTGCAGTAAATTAACGACTTTCCTGTGTTTATCGTCGGCCAGAATTAAGCATTTTAGACTACAAATCCCGATACAACTTACGTGCAACTAAAAGAGTCTCTTTGGTAACCATAGTAACGTGAGCCTCTCAGTCAGTTCCCCAGTTACGAGGTACCCGGTATGTAACCGAAAACAAGTTATTATTATTATTATTATTATTATTATTATTTAATTCATTTATTAATTTATTTGGTACGTTACACCATTTTATATTACGTAGACGAAAACGAAGTCTGAAAAAGAAACGGAGGCTCGGGCACAGCGCATGGTTTGTAGTTTTCACGCGGGTAGTGATGACGATTTATTTTCGCGACTTGTAGTTCTTCATTGTGTCGGCAGGCTGCGTGCCTTAACAACAGTAGAAAAAAGATGCTGTCAACACTGGTGGAATTGAAAAATTTGAGATTTGAATACAAACTCACATGAGCTCATTCACTTGGAAATATAAAACCACTAAACGCTGACATCCCAGCATTGAGAGACGTAAGTTAACAGCACGTGAGCACAATTCAGCTGCATAACGTCGTTAGCTAATGCTAACGCGTTAGCTACTATCATAGTCTATCATCATGTTGAATGCTGCATTGATTGATTAATTGAAAACTTTATTAACAGATTGCAGAATGGGTACAATACAGTACGGCTCAATACACACAATTGTTAAGGGGATGCAGACCAGAGAAAGACTTTCGTCTTGTTTACATCAGGGTGCCCCATTTTCAATTCATAACATTTAGGACATAAATAATGACATACAGATAGACAGTACTGCTACATCTATACATTTATGACATACCAGATTTGCAAATACATCTTGCCTGTCAACTTCTTGTTAATGTGGGTATTAGTTGTTGTACACTTTAGGCTAACCCGTTCTATGTATGCACACGATATTGTATTGTATTGTACCCATTCTGCAATCTGTTAAATAAAGTTTTCATTCATTCATGGCTACTATAGCCGTCTTTGTGTAATTTCGTGGAAAACCACACAGTAATTCCAATTGCTCATGCTACAGGCAGCAAGATGAAACTGGAGCTGTCCCGTGTTGTCCAGGGAGGGTGCCGACTGGGTGTCCTGACGGGGCTCGGCAAGACAGGGCAGCACTCTCTGGAGGTCCCAGGGTGTCTGCTGTACACACGCTGTGGCACTGTACCTCATCTCACCCAGGACACACTGCACACCCTTAGCAGCCTCCCATCAGTCACTCAGCTCACCCTGTCCACAATGTAAGACCCCACCGTGGCACACACACCTGTATCGGCATACAATCTGTATGCCAGGATGTTCTCTTCTTCATCGCTGTTCTCTCCCTTGCTTTCCCTTCAGTGCAGAACATCAGGAAGTACTGGAAGAGTTCAAGGGTGGATTCAGGAAGTTTGCAGGTACTGTAATAAACCATTAATGGTATGCGCTTTTAAGAATAATAGATGATAAGATGAAACACATTCATTTATGATGATGATGATGATGATAATCCATTGCACCTGTTTCACGACACGTTCACAGCTGCCTTGTTTTGTCTGGTTGAATTGAACCCTGGAGCATTTGGTTGAACTCGGGTCCACAACTCAAGTTTCAAGTTTCTTTAATAGTTGTCATACAGAAGTACAGAATACTTTTATACAAAATGTTTCTTACTGTTACGCTCCAGAGACTGTGCAAGACAAGATAAGTATGAAATAAAATAACATAGTATAGCATGTAAATTAGAAGTAAAAAAAAATGAGGTCACAGTGTTCAGTATAGACATATGTACAATGTTCGATGCAGAATAGACGTAACTGAGTTACCATATAATATACAATACTGTGCAGTGTACTAATATACCATACTATATAGTGCAAGGCAGAAATGGGATGAGGTGCAATTTAGGTACAATTTACAGTAGGTGTACGAGTTGTAGTGCAAATCCTTTATCAATAAATATAAAGTGTGTTTGTGTGATCTAAAGTGTGGAGAGTGGGTGCTGCAGTTTGTTGTTTGTTTAAGTGAGTGTGTGGGTGTGTGTGCTGTATGCATTTGATGGTTGTTGCATAGTGTTTATTGTTCGTTTAGCAGCCTGATGGCCTGGGGATAGAAGCTTCTTCTGAGTCTTTCTGTGCTCGCCTTAAGACTCCGGTATCGCTTGCCTGACCGCAGCAGTTCAAAGAGGCAGTTGTTCGGGTGGCTCGAGTCCTTAATAATTCTCTTAGCCTTCCCCTTGCACCGCTTGTTGTAAATGTTCTGGAGGGTGGGAAGCCCCCCTCCAATTGTGCGTTCGGCTGAACGTGTCACTCTTTGTAGTCTGCTACGGTCTTGTGCAGTGCTATTCCCAAACCAGGAGGTGATGTTGCCAGTCAGGATGCTCTCTATTGTACATGAGTAGAAGTTCCTAAGGATCTTCTGACTGACTTGGAACTTCCTTAGGCGCCTGAGGAAGTAGAGGCGTTGTCGTGCCTTCTTCACAACACTGTCAATGTGTGTGGTCCATGTCAAATCCTCGGATATGTGGGCTCCGAGGTACTTGAAACTGTTCACTCTCTCAACCGGTGCCCCGTCGATGCTGAGGGGGCTGTAGTCCTTGACCCCCGACCTCCTGAAGTCCACAATCATCTCTTTTGTTTTGCTGACGTTCAGGGAGAGGCAGTTCTCCTGACACCACTGTGACAGGTTCTCTACCTCTTCCAGGTAGGCCCTTTCGTCGTTGGCAGAGATCAGGCCCACCACTACTGTGTCATCAGCGAATTTGATGATGGTGTTGTTGTTCCGCTGTGCTACGCAGTCATGTGTGTACAGGGAGTAGAGGAGGGGGCTCAGAACACAGCCCTGGGGGGCCCCTATGTTGAGCGTGATGGATGAGGAGGTGCAGTTGCCTGCTCTTACCACCTGGGATCTGCCCGTCATGAAGTCCAAGACCCACTGGCAGAGGTCATAGTTCAAGCCCAGGTCCCTGAGCTTGGCTATGAGTTTGGAGGGGACTATGGTATTGAATGCTGAGCTGTAGTCGATGAACAGCATTCTCACATAGTTCCCCTGCCTCTTGTCCAGGTGTGATGCTGCTGTGTGCAGCACATGGGCTATATGTTGGGGCGATATGCAAATTGCAGAGGGTCCAGGTTGATGGGGAGGTAGGAACAGATGTAGCCCTTCACTAGCTTCTCAAAGCACTTCATGGCTATGGAGGTGAGGGCTACAGGGCGGTAGTCGTTGAGGCAAGCGGGCGTAGATTTTTTGGGTACAGGGATGATGGTGGACTTCTTCAGACAGGTGGGGATGACAGCCTGTTCCAAGGACGGGTTGAAGATGTCAGTGAATACCGGGGCCAGTTGGTCGGCACAGACTTTTAGGACGCGGCCGGGGATGCCGTCCGGTCCTGCTGCCTTCCTGATATTCACTTTTTTAAAGATCCGTCTCACCTCATGCTCTGTTACCCTGAACACTGAGTCTCCATCAGCAGACCCCCCCCCCCCCCCCATTGCCGTGGTTTGTAGGCTGGTGTTTTTATTCACAGCCTCAAACCTCGCATAGAAGGAATTGAGATAATTTGCTAAGGAGATGTCAGTTTGAGGGAGGTGCCTTTGTAATCTGTCATTGTTCTGAGGCCCTGCCACATGCCTCTAGAGTCAGCCTGTTCAAACTGAAGTTCAACTTTATCCCTGTAACGCCGTTTTGCCTCTATTACTGCTCTCCTGACGTTGTATCTTGCCATCTTGTGTTCTTCCATGTTGCCTGTCACCAGCCCGGTGTTGTATGTTGATGTGCGCACTTTCAGAGCCTCACGGACGGATTTGTCTACCCAGGGCTTTTGATTTGGGTAGATTTTAATTGTGGTGGAGGGGATTGTTTCTTCTACCAGAGTACAGACATAGTCAAGCACCGTTTCAGTGTATTCGTTAATATTGGCTGTGTTATCACGGAATACACTCCAGTCTGTGCATTCAAGTGCAGCTTGGAGTGACTCCTCTGACGTCACGGTCCAACGCTTAACCTCTCGCGAGACCACCGGCGTTCGCTTGAGACTTTGTTTGTACTTTGGCAAAAGAAAGATGGCGGCGTGATCGGACTTACCGAATGGGCTAAGAGCCTGTGACTTGTACGGGCTTGAAATTTACATTTTTACTTGGTAGCACTGGTGCTCCCAACTTCAAAAAGTTGGGAGCACCAGCAAAAATTTAGGAGCACCCACCAAAATGTAAGGAGCACCAACAATATATACCGGTATGTAATATATTTTTTGTATTGATAAAAAAACGACTATAACGGTACTGTAATGCAGTAAAACAGTGAAAGTAGCCTTAAACTATAGTATAGTGTAGACCTAGTTAGGGGTGGGAATCACCAGTTTCATCACGATACAATATCGATTCTTTGGACAACGATACGATATTTGCCGATATCACAGTCTGCCACGATACGATTCGATTCAGGTGCCTGCGATCGATATGAGACGATATTATATGACCATTTAACACAATCTGTAACATTTAGATCAACTAAAAAAAGGCAACGGAAATATCATTTGACATTTTTATTTTTGAGCTCTTCCAGACATTTAAATGAAAAACAATCTATTGTTTTTAATACAAATAGACCTCCTGTTCACTGTAAAGTGCCACGTTTTGATATATTGAGCTTTAAACTGAGTAATCTTTTTTGGAACTCACAACACGCAACCTAAAACCCCTTCCTCTCCCAAACCGTTCCTGCAATTGTTTTATGTTGCATGATGATCATGAATACATTTATTATATGTATTGTATTTTTTTTTTTTTTTATCCACTTTTTCTCCCATTTTCTATATTTTTCTCCCATCCCAATTTCGTATCATCCAATTCAACCCTCCCCTGTCACGAACGCTGTTTCTTGCCTCCCACAAGCCGGCTGCAATGTGGACTAAGTCATACAGTACATAGCACAAGTCCCCTCCGGTACTTGAGGTAACAGCAGTCGCATCTTTTCACCTGCGCAGCTCGATCTCTCAGTGGCGAGGAGTAACGCGTGGGAGGCTCACGCTGCCCCCGACACTTCCTGATTCTACTGCGCAGGCGCACCAACCGACCTGTAGGAGTCGCTGTCCACAACGCCCGATCCCCACCCATCAGTTTCCCACCCTCTAATACTGCCAATTGTATTAGTACGGACGACCAGCCAAACTGAAAACAATGTGGAGAGCTGGATTCGAACACGCGAACCCAGCGTCTCCACATTGGTGGCGAGTGCCTTGCCCACTACACCACCTAGCCGCCCCGTGTATTGTATTTTTTATGTTTAAAATATATCAACATTATCTGTCCATCCTCAGTACATTTACTATAAATATACTATACTTCATCTGGTCTTTCCAAAGCGCGCGCACACACACACCTACACACACCTACACACACACACACACACACGCACGCACGCACGCACACACACAGGGAGAATGCCTTCCCCCCCCATTCCCCAGTTCCCTCTGCTGTTCTCTCTGTCTATCGCTCTGATCAGGATTAGCTTGTTAGCTTACACTAATGTAACGTTCATTTTTCTTTTGTTTCACAATGGGTCATGACAAATTAATTACATAATCCAACATATGTGTAACAAACTAACATATTCCAGTTGACTGTATCTTTTTTGGAGGATTCGTTCAAAAGCTATTCATACTTCCATTTGTCTATGGCGGATTCATTCAGACAGAAAAAAAAGTAATTCGGTTGTGGGAGGGATCTGGGGTCACGTGGAGTGTGTTATACGAAATAACAACGTCTAACTTGACTGTTTCAGCCAATCAGAATCAAGAAATTTGCATGCCATTGTATATAACGGCACAACACATGCCTGCAGGGGCCCGGACCCGTTTCAATTAGACAGAGTGAATCTCTAGGCTTCCCTGTACTGAAAAACTGCGCCCGGAGCGTAGAGCCATATGAAATCCGTTTTATTATTTTCCAAATTCCATTTTATTTTTTCCCAAATTCCGTTTTTTCCGTTTTAATATTTCAGAATTCTGTATTTTGCTTTTTATGCTCATTTTACCATCAGAAATAGTGTCTAATAAGTGGGAATGAATAAATGTCTACAATTGAATATGATATAACAGTCCATTTAATGTTTTTAAGTGCTGCAACTCAGAAGTTACATTTTACACAATACTTTTCAAATAATATTGTGACAAAATAAAAATACACATTTCAAGTGTAAACAATAGATACAGCTAGCTACTACTGACATTATCACAATGTCAGTAGCCTAGCTATATCTATTTTATTGTGATGAAATATAGTAATGCATAATTTAGGCACCTTTAGTTTAGTTTATTTCGTTTATAAAGGACAGTGTATAATGACAATCGTTTGCATTAAACAAATGGATTGCACCAGATTTAGCAAGAAGCTATCATTTCCATCTATAGTCCTATGTACTGTAAAACGTTTCATAGCTATTTAAGTGTATTTAGTTTATAAAGGGCAGTGTATAATGACTCGTTTGCATTAAACAAATGGATGGGTGCACTAGATTTAGCAAGAAGCGATCATGTCCTAACGTTACATAGCTATTTAATCACAATAATGTCGCAAGTGTTTTTGTGGCTCCAGTCCACGGAACGTTGACAGAATTAGCAAAACACCTTATCGCCGGAGGCATAAAAGTCATTAGGATACTGCTCTGCTCTGAATTGAGGGCTTATTGGGGAATTTATTAGCTTCTTGACGATGTAAACACCGAAGCAGCGAGACGCTTGGAGACTGCTGTGTTGTGTGTAACCCGCTCTAGCGTCCGCCTCCCCGGTCGCGTGTGCACCAAGCGTTCCACCCAAAAACGGAATTTCAGTCCAGATTAGGCCAAATTCTGCAATATTCCACGTTTTGCAGTTGATTCCATTTTTATTGGTCAATTCCGCGATTCCGTCCGCGATTCCGTGAACGCGGATTTCATATGGCTCTACCGGAGCGGTTTAAACGTAAGACCCGGTTTGGAACAGGGTTTACTGCACTCTCGATACTGCCACCTGGCAGGATCTGGCCGGTACTGCACCCTTGGCGTCCCAGTATGGTTTTTAACGGCAACATACAGGTCCATGACATTGAATAGAATATTAAAATCGGAAAAAAGGAAAAACGATCAAATAACGAGTATACTCGTTGTTGGCGTTCAAGCGATGGCGCCCAATAACAAGTATAATCGTTGTTGGCGGGGAATGAGTTAACAATTGTGTGTATTGAGCCATACTGTATTGTACCCATTCTGCAATCTGTTGATAAAGTTTTCAATCAATCAATCAACAACGTCTCACCTGGTTAGGCGTCCCGCTCAAGGACACTTCGACACACCGCCGGGAGGAGCCGGAATCGAACCAGGCTCTACCTCCTGAGCCCCCACATCCCTCATGGCCCTCTCTATCCATCCTTCTGCATGTCCATCAGAACAACCTGCGCCTCAGATGTTCAAGATTCCACATTGGTGTGGCCATGATTTAAAAAAAAAAAAGTATTTACATGCATAATGTGTGTATCCTAGGGCTGTCCCTGACTAAGGATTTGGATGGTCGACTATGATTGGCCAAAATTTGCCGTTAGTCGACTATTAGTCGACAAAAAAAAAAAGTATAAAATATATATATATCTTTTTTTTATCATTCCATTTGGGCTGTGGGGGGTTCTTA
The DNA here is from genome assembly GCF_963971535.1 of Notolepis coatsorum. NCBI lineage: Eukaryota > Metazoa > Chordata > Actinopteri > Aulopiformes > Paralepididae > Notolepis > Notolepis coatsorum. The sequence goes on from NC_140176.1 coordinate 66,141,403, forward strand.
ATGTCTGAAGGAGTCGACTGAAGGCTTCTTGTCCTCTGCAAAAGCATGCAATTGGTCCACTGATGGATACATCTTGATATTTGTCTAGTCTAGTGTGTTCATTAGATGGGTGAAATCCTCTTTCAGTGCCTCTGTGCCTGTTTTCGTAGGCAGTTAGCCTCTGGTATGCGTGCCATTAGTGTTAGCCACACTTCTAGGCCTCTTTTCTTTTGGAAAGAATGATATAAAAAATAATTATAATAATAATAATTTATAATATTTTTCTTTTCCGACTTAAGAGGTTGGCAGTCGACTACGGCTCCTTTCGACCGATTAATCGACTAATAGGGGTCAGCCCTAGTGTATCCACTCAGGAAGGGAACATAACGATAGGTTATGACTATAACCAAGTTCTGTTAATAATGGTGACGCTCGGCATCACTACTGCACTGTACCTCGCACGTGCACACGCACTGAATAAAGACCACAATGTACCTTTATATCCCAATATTCGTCTGACCACACCCCTATCAGCTTACCTACATAAGCAGGGGTGGGGCCACGTACTCGCCTCCTTCCCAAGCTTTCACCACAAGGTGAGATCAAGGGCAGCAGCGGCGTCTGATGCCGAGCGTCACCATTATTAACAGAACTTGGTTATAGTCATAACCTATCGTTCTGTATCATAATGGCTCCGCTCGGCATCACTACTGCACAAGGGAGGCCGAGCGAGAGCCATCGGCCGACAAATACACCCCGCTGAGGCCCCCCACAACCATCAGATCAGGGAGGACCGAGCCCCCCCGACCCCCCCTAATGGAGGGCACCCCCCTATTGGAGGTTCCCGGGAGGGCGACGGACCCGACCGTGCGAAGAGGCACTCAAGCAACTCAACGCACAGGGTGAGCAGACCGTGGCCTGACCCCACGACTACACACACGCACAACCCGCATGCCACTCGGGAACGAACGGAGGGAACAACCTCGTTACTGCCCCCAGAATCACGGGGTCAAGAGCAAACCCAACCCCGTGGCAAGGCCGTAGCAGCGGAGCGCGAAGGAAGACCCAGACCCACTGAAGGGACTGGATCCCCTGGAAAACGGGGGCCCGGAGAGGTCAATGACGCCAGGCATCAAGACCCCACCAGGCGGTCACTTAGTGACACCGCCCCCCACATCGCCAGCGTATTCGGACAAGGCCCCTCCAAGAGCGGGCCCTTTCCCCCCAATAGCACACCGCCTGGCACACTGACCCTGCAGAACAGGCAGTCAGCATGGCCGTAAGCACACAAAAAAGGTTAACCAACGGAAGCAGGCAGCGCACCGGGGAAAAACCAGGCAACAGGCTGTAACCTGAGCCTGGAGCACTGCGGACGAGACAGGCGCCAAAGGAGTTAGCTGAGAACAGCCCCCCCGGCAGGAAGGGGCGTATGCTGGCATTGTTGCATGACCAAGCCTCCAGTTAAAAAAAAAAACCACCCAGAGGGGTTGAGGCAGAGAAGGCTGACATGATTGGCAGACGTCATGAACGTGCAGGGGCACCCTCAACCGGGTAACCCGGGAGTTGACACTGCTCCAACACACCAGGGAATCAACCACCTTGTCATTACCCAATGCGGTGGTTGTTCCTATAACCCCTCAAGAAAAAACTCCAAAACACACCTGCGGGTACACACTGGCTATACCGCAGTACAAGTTTTCAAAAAAGGGTTATTCCAGGCCTATGGGTCGACGAAACATTACTTCGGACCGGGCCCGGCGATACGGGAAGCACAGGATCACCAGAGGAGGTCAAAGACCACCCCAACAGGCCCCTCTTCGCCATGCGTGAGAGAGAAGCGAAAAGAATGGAGAACCAGCCCCAAGCACACCGTACTTGGTATTCCCAGGCGGTCTCCCAACCAAGTACTAACCAGGACCAACCTGCGTAGCGGTTGAGATCTGACGAGATCGAGCGTGTACAGGTTGGCATGGCCGTAAGCCATTACGACAGTGCAGAGTACAAAATGTACCCAACCAGGGTCTCCATAGCGCTTAACCCTGTGACACCCGGACCGACCTGGCATTTTTCCCCCTGAAAAAAGCCCAAGTCCCTCAGGGTACCAGAACAGCAGATCTGCATCCCCGGCGGACAATGGGTTTAACTGATCCGGACCAGCGTGACCAGAACCAGTCCCGTGCCCTAACCACGCCGACATGCCTACTCCAGGAGAAGGGGCAGATATGCGTGTTGATCTTAAACATGAAAAGAAGGCGCCACCCAGACGTTCGGTGCGAACCGCGCCCGGTGGCCCACCCCCAGGGCGTGAGACCCCTCTACATATGTTCAGATCCATTCCGTCATCATCCCCCAGATATGAACGAGAATCCGTCGACAACCAACACAGGTCGTCGGAAGAGGAAAAACCTCCATCCCAGTTGCTTTATAAAAACGCTGTTTTAACCTCAAGCAACCAAGGCGTGCCAGTCATTCGCCTGATCTTCAACAGAACACCCCGAGCTAGCACTATGCGTGCGTCGGGACACAACCACATCAATGAACAGGCTATTTAGACCTGTCATTAAATCCCCAAGGCGCCCAGGGGAACGACCAGAGGGGTGTGATGCTTCCTAACTCCAACTCTTTTTAATAGAAAAGAAGGAAGCACCAACAGCATGTATCCCAGTCCAGGGCTCTACACTGCGATGATATTGTCGCGAATTGCCCCTTTAATTGGCCGTTGCGATTGGTAAATATTATCTGGGGGCGGGCTTGCGAGTAGTGCTTTCAAGCCTTGCATTCGCATTTCACTCCTAAATTATCCAAGGCGTGTGATGACGCCACTCACGCGAGCTGAGCAGTGAGCACCAGCGTTTCCGTTAGCCGGTAATTACCGGTATTTGACCGGCAAAATCTGTTGAAGTCCGACATATTTAATCTCTCCGGTCTTAATGTCCGGTGAAAATAATTCCCTGAATTTGATTTGTATTAAAAGAGGCTAAAATTAAATAGCCTATGCGATGAATGAAACAATCATTACATTTGTTTCATCGTTGCTTCTAATAATGACAACGACGTTGTCAGCGAGAGCTTAGTGCTGTGCGAACTTTTGTGAAGCTGCAGAGCCGGAGCAGCAGCAGCACAGTGCAGTACTCCAGCAGTACTCCAATTCAGCCATTGGCAATTCAATGTTGGGTGGGGGGCGCTGCTGTGCGGTCCCCAGAAAAGAGCCAATAACAGCTGAATCTGCTGCTCTGCATCGACATACTCTCGCAAATAAGTCATTGGGAGGTGGAGAGAGAGAGAGTCGTCACGCAAACCCACGATAATGTTGCCGTCTCTCTCTGCCAAATTTCTCAGTTCTTCGCTTGATATAATTAATACAAATGTCCAATATAACGGAATTCGTTAGCTCATAAAAATGTGATTATAACAGACTGCCGTTTATTAATGTCGGGCGACTGCCCACAGACTATTTGATTTAAAGTCGGCAGCAGCACTGAGTCTCGGGACTTATTTTATTTGGAATATAATGACTTTATACGCAAAAGTAGCCTAGTTTTAAGTAAAAATATTATAAATCTACATGCCTTGATGATGTCATTCTTTTGTTTTGTTGTCATTCTTTTGCCTATCAATTGTTTTAAAGCTCAATAAACTCTGACCGGAATTTCTCTCATTTGACCGGTAGATTTAAATCTACCGGACACTGAGGCCGGCAACAATTTTTTCTAACGGAAACCCTGGTGAGCACTCAGCAGGTATGATCAGCGGGAACAATCGACTGAGCACTCACTCTGATAGACTGGCTGACTGTCTGATTTAGCTATGAAGAAAAGTAAAGTTAGTATTGTTTCATATTTTCGACGCGTTCGACCTCCTATAGTGAGCCGAACTGAACTGAACTCAGACACACGGAGAGGCGTCTGCTGCTCCTCCTCCCTCCCGCACCCGTGGCTGTTGTAAACACTAGTCTCTAGTGGGACACTGGGACCTCGGTGAGCCTGCCAGCCGGCTAGCTACTGATAGCTATCAACAAATGCTCCAGTAAGTCTAGTAGTGCATGATAGCTCGCGTTAGCTTACTGTTCAAAACGAAACGTCCCATTAAACTAAATAGTTCAGATAGCTCCTGATATCAATGTCTTATAACACTGAGTCGATGCGTATTCGAGCTGAGGGCACGCTGAATATAGTCAATAGGGTCCAGCTGCAGCGCCGGAGACCCCTGGCCGTAGCTGGAGGCTACAGTATAGGGTCCAGCTGCAGCTCCGGGGAATCCTGGCCGTAGCTGGAGGCTACTCGAGTACACACAGACAGTGGAGCTGGTTGCATATAGCGAGCATTTAGACTTGTTGCGTGGTGGCGATGTCTCGCAGATAATACAACTACAAGTATGATTATATAATATATATATTTTATTAAAAAAAATTATATTATTTTTTTTATTTTTTTTAAAATAAAAAACAATCAACATACATAATGGTAAAATTGTTATTTAAAAATGTGCCCCTAAAAAATATTTTTTGCCCCTAAATTTCTCATTTAGGGGCAAGTGTGCCCCTAGTGAAAAAGCTTAGCGTACAGCCCTGCAGTCTACACAGCCGGGGGTAATTTTTTTTTACATTTTTACATCCCACCACCCTCCCATAGGGAGGAGACGGAAATCCCCAGAGAGACTTCCCACGCGAGCTGTACAGATTGAAAAGAATATATTGCAACCTTGAGCCATGTAAAATTTTGGTTTTAGGGCTCTCCGGGGAGGAGGCACTGAACCCATACACACTCAATAATCGAATTGAATCGAATACACACACAATAGAGCAGGACTCCTTTTTGAAGTTCTACTCACCTTGACAATCTGAGGAGGAGGCTCTGCACTCTGAGGAGGCTCCCTCACATGGAAGGAGAGTCCTAACTCACAGAAGGCCCGAATAGGAGCTTCGTGAGGAGGAGCCCTGACCACTCCCCGAACAGATCCATCATATGGACCCGAACAGCTCACGGAAGTCCTACCAACAGAGACGCGCACAGTGACGTACTCTATGGCGGGGGAATTTCTGCGGTGCACAATATTCCAGGGCGTGGGACCAGGAAACTCCCCCCCCCCCCCCCCCCCCCCTCTTACCCTGTAACGTGCCGAACAGCAACATGACATGAACCTTGAAGGACAGGAGGGTTTAACCCCTGCCCATCAAAGAAGGGGAGAAAAGGATTACCAGTTCACCCCTTTACGACCCCACACCCATGATACGATGTAATGACAAAAAAGAGTATGACGCAGTCATATTCTGCTACATGAAGTGTCTTTTTAACAGCTTCACACTAGTGGTCTGCAAGGGCCTTGAAATAAAGCCAGAGCCCTGCCCGAGCCCGTGAACTTCAGGCCCTGCCCGAAAATAAGCCCGACTGTAAATAATATTTTAAGCCCTAGCCCGCGTGAAAACCCGAAAAAAATTATTATCATTATTATTAAAATATAAAAAAATTTTGTATTTGTTTTAAATATTCGAAACACGGTTTTATATGAACGTAATAAATAAACAAAACTAAGAAGCATTTACATAGCCTGTTTCGCTCTTAGAATGCGTCTCTCCCAGTGCTCGCTTATAGACTGACTCACACATCAGCCTCGTAAAACGTATTGAAGGCTATAGAATCTTCTTTGACACACACTCACACACACACACACGACACACAATAGCCTACTCAGTCAAACAAACAAACAGAAAACAGAAATCAGATTTCGAGCAGAGCAAGCAACATAATGAAAAGCACAACAAAACAGGTAGCGAGCGACCCAGCAAATAATAAACATCACTCACCACGACGTCAGCAACGCGTTGAACACCGCTAACAAAACTTCCCCAACCGGCTACATACATCCCAAGAACAAATTAAAACGTTCGCCAACTGGCTAGGGGTGGGACGATACATCGATCCAGATCGATACATCGATGTAATTATCAACAATCGAATCGGATCGATGCGATGTAATAAGATCGATTCATATCGATACTCTTATTTTGAAAATCCTGTGGCGAGTCTCATATCCGCCCAAGAACAACAGCAGTAGCTCCGTGTGTGTTACAGCATAGCATTCTCCCTTTCTGTGTGTGTGTGTGTGCGCGCGTCTTTGGAAAGACCAGATGAGGTCAGAGGAGTTTGATGTTTAAATGTTATTTAAACATAAACAATATAATACATAATAAATGTAGGCCTATACATGATCATGCAACATCAACAAATTGTTGTAGGAACGGTTTGGGAGAGGGAGGTTGTGAGTTTTGAGTTCCAAAAAATGTAGCTTAAAGTTTAAAGCTCAATATATAAAAACGTGGCACTTTACAGTGAACAGGAGGTCTATTTGTATTAAAAACAATAGATTGATTTTCCTTTAAATGTCTGGAAGAGCTCAAAAATACAAATGTCAAATGATATTTTCATTACCTTTTTTTTGTTGATCTAAATGTTACTGATTGTGTTAAATGGGCATATGATATCATCTCATATCGATCGCAGGCACCTGAATCTAATCGTATCATATTGTATCGTGAGAGACTTTGTGATATCGGCAAATATCATATCGTTGTCCAAAGAATCGATATCGTATCGTATCATGATGAAACTGGTGATTCCCACCCCTACAACTGGCTATATTCCAACACAACCAATCGAGTTGAACTTGTCCCCTGAGTTCTCCCTGCGCGCTGCGGTAATTACATCCAAATGTTTCTCTGGCGCAAAAGAGAAAACAAATCTTAAAACGAAGGTTATCCTATAACCCTAGTTATATGAAAAAAATTAAAAAAAACGCAATGAAAAAATTAAAAAAATTAAAAACCGCGGCGGCCGAGCCCGAATTATTTATTAAAAAAAAAGCCCTACCCAGCCCGAACCCGCCGGGCCGGGCCGGGCCCCGTCGGGCCTGGGCAAGGTTGCAGTGCACTACTTCACACAGCTCATGTGCTAACATGCTATCTGATTTTTACTAAGGAAAAAACACAGAATAGAGAGGGCCCCCTTAAGAGCCCCGGTACCAGACTTACACATGTGCTTCTGTGGCCAACCCAACCCAGTTGTAGGTCACACGACACACACAACCCATTATCACCTACAAAAAATGGCAAAAACACTCTACAGAGGAACGCCGTTTTTCATAATGAGAGAATACATAATTCTCTATCAGTATCGGCCACAGGCCTTGCTAAGCACACACGAAAAGTGACCAAACAATCTTTTCTTTAGGAAAATATAGTTTCTCAAGCGGTGAGCACAACCCCAGCAACTAAGCTAAGGGTTACATCGTATCCCTACCACACAGTGACACAATATATTGTAACAACATGTCTGAGAGGAGGGTGAAGAAGTCCCCAGGGAACCGGGGGGAAAACACCCCTCCTACTTTACCCTTAATACGGCCAGTTAAACAGGTAAACCTGTTAATATGTGAACACACTGTTCATTGTCATTACAGGCTGAGAAAAGAATTCATTCTTTACTCATATGTCACTAAGCATAGCTTTTTGTATTTAATTTTTTTATTATTTTTTAAACAAACATATAAACAAACATGACAACACACGATAAGATATACAAGCATTAATTGTCAGGGCACATCCAATGAGATCACATTTTAGTTAGTTGTCTTATATAAGATATACCCCTAATACCTGTTATCTAAAAAAAAACCTACACACATAAGCATAGCTTTATAGGTTAGTTTAACCCCCTTAGTTGTGAGTACACGGTACATGAACACACATGATGTTTCTCAACACAACAAACCAGATCATTTTCACATCTGTAACAAACAACCCGATTTGCATGGAGACCAGTGACAAGACAATTCACACATAACTCGCGTCGTATCCTAAATGTAGTGCAGCAACACTCGTTTTGGAAAACATCGTTATTTACAAAACATTTAGAAGGGAAAGAAAGAAGAAGTGTTCAAGGTCTGGTCAGGACCTTTCCTACCGTGAGCGCAGATCAAGGTAACTGCAGTCTCTAACAAGGCACCGATAGTAAACACAGCATTCCTGTGTTGTCGACATGGGCAGCGTCGCCGCTCCATCCCCCTGCTACGGTTCTCCTTGTTGACGCAGTCCTCGCCGGCCGGGCTCAGGGTAGGTTCGACTAACATCCTCTGTCAAAGATGACGTCGTAGTCAGAGTGTTTAAAGCATGTTATAGTCTCAGAACGTTCAACAGTGTAGCATTAAGCTAACAGCCGGCAGCAAGCTAACGTTACCTAGCCTAGTGACACAACAGGCTAGCGCCTGCAGCTAACAGCTGACCGGCTAACAGGTAGGCCACAACTAGCACGCAAGCTAAGCAGCTATCACCTGAACCTGTACACAACGATATAACAAGCCACACTCAGACAGGCCGCCGTTCTGAAACCCTCCTCACCTTTTAAGAGAGAAGAGAAACGAGATGTTAACACAGTTTTACAACGGTGATTTTACCATACATCCGGCGGAGCCAGCACAAGTCCCATCTGGGCTGTAGCCGACTTGAACATGGATTTTCCGATAACGAACATCCATGCCCACATTTCCTCGTTTAGGGTATACTCTCATTTGCATATGAAAGACGGGGCCTATACGGTGACAGAGAAGTACCCACGCGTCCAGAGATCCTGGGATCACCAGTTCTACTGGTCGTGGCCCACTAGTTGCTATAATGGGCTTCAAACCAAGATCCTCCGCCGTCGCCTAAAAGGCTGAACAAAGGACCCTAATCTGGGGCCGGTTTTCGTAAACATTGTCAGCTAGCCCCCATAGCACTAACAGACAAGTGGTGCTCGCAAGCAAACATTACTCACCAAACCTGGAACCCACCGCTTCTCACAACAGCGGTGCGTCCTACAGTCCAGCTGTGTCGCTGGAGGGTTTCACCCCATCCAGCCGCAGCAAGGAGGACTGCAGTTGGGAGGCATGTAGCGGCGTGAACTCCCAATACGAAAAAACCGGCGGAGGTGTAGAATGATCATCATCTTCCAGACACTCCAGTACGAAGACAATATCGCCGTATTTTCTCGAATATAGTGAGAGAGAAAATAAAGATATGATGTCAACGTATCCCTTGTTTTCCAACTTTCTCCTAACAACATCGTCAAGTGGGGATCTACCGAAGGCACTTCCTTGTGGTGAAAGCGAAGAAGGAGGCGAGTATGTGGCCCCACCCCTGCTTATGTAGGTAAGCTGATAGGGGTGTGGTCAGACGAATATTGGGATATAAAGGTACATTGTGGTCTTTATTCAGTGCGCGTGCACGTGCGAGGTACAGTGCAGTAGTGATGCCGAGCGGAGCCATTATGATACAGAACTTCTTCTATTGAGGGCTTTTTGCCCTTGTTAGGGGTCATTGTTCAGCTTTCATGGGGGCAATCTCAAACCTTGCTCTCTTTTCTTGATCCTCCAATCACAATTGTTGTTTCTGAGGAAAGTGTAAATTGACAAAGTAATCTTGATATTAGAAAACCCAAAGCGTCATAGATGTGACGAGCAGGACAGGTATTGACTGAGAAGAGATTAAATGTTGAAGGCCATTCTGAGTCTCATAAGTGTGCGAAAGGCCTTGGGCTGTATTTAGCCTTACTCAGAGCAATTACATGTAATAGACATTGATTGAGGCTCTGATTTAGCTGTTGTAATCAATATGCTGATGGACCTGTATACAGAATATAACCATCCTGTAGCCCGCTGTCCTTGGTGGACTCATTAGAATGTTGCATTGGTTCTGTTGTACTTTGGATGATTTATCAGTCAAATATAAATTGGAGCGAGGTAATAATATCCTGATGAATACCACGCTGGCCAAATAACCATGGTCTTAACTAAATTCATTATTGTATTCGACATGTAATCATTGCTGCAAATAGCAGAGTTCCTTGGATGTTGCTGCTGTTTTTTTAATAATATTTTTTAAATGGACTGGCTTATACTGAATATGAATATATATGAATATGGGTGCTGAGAGCCATTTATCTTTTCCATTACTTTTGATTGACTTCAAACCTGAATTTCTGCTTCTATTCTCTGCTGGTCAATCTCATCAAAACCATTATTTATTTATTTATCCCCCCATGTCTTCTACCATTTTCTCCCCAATTTAGTCATTATGCCAATTCCCTGTGTGTCCCACAAAGTGTCTTGGTCGTTGTGCTGCCCTACTCTCGGTCTGGGGAGGGCGTAGACTACCACATGCCTCACCAATACATGTGGAGTTGCCAGCCGCTTCTTTTCACCTGACAGCGAGGAGTTTAACTGGGAGAGGGTAACGCGTGCGGAAATTCACAAAATTCCCCAAATCCCCTCCCTGCCGAACAGGCGCCTACCCACCAGTAGGATCAGGATGTTGCCATGACCAGGACTCACACCCCCACCGGCTTCCCACTAGGGGTGGACGGTATGGTCTAAAATTTATATCACGGTATAATTTGAAGCATAGACGGTAACGGTATATATCACGGTATCAGTGTTTCTGTTAGAATAATTTTTTTTGCCTGATAGGCAGGCTATATAAAGAATGACATCCTCAAGGCATGTAGATTTATAATATTTTAACTTAAAACTAGGCTACTTTTGCGTATAAAGTCATTATATTCCAAATAAAATAAGTCCCGAGTCGAGACTCCTGCTCCCATTGCAAACAGCGGGGCTGGATTTTGCTAGAAGCATATGTAGCTGCAGAGGCGCAGAGCCAGGGGCTCTTTCAGGTCTGGTGGCAATTCAGCCGTTGGGTGGGGGGGGCGCTGTTTGACGGGCCTGTGACCAGACCTGAAAGAGCCCCTGGCTCTGTGGCTCTGCACCTGCATGCTATTTGCAAATCCACTGCTGCAGCAGTCCTCCCGGCTGCAGCCGTCGTTATCATAACACTACACACATATCGTAATGTTTACAGCAAACTGTAGTTGATCACCAGGTATGTTTTATTAACGTAGAATAATTCATATAAGAAAAACGATAGGGAAATATCTTACCTTTCTCCACTGGTTAAAAATGCCAGGAACTGAAATTGAAACTTGCTGTGCGCCGCGGTGATATGTGTTTATTATGAAATGACAATTGCGTGTTGACACGCCCACTGCGCGAAGCCTCCTAAATAACTTTTTCCAGTTTGCACATATCTATTATCTATGACTAATTCTATCTATTTTTAGGGGCAAATGCGATTGAAATAGTCGCGCTGTGGTTACATGACGTCATTGCTATTTTAGAGCTGCTCTACCGGTTACACGGTATAGTCAAAATCCATACCGTAGAGCAAATGAATACCGTTTATACCGTATACCGTTTATACCGTCCACCCCTACTTCCCACCCTCGAACACTGCCAATTGTGTTCGTAGGGATGACTGACAAAGCCGGAAGTACTGCTACCAGGACTTTAACCCAGGTCTCTGCGATGGTAGGACAGTGCTTTTACCTCAACGCCCTGCGTGAGTGAAATCTAACAAAAGATTGAAGGAATCTGTCTTGTCTGTCCTTCGATTTTCTCGAGAACCGTTCATCTGTGTGAAGTTGACTGGATGAGCGGTTCTACTGGGGCCCAAGTAATCGACCCGTTCCAAACAAGCACTGCACTAGTAGTGTTTAAAACCCAACACCAGATAGACGAGGATGTAATAGTACAGTCAGTGTGTTATATTATTATCTACGAAAAGCAAAGAGTCCATTGTTGATTCTGTCTGCCCTGTCACTGTGACAATCCGTTCCTTTCGTCCACCCAAGGGCTCGTGAACAGCTGCCATCCTGTGGCCTGTTTCCGCTATTGCCTTTGCTCGTGTGTTATCTGTCGTGTTTTATCTGCCTGCCTGTCTGTCTTTATTACTCTGCTCCCTGTCTTATTGTCATTCCCTGCGTTCCTGTACCTGCCGTGTCCCATTATTTAGTCTAGTGTTCTCTCCTGTATGTATGTATTGTTGATTAGTACCTGTCGTGTATTCCAGTCTGGTTCTGTAGCTTCCCCCAGCTGCCGCCCCTTGTAATCACGTCCTGTATATATTATGGCTGCGTCTTCCGTGTTTCCTTGTGTTCCATTGTTCCGTTTACCCTGTGTTCCTTGTTACCTTGCCCGTGAAGCTCCCCGTATCCCGTATGCTCTGTACACCCTGTACCAGTTTTCTCTGTCGTGTTCTGATTCCTGCCGTTCGCGGAATAGTCCCGTGTTCCTCCTGTAATAGTAAGTCTAGTCCCGTGTTCCTCCTGTAATAGTAAGTCTAGTCTACTATCCCTTGTTTTTGGTGCTCTCCTTATTTTGTGTCTCAGTTCGCTTTCTGGTTAGGTTTTGTTTTGTAGTCAGTGTTGTTCTTTCCCGTGCCAGCTTGGCTGCGCCTTTTATGTTCCGTGCTTTCGTGTATCACCTTTGTTACTGCCTTGCAAGTAAAAGCATTATTGTTCCTCACTCCGTCGACTGTTGCCTCGTCTCTCTACTCGCCTCTGTCCTGCGTTTGGGCCCACGCTCCACACCTCACCAGATTCTAACAGTCACTCTTTATTTTAATTTTTTTTTATCTTTTTCCCCCTCCTTTTTCCTCCGATTTTCTCCCATCCCAATGTTAGTCATTATGCCAATTCCCAATCCCCTTCCTGGTCGCTGCGCACTTACCCCCCACAGTCGGTCTGGGAGAGTGGAAGCTATCACGTGCTTCCTCCGACACACGTCTAGCCAATCAACCGCTTCTTTTCACCTGGCAGCGCGGACTCTGAGAGGGTGTAACGTGTGGAAGGATCACACTACCCCCCTTAGATCCTATCCGCGCTTAGCAGGCGCCCCGACCGAACTGTAGGAGTCGCTGTTTACAACGACCCGGACCCACCCCGCCAGCTTTCCCACCCTCTAATACTGCCAATTGTATTAGTGTGAACGGCCAGCCAAGCTGGTGACAACCCCGGAGCTGTGAGCTGGATTCGAACAGGCGAATCCAGCGTCTCCGGCGTTTGGTGACGAACGCAATCTCTGCTACGCCACCTGACCGCCCAACAGTCACTCTTTATATAAAAAGGGTAGGCTAAGCGATTTCTGAGCTGCATTTACGGCCGGGCATTAAACAAGATGTGATCTATAATGATCCGTAGCTTTCATGAAAAACGCTGAAAACCACGTTCTTCCTTTGATGTTGCCCATTAAATCCACTTCAGTCATGAAGGGGGGATGTAGTAGGAGGAGACAAGTTAAAGATAGATTTCTGGGTCTTGAGACATGGATTCTGGAAAAGGCGGCGTAACCCAATACTAGGAACATGTTCCTAATGCTTTGTACACGTGTCTATTTTACAAATGTTATACCCCTCCCTCTGTAAATCATTAGGCCATGCTATTCTATCTGCTCAATTCATGGAGCTATAATTAATCAGAAGTACCGCTACTGGGAATTGAACCTGGGTCTGTGTGGTGGTAGGCGAGTGCTTTTAACTCTACACTACCCAGCCGCACCCATCAAAACCATTATCAAAGGATCAATAGGCGGCTGCCAATTTTTGGCAACATTTCAGATTTCTTATTATATCTCGACAGTAATCCATAGTAAAAGAAAAAAGAAAAAAAAACATTCCATTCCGGTAAGGGGCAGTAGCTAAAACAACGACATCCAATCAAACAAACAACTAAGTCAAATGATTGGAACGAGGGCGGCTAAGTGGCGCAGTGGGCAAGGCGCTCGCCACTAACGCAGGAGATGCTGGGTTCGAGCCCAGCTCTCTGCGTTGCTACCAGCTTGGCTGGTCGTTCATACTAACACAATTGGCAGTGTTAGGGGTGGGAAAGCTGGTGGGTGGGGATCGGACGTTGTGGACAGCGACTCCTACAGGTCGGTTGGTGTGCCTGTACAGCAGAATCAGGACGTATCGGGGGCAGCGTGAGCCTCCCACGCGTTACTCCTCGCCACTGAGAGATTGCGCTGTACAGGTGAAAAGATGCGACAGCTGCCTCCTCGTGTACCGGAGGGGACACGTGATGCAAGGCTTGGTCCTCACTGCAGCCGACCAGTGGGAGGCATAGTCTAGCAACGTTCGAGACAGGGGAGGGGAGAATTGAAGGGAGAATTGGCGAGGCGAAATTGGGATGCGGGAAAAAATAAGGAGAAAAAGTGGACAAAAAAAAAATGATTGTAACGAGCGAGCTGTCTATCAAACCCTCTAGTGATACACGCACACTTGTTATGCGCGTAACACATAGCTGCCTGCTAGCTTCCTAGCGGGCCGTGGCTTTGGAGGCATTCTGATTAGGAAGGGCGTTGTTGAATTCAGTTTAAGGAATTGAAAACTGCCCAAAATCAACGGCCGCCTATTGCTCCTTTAACGCCATTGGCATACAATAAACTTTCCTTTTCTTTTCATTTATTTACATTTAAATAATTGTGATTATAGCCAGGTGATATTATATAATAATGACATTTCACCTCTAATTTCATGGTGTGGCAGTAGCTCCTGAGTCACTTCATGGTGCGACAGTGGCTCAGGAGGTAGAACAGTTGTCTGGTAATTGGAAGTTTCCCGGTTAGATTCCCGGGCAGTGTGTCAAAGTGTCCTTGAGCAAGATTCTTAACCCCGGCCCTAACTGCTCCCGATGAGCAGGTCGGCACCTTGCATCCGTGTGTGAATGTCTGAGTCACCGTGACTGGGTGAATGTGAGGAACAAAAATTGTAAAGCGCTTTGGATAAAAACGCTATATACAGTATATGCACCATTTTCCATTTCCCTATTCCAAGGGTTATTTCGCCCCAAGCCCCTGTTAAAGGATAATTCTGGTTATTTTCAACCTAGAACAAATTTTTCTATCATTGTGGCGTCACACCGATCAATTCCAACCAAAATCTCTTCCGTTGGACCAGGAGTGAGCGAGCTGTGTGTTCTGGGCCCTGGGGGTCGGCTGCCACTCTCCCAGCTGCAATTGAGTCTCGACAGAGCAACCACACAATAGACAAAGACTGTTGATAACATCAACACCACAAAAAAAAATTGAGAGCTCTCTCCGTAATGGTTCAACTGATGATATTTTGGTCAGAGTCGATCGGTATGATGCCAGTAGATAGAACAATAATGATCAAAATGTACCTATCTCAAGCCCTGCCCCCTCTTCTTGATCCTCCAATCACAACAGTTGCGATTGGAGGATCAAGAGAAAAGTCGGCCAGGTTTGAGATGGGTCAATTATCTTTTAATTCCCCACCCTGGTGCATATACATCTATATCGGACATGCATTGCTTCATACAGGTCCATCTGCAAATAGAGAAGCAACTTACAGTTAAGTACATCTGTATGTGAAGTACATAATTGAAAAGCCCTTTGAGCCTAAACGTACTAAATCTGTGCCCCAGATCAGTGACCTCATTTTTGCTAATGCAGTGAGCACTAAGCTGTACCCTGCCTCGTGGCAACAACAGAAATTAGAAATATAATTACCATCCAGAGAACTTGTTGTTCGAACACGGGACAGAGTTATTATATTACTGTC
This sequence comes from Notolepis coatsorum, assembly GCF_963971535.1. Taxonomy (NCBI): domain Eukaryota; kingdom Metazoa; phylum Chordata; class Actinopteri; order Aulopiformes; family Paralepididae; genus Notolepis; species Notolepis coatsorum. The sequence goes on from NC_140176.1 coordinate 66,156,824, forward strand.
CCCTGGAGGCCGGGCCGGGCCAGCGATAGATTATAAGTGAATGATGTTCGCAGCTGTTATCAGACTCCTCGTTTTGTCACCTTGTGATCTTCTGCCACAGCTGGGCTCCCTGATAAGGCCACACCCCAATCGTAAAACCTTGACTGTAATGGTGGTGGAATTAACATTCCTCCAACTACTGTTGCCGCAGCCCTTTTGTGTTGTTTTGTTTACTGTGCGGAAATATATATAGATACGGTGATTAACACTATGATCGCCGTGGACGAGTTTTCACGTCATTCCTAGCCATGCTCATTCTGCCGAAGACGCCGTAACTCGTCTTTGATGTCAATATTTCAAAAATCTGTCATCGAAATCATATTTCCTTTCCGGAGCCCTGAGACACACTGCAAAGCTCCACTCAATTCTCTAGCGGTTCAAGAGCGCCATCTGGTGGCCGATCGGCAGATCGCCAACCGGAAATTAACCTTTGAACCGGTAGTGCTCATCCATATGTGGTCCGGGCACTCGCTATCATTAGAGAGACTCCGTATTGACACAGTGAACATCGATCGGTGCAAATAACTCGAAAAAACAACATGATTTGGACGTATATACTATTATACAACCTGGAAATGGATCGGGCATTTCTCCATCCCATAATAGAAAAAATTCTGTTCCACGCTCATCTGCCAGCGGCGCGAGGAAGCCACGGTAAGATTCAGCGTTATATTCTAACGTGTTCCTTATAAACTGCTATGATGAACATATGACCCACTCTGGATGAATCATCTAACGCTGCCCACGGAATTATAAACGATCCCCCGCCCATCCGGTCGCCTGTATCAGTTCCGCAACCGTTTCCATTTCCGGAGTAGACCTGATTGGCCGAGACGGCCACGTGACACGCGTGGCACGCCCCCGCGGCAGCAAGCGCGCTACTGCTGGAGTTCGCCTCGCCTTTCACATCGCTGCTGTTGGCGAAAGCAGGATGAGGCGAGAGCGTAGATTTCGCTGTGTATCATTTAATCATTTATCATTTAACATTTGAAAGGCATACATTGTTGTCATACAGAAGTACAGAATACTTTTATCCAAAATGCTTCTTACTGTTACACTGTTAGAGACTGTGCTAGACAAATGAATGACTAATTCGGTCAGAAATAACGTAACTAATAACGTTAGTAAGCACTGCTTATATGCTTATTATGTCTGCGGGGTACAGTAAACGTTTCTCCCGGTACATTCTGAAGAGCACACCGCTGTATGTTGGAGAACCAGCGGTCTTCCGCTCCTCCTCACTCGAGTGAGAGCAAAGCCGTGCACAGCTCAGTGTGAGACGCGAGGAGGAGATGGGAGTCCTTCCAATCGGAATATGTTGTTTCTTTACACATATGTTGGATTATGAATATGTCTTTATAGCTACAAATGAATGACTAATTCGGTCAGAAAGCAGTAACACAACAGTTGCAATGTTGTGTTACTGCTTCTTCGGCATAAGCCCCAATAAGACCGTCACCAGAGCTCAGCGATGCCGCTCGCGTGAGCATATTCTCCCCGCTGGTGATCGCAGCACGGAGGGTCGCGGACCAGCCTGGCAGCATAGCTATAAAGACATATTCATAATCCAACATATGTGTAAAGAAACAACATATTCCGATTGGAAGGACTCCCATCTCCTCCTCGCGTCTCACACTGAGCTGTGCACGGCTTTGCTCTCACTCGAGTGAGGAGGAGCGGAAGACCGCTGGTTCTCCAACATACAGCGGTGTGCTCTTCAGAATGTACCGGGAGAAACGTTTACTGTACCCCGCAGACATAATAAGCATATAAGCAGTGCTTACTAACGTTATTAGTTACGTTATTTCTGACCGAATTAGTCATTCATTTGTCTAGCACAGTCTCTAAGTAACAGTGTAACAGTAAGAAGCATTTTGGATAAAAGTATTCTGTACTTCTGTATGACAACAATGTATGCCTTTCAAATGTTAAATGATAAATGATTAAATGATACACAGCGAAATCTACGCTCTCGCCTCATCCTGCTTTCGCCAACGGCAGCGATGTGAAAGGCGAGGCGAACTCCAGCAGTAGCGCGCTTCCTGCCGCGGGGGCGTGCCACGCACGTCACGTGGCCGTCTCGGCCAATCAGGCCTACCCCGGAAAAAACGGTTGCGGAACTGATACAGGCCATCCGGTCATCATCAGATGATGCGTAGAAACTTCTAGAACCACGTCCAGTTGAATTTTTTTTTTTTATCTCGCACAGATTCCTACCAAACTGTATTTGATCATCAATATAATGCATTTAGGGCTATAAATCACGTTCTGAAGAAAGCTGCAGAAAACGATAAAAACATATTTATACTTTAGACCATATTTTAGTATGAATATGTGAATGAAAAAGTTTAACGTTGCTACACCCTGAACAATACATATAGGACATTGAATGGGCCATAATAATGGCAATTTAGCAATAGAATTTAAAAAGTTATAGCCCTGCAAAGAAGGGGAACTTCTCCATAGACAAATAGAGCTGGCGAGGGATGGTAAATTATGAATTTAACCCATGGCGATTAAAGTGTTAACTGTACCGGGACATTAGCAAAGAAGAGACAGAAACTAGAAGTGATAGTGACCGCAGCTCAGAAATATCTTAAAGTGAATGACTTTTCAGCACAACAACTGAATATATGTTATCCATATACTGTATACATTGTGTGGGTAGTAGGGTTGGGTACCGTTCACATTTGAACCGATACCAGTACCAGTACCAGTTCCTGGAATTCAGTATCGGTTCCCTTTTTTCAGTACTTAACTCTCTGTAATAACAAACGTTTTTTTTCAGTTGTAAAAAAATAAGTCTCCAATTTCAACATTATTTAGAATATTTTGTTATTTAATGTTGTAACACACCACACAAAATAAATCGCATGATCATGTATAATGTTTTTTTAGTTAGCCTTTCCAAAGACCCAAGAGATGGGACAGTAATATGGGACAGTAATATATACAGTATATTTGTGGAAAAGGCTCCCTCTTGTCTAGTATATTACACACATATTATACTAAACATGTGAAGGTAATGAAATCTGGTACTGATTGATCTAGCGTGAATCGGTACTCGGTAGTACCGAGTTCGGTACCCGACCCTAGTAGTTAGGTAGCGGTATGCACCTTAAATTGTTTGCGATCCACCATTAAAGGGGCTCTCTCCTGATTGGATAAAGTGAGACCAGGAAAAGTATTTTGTGTTTACCGCATAGCGGAGGGACTGGGAGACCCCATGTTACTGACCAAACACTATATCAGTGATTTAAATTGAGATGAAGAAGATGATGTGTGGAAAATGTCACTTATGCTTTGATTTCTCTTGTTTTTATTTTCTTGTTTTGTTATGTGCAGGTCTTCACGATACAGTGCTGTACTGTTCTCTCCATGACCCCGCAGCCACATGCCCTACAGGCCACATCACCAACAAGGTTCTGACACCATCACATCATCAGTATACCTGTAACATCACTCAAATATATGTGTCTTATGACTTGCCTTTACTTGACAACAAATTTGTAAAGATTGTGAATAATTGTTATAGTGGTATACTGGGGGGAAAAGGGCAAATCTGTCCTCATGAATCAAAATGTGTGGGGAAAGAGGCAAAAAAATATATACCGGTACCTGCCCCCAAATTGTTCGCAGATAATTTACCTTTTGTAATGCAGTCAAATAAGTAAATAAGCATATTGCTCCAGAATATCACAAAACGCCTGTGGAAATGGGCCACCAGAGGCAAAACCTGCCCTCCATCATTTCTTTAGATAAGATAAGATACATCACTTGTCCATTACATCTGCATTTGGCCGACGCTCCCTTATGACGAGCTTTAGCTCGCCTTGTGTAGACTGCATCATTAGCCAATTATTGTGGTCCATTACCTTTAAGGCGAGTCCTGATCAATGCGCTATTTGAGTAAATAAAAGATTGTACTTGCATTCAAGTGGCTTCCCGTCGTTCCGATTTTAATCATATGAGACGTGGTTAAATGTTCTTCGGCACTCCAGCAACACGAGATCAAATAAAATCAACAATAAAAACAGTTCCTGCCTTGTTACTGTACTGTTGTCGGTGACCCCGTGTCTCGTCTCTTGTCGCGTCAGACGGTGTCTGTGTGGGGAAGTGGCGGACGGATAGAGCTGACCACGGCCAAGTTCATGGCCCTGCAGAAGGCGGTACAGCCGGACTGGTACCAGAGCATGGCGGACGGAGAGACCTGGCAGAGTGGCACCTCTCGCAAGAGGGTCCGCAAGTCTGTGGACCGCACCCTGGCCCACCTGGACGAGTGTCTACTGCTGCACCACAACGCACAGGTACATGGGCGGCCCAGTAAACACACCGATACATCCTCTTGACTTCCACCGGAAAGCCGCTAGACTGTGTAAATTAACTATAGTAAAACTATAGTATTCCCCTGGGTTTCTCTCTGCACCCACCGATTATTACTGTAGAAATACTATAGTGTTTGCACCGACGTCACGATTTGGTCAGTAACCCGGATGCGCGGAGATAAACATCAGAATGGATTGCATGCGCGGTTAGGTGGCGTAGCGGAGATTGCGTTCGTCACCAACCCCGGAGCTGTGAGCTGGATTCGCCTGTTCGAATCCAGCTCACAGCTCCGGGGTTGTCACCAGCTTGGCTGGCCGTTCACACTAATACAATTGGCTGTATTAGAGGGTGGGAGAAGCTGGCGGGGTGGGTCCGGGTCATTGTAAACAGCGACTCCTACAGTTCGGTCGGGGCGCCTGCTAAGCGCGGATAGGACCTGAGTGGGATAGTGTGATCCTTCCACACGCTACGCCCTCTCAGGGAGGATCCGCGCTGCCAGGTGAAAAGAAGCGGTTGATTGGCTGGACGTGTGTCGGAGGAAGCACGTGATAGCCTCCACTCTCCCAGATGATCTGACTGTGGGGGGTAAGTGCGCAGCGACCAGGAAGGGGATTGGGAATTGGCATACGACTAACATTGGGATGGGAGAAAAATTGGAGGAAAATGGAGGGGGAAAAAGAATGGATTGCATGCTGAATGTTTGATTTAATTTGACTTTTTAGGATTTTAGGATGTCTAAACCACAGAAAAGTTCAGGAAAGCGTGTGGAAGCTGCTAGAATCTACAGAGAAGGACTTAGTCGGCAGGAAAGGGCGCGATATTCTGATAAACTCAGACTAATAGGTGGTGAAGATCCGTACGAGCTGGCTCCTTCATCTTCGAGTTACGACCCAACAATTCTGCCTTCTATTGCCTATGAAGACTTTAAATCTTACAAAGGTTTGGATGCCTACTATTGCCTACTACAACCTGATGATGTGTGGATGGGTGAGCGAGGCACAGTATCAGCTCATCGATGACATGTTACATGTGTATTGTGAAAGCCAAGGTAGGCGATTCAATAACGTTACTAGATCAACTGATCTTTACTTTTGAAAAATGTGTCTGTCTAATAGTCTACTAGTACACATTTTTGGATCGAAATGCTGATCGGTACTTTGGTAGTTCTTTCAGACGGGAGAGGACAGGAGAGGGGGTGTTCACCTCCTTTTTTGCACTCTTCTCCTTGATTTGTAATAGCTTTTGGCAATCTGAAGTACTCCAAATGCTTTTCTCGGTCCGACCGATTACTACAGCCAAAGACACGGCAATAATCGATCATTTTGAGCAACAATGACCAGGAACAGTTGCTAGTTCGCTTGCGTTGGATACGTTCAGTATCTCCCAAATGTCCGACCTCCGGTTTGATGACGTGCTGTGAAAACACTCTATAGGGAATCACTATCTATACATAGCATTTGCATGGTTAAACGACAGGACTACAATATTCCACTACAGAAATACTATGGTGAATCATTGCAGTATTTTTGTAGTGTGTATAGGTTTGACTGTATTTTATTTTACAAGTTACAGAGAGGAGCCAAACAAAATTAAAATGTTTTCAGGTTTCGTGTTACTGTTCATTTATTTTGCACACATTCTCACACATATCCCTAGACTGTATGTCTTGCATAAATTCATCTGATTTGCAAGTTATTGAGTTTTGAATTTGTCCTTGCGTGATGTCATCTGAGGATTCTGAATTCTTGTGTTGTGTTAATTACAGATCCATGGATTGAGAAAGAGAGAATAGCACGGCCTAATGATATACGGGAATACAGCTCAAAAGTAACCATCCCTTTTTGTATAAAGAGTGACAGGGCAGACGCAATCAACATTGATGATTTGTTTTTCGTTTATGCTGACTGTGTGGGAACGCAAGAAAGGATGAAACGTTAGACGGTAGTCGAGGCTTTCCTTTTACTTCCCAACATAAATTACATACATCCAACAGAGTGCAGAGACGTTAACGTTACTACTCGAAAGTGACAGCAGCCAGCTGACAGCTGACAGGTGACATAATATAGGTTACCAAATACACACCCCGTTCCCAGAATCCCCAGGCTTAAAGGAGCACTCACTCCGCTCCTCAAGTCCAGTGAATGTCTGCACCAATTGTGCGTAATAAGTGAGTCACCACAACTGTACCATTACATCCTCGTCAACCTGGTATTGGGTTTTAAACCCTACTAGTGCAGTGCCCGTTCGGAACTGGTCGATTGCTCGGCCCCTGGTATTGCTGCTTGCAGCTTTCTCAAGAACCTCTCATCCAGTCAACTTCACACTCGACATCGCACATCGGATGAACGGTTCTCAAGTTCTCTTTGAGTTCACTCAAACAGGTGGTCTGGGTAGTGTAGAGGTATAAGCACTCACCTACCACCGCAGAGACCCGGATTAAATTCGGGCTGATTTCACACACGCACGCATTCATACCATTTCCATACCATACCATTCATATCAACGGGACGCTCCACCAGAAAAAATTATAATAAAGAAAAAAGTATTAATTCTTCTTTTTTTTCTTTTTCTTTTTATGTTTGCTTTAATCACAGTAACGTTGGCGAGCTAGCTAAATTATACATACATCGGTTTTCATATAAATCAATCTTCACTAAGCCTTTAAAACGGTGGTGCGGCACGGTCTACGGAGACGCAGAAAAAAGCTACCAAATCCATTCCGAGACAACTCCGAGACTGACTAGCGTCGCGTGTAACAAGTCTCAGTCTCTCTCTCTCTCTCTCCCTCTCTCCTTCAAGTAACCAAACGTTACACTTTCTGTGTGTGCACGGGTGCCCGTCCCAACTCTGGTCTTTGGCAAGTTTGATAGTATTTACTGAGGATGGCCAGATAATGTTGATATTTAAACTTAAAAAATTATTTCAGCAAGTACAAAACGCTGCTGACCGACAAAAGAGAATCCCTCACTGAGGAAAACACAAAGGCCTAACCATCATGTATCACAATGGTGATGTCAGCCAGAGATGGGGAGAAGCATGAACCTTTAAAGGACATCTATTTGAAATAATTTTTTTTTTTTTTTTTCTGATTTCTTTTAAACAAATAATTATTTTGTATTATTTAACTATTTAATTATGATTTAGTTATTGCACTGCACTGGCAGTTTAACTGCATTGAACTGAACTGAATTTGAAAAAAGAAACCTCATAACCTAACTGCCACTGAACATTGAACTACACTGGCACTGTTTTCAGATGTACTGTTATTAAAGTTAGTTAAAAACATAATTTTGTATAGTTTTTTTTGTGGTTAAATCCAAAGGAAAAAATATAAAATCAGAGAAATCCGAAAACGGGAAAAAAAAACTGAGAAATCCGAAAACAGGAAAATTCATATCCGAAAACAGGAAAAGATAAAAAACTGATTTCATAGGGCCCTAGTTAACCGATTTGCGGCCAACCACGTATATATACGTGATTGGGCGCCATCCTTTGAATGTTGTAAACTCGGTTTTGCTTTTATTCCATTTTAATATCCTACTCAATGTCACAGAGCTGTATTTTGGCTGGAAACGGCATATCGGGACTCCGAAAGTGCAGTACCGGCCAGATCCTGGTATTGGCGCTGTCTCGATAATGCAGTTTCCCCTGTTGCAGACCGGGTGTCACTTTTTTTTTTGCTCCGGGTTAGGTTTTCTGTTAGCCTAAAGCTATGGCTTTACCAGATCGCCTGGAATACTTTTTGCGACGCTGAATTCAGTATGCAGTAAAGGAATATAGCATCAGCCAATGGACATATCGATCTACCAGTTGGCGATCAAATAACTGGGAAATTCTTTTTGGAATCCAACCAGCCACAGGTAAGAGCGATTTGACGACAATTTCAGTCTGATCGGGCCTTGTTCTCATAGCATCCACCCGGTCAGCGTATGATGTTGCAATAACAAATGCCGTTATTGGTAATCAATAATCAGAAACGACCCCCCCCCCCCCCCCCCCTTTCATGCATTCATGGTGGAACATGATACCGATCATATGCATTTAGATTTTTAACTCTAGCTTGTGTAGGGCCGAAATGCCTCGATTTAACGTTATTAGCTTAGCGCCCTATAACTAGCTTTGCAGGAATTACCCCAGATCATTGCTGTATATCAGTGGTTCTCAAACTTTTTACACCAAGTACCACCTGAGAACATAGCTGGCTCTCCAAGTACCACCATATGACCGGCGTTAAAATCCAGTCTATTCAGCTATGCACAGTTCACGCAGGAGGCAAATGTATTCCTAATACCATTATTTATTGTTAACTTTTGTCAGACACAGCCACAATGTACAAAGGGATAGCACTAGAACTAGCAAACGCTTCCACACAACTCATACAATGCAAGGGGCATTGAGAACATAATAACTAACATTCTCACATAGCAAGTGAGAAAATTAAGAACTGTATTTCAGCAAATGTACTTAATTCTGTTTCTGTTTTCTCTCTCTCTCTCTCTCTCTCTCTCTCTCTCTCTCTCTCTCTCTCTCTCTCTCTCTCTCTCTCTCTCTCTCTCTCTCTCTCTCTCTCTCTCTCTCTCTCTCTCACACAGCAAGCAATTGTCCGTCAGTCTCTCACTCACACACACACACACACACACACACAATTATTTTGTTACAAAAACTTAATTTCCTGCATTCAGGTGCAGGCATTTTTTAAATGTTACCCTTAAATGCCAGTGTTTATGATGGGCATCACAAATTATTGTAAAAAAGAAAAGAAAACACATATTCAATAAACATTTTAATGTTTACCCTTTAAATGCCAGTTTGTGTGATGGCATCACAAATTATTGTAAAAAAAATATCAAGTCAAATATTTTCAATATATCAAATGCAAAGTACATTTTTCTGGGGGGGATTATTACAGGCTAGGCATGTGACAATGATTAGCAGCAACACAGATTTTGATGGATTTTTTGTAATGTCAGATTTAACATCAACTCTTTTCAGAAAAGTGGGAGTACTTCATTTTTTATCTGACATTACAAAAAAATCAAAAAATAAATGGTTATGATCAGGGCTGAAGTTGAATTAAAGATTTATGACTGTTTAGACCGCATTACTCTCTGTCACAGTGATCTCCTGGTTGTTCCCCACTTAGGTTATCTAACTATCGCGCCGCTGCAACCAGAAACACTGGCCTGGCCTGCTTCTAAGTTCAGTGGCCTGACAAGAAGACGAAAAGAAAAAAGAAAAAAAAAATTTGCTTTTTTGTAAATGTTTTCAAGTACCACCAGCAGTACCACCAAGTACCACTAGTGGTACGCGTACCACAGTTTGAGAACCACTGCTGTATATAGTTCATATTCACGAAAATTGGAACGTATTGATGAAGAAATTATTTCTTTATGGCATATTGAAGGGAAGGTTTATACTGTCAATTGACAATGACAATGGACACATAGCAATAATATAAAATATAGATTTAGCTCTACAAACAACCTCACGCACAATGAAAACTTGTAATGAAAAGCTGGCCTCATAGAGTGGGATTAGATGGGCCCCAATGGCCCCGAATGTGTTAAGGTGAGTTAATAAATTCACTCTGAAAATCTGCTCCGCTCTGATAAACGGACTCTTTGGTCAGAGCATCCAGTGTGCACCTGAGCCCTCAGAATTTCTGAACAACTTGAGTGCGCTCGCTCTGACACTGGTTGTAAATAGTTACGAGTGTTGTATGTGTGCACATATTCAATCAACTCAACGGCATCTTGACATAATTCATATTGCGTACATCAGCTGTTCTCGTTTCTTCTGTGGGCAGGAGCTGCAGGGCGTGGCTGTGTTTGGAGTGGTGGAGGGGGGAGATCTGCTGGACGAGCGGGTGCGTTCGGCCAGGGAAACGGCCAAGAGGCCCGTGGCGGGATTCTGCCTGGATGGCCTCCACACAGGCTCCATGGACCAAGCACTGAGGACCCAGGTCATCGGGGAGGTGACCAAGGAGCTGCCGGAGGACAAACCAAGGTGGGTCTTTGCGGCGCAGTCTGTCCAGCCGGCCGACTTATGTTGTTGTTGTTGCTGTTGTAGCAGCAGCAGTTATTCACATTTGTAATCTTCAAAAATAGCTATAGAAACCATTTTCTTAAAAACCAAAAGCGAATGACTCATTCTTAACACATTCAGAGTAGGGCTGGGCGATATGACGATATTATATAAATATCGGGTACAGTTCATTAACGATACACTTTTTAAACGTATCGTGGATATCGTGATGTTTTGCCCAAGAGGATTGTGTCGCGTCAATCTGGTCCACACGTTCAAACTTTTGAACAACGCCGCCCCCACACACACACTACTGCATCAAAGTTACTACTTATGATTAACAAAAGCATTCGTTTTGTGGCATTAACGTTATATAGTTACACGTTCAATAACATCAGCGTATGACATAGCAACGTCCGAGGACGACATAGATAGATAGCAAGCATTACTCGTTCATATCTCAGCCTGTGAGGTTCTGCGGTCTGTTAATAAAGTTTTCAATCAGACAGATGTATGGAAAGGCTTTTATTATAACATTCGTTGCAGTAAAATCATTATGCCTCGTTTAGTACTCCTGCGGAGCGCTGGTAGCCTACTCTGTGGGCCGCGGGGAGCTAACGTTATTAGCCACGGTAGGTTTGTTGTGGTTTTCGGTCCGTGTAGATCAATGGCGGATTTACCGGAAGTTAAAAACGAATAAGCGCTTGCCGGTGCTAAGAACATCAGGGCGGGTGCAAGCGGTGTGACGTAATTGGCAGACTCGACTGTCAATCAAAATTATTCTGTTTGCCGTCAGAATGAATGAATGAATGAAAACTTTATTAACAGATTGCAGAATGGGTACAATACAGTACAGCTGAATACAACAACAGTGGACTGGAGGATGAAGACCAGAAAAAGACTTTTGGCTTTTTTACATAAGGGTCCTCCATTTTCAAAACATTTAGAGACATACAAATATACAGTAGTTTCATAAAAATGCTAAAATGCTATTGATTGATTTAAAACTTTATTAACATATTGCAGAATGGGTACAGTACAGCTCAATACATACAATTGTTAAGGGGATGCAGACCAGAGAAAGACTTTCGTCTTGTTTACATCAGGTCCCCCATTTTCAATTCATCATATTTCATATCTAAATCATATAATATCTCATTGCTAAATATATGCAATATATAATCTAATAATCCAATAATCTAAATCTAATATATAATATAAAAATGCTAAATGCATGGGTATTTTATTTTGTCTTTAATGTTAGCTTGCAAACTCAAATACTGTCTTGGTAAGCCTCATAATGAATTGTTTGGGGAAAAAAAGAAAGACATCGTGATGTGTATCGTGTATCGCCGAAAGGTCAGAAAATATCGTGATATCATATTTAGGCCATATCGCCCAGCCCTAATTCAGAGCCGGCCGGATATGACCAAATTAGGGCTTGTAGGCCAGCGCTTTAATCAATGGGAGGACAGGGATATTTGCGAACGCTTAAACTATATCTTAAATTGTGGCTATGGGTCTAATACACCCGTCGCTCATCAATGACTTGCTTGCAGTCAACATGTACGAAACTGATTGTTTTTTCATCTGTACATTTCCGTTTTATACCGTTTTGAATACGAGTATAGTTTTGGAGATTTCTAGTAATTCCAGAGAAAGACGCGATAATACCCCTTAGTGGAATACACAAAACACGTTGTAATTTTTCGGCTGATTTATGAATTGTTTTCAAATAAACGCTAGATTATCAATAGTATATGTGTCCTTATGCACGCTAGATATTAATTAACCCAATACTGGTAACATAGATTCCTTACCTCACATCTGATGTTCTGCAAAAAGATTAATCTAATTCCTGATCGCCATTCCAAATATTGATCGCGTTTATTGATCCAACGTTATAGTCCAAAACACATAATCATTGATCCAACGTTATAGTCCAAAACACATAATCGACGCTGCTCCCAGCCTCCCCAGTCAATGTGGTAACACGATACTGCTTGCCCGAGAAGGGAAACCCGGACCAATCCAATGATGTGCAATACCATCCAGGAGACGATAGGCGGCGGTATTTGCCCTTTTGCGAGCTCAGACCCATTCCCAACGATAACATCAGGGTGGATGAAAATGAATGGATATCGCTAATAAAAGAAATAACGATTAAAACCCGACTATACTCGTGATTGGCACTCAAGCGATGGCGAGTTAACCCTACTATACTCGTGGTTGGCACTGAATGGGTTAAAGGTCCCCTGTCTTATAAATTGAGAGAGAGAGAGAGAGAGCGCCCCCTAACCATGCTGTAAAGTAGGACTACAGGTAGCACAGCATGTCTACATGTTCTCAGTATAAGTGGTGAGAGAGGCTCTAAGTTAATGTTTTGTTTCACGTAGGTCAGCGTTTCCCAAATGTAGGGTCGTGGACTTTATAGGGTGTCTTATAGGGTGACTTTATTGGGTCATCAATTGGCAGAACAATTCTATGATATGTGAATACATTTTCCTAATTAAAATAGAAGAAGAGTGTCCTCCGTTAGATAGCTTCAGTCTTTTTGTATAAGTGAATGTTCAAGAGAGAGAAATGAGACTTTGCAGTTCAGGTGCTTCTCCGCTGTCCAGTTCAGCACCACGGACAGCGCCACTTGGCCCCTTGGGAACACAAGTTTGTGTGTGCAGTGAAAACACCAGTCATGTGTTGTTTGTCTGTGAGTGATAGCCACTACTAGCGGGCAGAGAGGAGACTTGCTGTGGAAATGGCAGAGGGAACCAACATACCAGCCCTATAGCCTATATGCGCCAAAATAGCACTTTATGATATTGTCTAAAAAACACTATCTAAAAAAATGGGGTTGTTGAAGACTGATATCCAATTTGCAAAACATGTGACAAAAAGTGACCAAAGGCGACAAAAAGTGACCAAAGGGTCCAACAAGTCGCAGGGTGCATTCTTTGAGTTTATCCCTGTTTTCCCAAGTCAAGGTAAAAAAAAGACTTACCGGTAACTCAACATACTAAGCTGGCTCAAAAGTCACCCTGGAGCAGTTCACACCAGAGCAGGTGTTTACATACATTTTCAATCAAGTTGGTTTTGTGGGCATAACGTTATTAGAAGCTCTCTGTACTTTCTAAATATTCCCATTTAACCAACCAACTTATTCATTCTTTTTCTTAGCCAACTGTTACACTATAAAAACGAACTGGATAGTTGATGATGATAAGAGTTCAGTTCACTAGCTATATTAGAAGTATTATAAAATCATTAAAGGGGAACTATTTAGCTTTCTTTCACTATTTGGGCAATTTACCACAATTCCTGTGAGTCTATGGAACACATCTGTACATAGTATTTCCAATAAAATTCATTGTTATGTATTTTTAATCAAGTACTTTGGTGGACCACTTTCTGCCCTTCCAGATTCCAAGCTGTTTTTGGCTGGGCTCCGCCCATACTCGCAATGCGCTTTGCGTGACAGTCACCCACCTGCACTGGCAGATACCTTTGGGGGAGAGAGAGAGAGAGAGAGAGAGAGAGAGAGGGACTAATTAATTTCGCCGTGGGGGGCATAATCCCATGGGACAATGCATTGGTAACTTGTTTCAAATGACAATATATAGTAGTAGTAGTTTATTTTTTCAGTCATCATCACACACAGTACAATATATATCATCATTTATCAATATTTGATTATTTACAGTGACTGTCCTATATTCTTACCAAAAAATACAAAAATTTAGACTCAAACAGTATTCTAAAGAAAAGAAAAAAAAGCAAGCAAAACAGTATTATTCACCCTTGTAGTTTTTCAAAATTTAGCTTTACAAAAAAATACAAAAATATAGATTCCAAAACAGTATTCTAAAAGAAAAAAAAGAAAACAAAACAGTGTTATTCACCCTTGTAGTTTTCAAAAATATCTTTACAAACCTTTTTCTTAACACTTTGATCGCCATGGTTAAATTCATAATTTACCATCCCTAGCCAGCTCTATTGTCTATGGAGAAGTTCCCCTTCTTTGCAGGGCTATAACTTTTTAAATTCTATTGCTAAATTGACATTATTATGGCCCATTCAATGTCCTATATCCATTGTTCAGGGTGTAGCAACGATATACCTTTTCATTCACATATTCATACTAAAATATGGTCTAAAGTATAAGTATGTTTTTATCGGTTTCTGCAGCTTTCTCCAGAACTTGATTTATAGCTCCAAATGCATTATATTGATGATCAAATACAGTTTGGTAGCGATCGGTGCCAGATGAAAAATTTCAAAGAGATAGCCTCATGTGGAAATATGAATTCAAAATAACCCCATTTGATCAAATTTACTTGTGAAGTGGCTCGATATTGGCAGGAGAGCGCACAGCCTGTGTGCCTGGAAATGTTTGAGCTACATATGTTTAGTCAATAAATCAATACAAACAAATTGACTGTGGCGCCAAGAATGATGTACAAACGTTGCCGCAAGCAAATAGTCTAGTTGTTTGAACCCCAGTGTAATAACAGTTCTCCTCCTTGAACCACTTATTTCCTGTCTGTTCTGTGCGCGCTGTAGGAAAGCGGGCTCGGTTGAGGACACACAAAGGACAGGCGACCCACTTGATGGGAAACCGAAAGGTTTACCCCAGATATTTGGCATCTGGGATGCATTTATGGAAAGCTGTGTTGCCTTTGCACAAACCTGGAGAGAATATAATTAATATATTGGCCTACATGGCAAACAAGCCAGTCTGACCAAACCAGGGGGTGACAAACTCAATTACCAAGGACGCTGAAATGAAGAATCCAGATGGGCAGGTTAGCCACCTGTGCCTCGAACCCCAGAGGGAGGTCTTTCTGTGTGGAGTTTGCATGTTCTCCCCGTGTTTGCGTGGGTTTCCTCCAGGGACTCCGGACATGCATGTTAGGCAGCTCATTAGCTAACTCTGGCACATTTACATGAAAGTGTTGATTGATGGCGGCCAGGTAGTGCAGCGGACTAAGCGTCTGTCTACCACCACAGAGACAGTGGGATCAAATCCAGCTGTGGTGCCGTCAATACTAACACAATTGGCAGTGTTAGAGGGTGGGAAACCCGGCGAGGGTGGGTCCTGGTCGTTGTAAAACAGCGACTCCAGGACAGTTTGGTCGGGGCGCCTGCACAGCAAGGGAAGGATCTAAGAGAGGTAGTGTGACCTTCCACACGTTACACTCTCCCAGTGAGAGTCTGCGCTGCCAGGTGAAAAGAAGCGGTGGGCTGGGTACACATGTGTCGGAGGAAGCATGTGATAATCTCCGCCCTCCCGGACCGACGGTAGGGGGTAGAGTGCGCAACGACCAGGAAGAGGATTGGGAATTGGCATAACGACTAACATTGGGATGGGAGAAAAACTGGGAAAAAAAGGTGGAAAAAGATAATAATAATTAAAAAAAAATGTTGATTGATATGCATTGTCCCTGAGTAATAAATAAATAAATCAACTTAAACTTAAACTTAACTTAGGGCCAGACTCACACAAAGAAAAAGGAAATTTCATTGAGGTCACTTGGTTAATTTGTCATTCTGTTTATCCGCTCAATTTGTGCATACCAGCTCAATATGTTACTGTAAATGCACTTCTGTTCATTCTCCTCCATGAATACAAGAACGGCTATTTCTTTAAGAGGTGGGCAAGGAGGCATAATTTATGGATATTGGCTCATTATAGATAATTCTTTTAACTTTTTAAAATTACATATTGGAAAATGAAGTAGAATACACACGCATGCAAAACATCTCGGATTTCACTGGTCTAGCACGAAAACAATTATTTCTACGGCTTTGTTTCACAGTAGGTATGTGAAATTAATTAAAATAATGATTAATGCATGCAAATTAATCATACAATGGATTTCAATTCATTATTCACCCGCAATAGTTTGTAAGATTAGCAATTCTAGGTTAAACTGGCCCTCGACTCGGAGAGCTGAGTATCTCTCACCTCAGCATCTCTTTCCATCGCAGCTTTCACTTATCTTGCGCAAAACGATTTCCACGGTTATGATTTCAGAGTAGGTACTGTATGCTGAATTAGCAATAATTCACTTGATTAAAATTGGATGCAACCGAGTAATACCGGCCTGAGTTGAGTGAAAATGGATGACTGATGAACTTTTAAAAGCATAAGTAAACGTGGTGGGGTTGTGGGAGAGTGGGTGGAAATATGGAGAAATGAGTCTTCCAGGTAAACTGTGCCAAGAAAAAAAAAAGCTCTCCATTTCCTCATCCACGTCAATTAATTCGGATTATTTTTTTCACTTCTGGTTTTCGCTCGTCACCTTTCACCTAGATCCCTTATTTGTGTGCTGGGTGTGAGGGGTCCTTTGCAATTTTTCTGGCACGGGTGGTTGTGCAGGAGGTAAAGATGGAGTACAGGGAGGGAAGGTCACACCCTATAATTTTGGAGGCCTTGTTTATGATGCGCTGACGTTTTTGAATAGAGTGTTCTTGTGCAGAACCATACCAGACTATGATTGATGAGGTGAGTATGCTTTGCATGATTACTTACTTACGCCTTTTACCCCGTTTGGGGCATAGGCCGTCAACAAGGGTTCTCCAAGCATCCCGATCCTGAGCCAACCTCTCCAGCTGGCCCCAGGTGTGTCCCATCTTCTTGGCATCATCTTCCAAGTCTCTGCGTCAGGTGTTTCGTGATCGGCCTCTCTTTCTTTTCCCTTGGGGGTTCCACCTGAGAGATTGTCTTGTGATGCTCAGGGATGGTTTACGGAGTGTTTGGCCAATCCATCTCCAACGCCGTTGGAGAATCTCTTTCTCTGCTGGCTGTTGTTGTGTTCGTTGCCACAGGTCTTTGTTGCTGATGGTGTTAGGCCGCGTGTATGCCTTCTACAACGCTGTTCCAGTTCCGCGTTGCCGTTTTGCGCTCTGATTGGCAGAGCGCGCGCATGAGCCACAACGCGGCCCTCAGCCAGGCAGCAATACTAAGCTCCAGTTAACCTAATTTATACCTTAAGCAATCATTAAAAAAATATACCGTTAGCTGGAATATGTTGGATTATGTAATTGGTTTGTCATGACAAACAATAAAAAGTCGCGCGACTCGGGCTTCATCGCCGCCTTCGCGGCTGCGTTGGTGGTGTCCACGACCCTCCGTGCTGCGATAAGGCTTTCAACAGCGGGGAGAGTATGCTGCCGCGAGCGGCATCGCTGAGCTCGCCATGGTGTCCGCTGGACGAAGCCAGAGACGGTCTTATTATGGGGCTTATGCCGAGAAGCAGTAACACAACAGTGAACACATAGTTGCAATGCATCTGTCAGTCGTACTTAACTATGTGTTCACTGTTGTGTTACTGCTTCGCGGCATAAGCCCCATAATACTCTCCCCGCTGTTGAAAGCCGGAGCACGGAGGGGCGTTGATGAGCGCAGCGATGCCGCTCGCGGCGCCTACTCTCCCGGCTGGCGAAAGCCTTATCGCAGCACGGCGGAGGGGCTTGTCGCGGCTCATGTGCATGCGCGCGCTCTGCCAATCGGAGCGCAAAGCGGCAATGCGGAACTGGAACAGCGTTGTAGAAGGCATACACGCTGTTAGGCCAGCGAATCTGGAGGATTCGGCGCAGACGGGTGTTTAGGAAAACTTGTAGTTTATTGGTTGTGATGGCAGTGGTCCTCCAGGTCTCAGCGCCATAGAGTAGGACTGACTTCACGTTGGTGTTAAAGATCCTGATCTTGGTTGTGATGGAAATGTGTCTTGAGCTCCAGATGTTTTTTAGTTGGAGAAAGGCTCCTCTGGCCTTGCCAATCCTGGCTCTCACATCAGCATCTGTTCCACCTTGCTTGTTAACCATGCTTCCCAGGTAGGTGAAGTTGTCTACCTCTTCCAACGCTTCTCCTTCCAGAATGATGGGTGATGTGTTGTCAGTATTGATTCTCATGACCTTGCTCTTCCCTCTGTGGAGGTTAAGCCCAAGCCGAGTAGAGTTGTCAGCGATGGTACTTGTCTTTTCCTGCATCTGCTGCTGGGTGTGAGAGAGAAGGGCCAGGTCATCTGCAAAGTCGAGGTCTTCTAACTGCGTCCATAATGTCCATTATATGCCATTTCGTTTCTCTGCCGTGGATTGCTTCATGACCCAGTCTATTGCCAGCAGGAACAGAAATGGTGACAACAAACAGCCCTGTCTCACTGCCTGAGGAAGTACAGGCGCTGCTCGGCCTTTTTCGTGATGTTTGTGTCCCATTTTAAGTTATTGTTGATGTGGGTGCAGAGGAATTTGAGTGAGTCCGTCAGGGTTATGGATTGTGAGATTCTTCACCTTGACTTTTTGGGTTCTCTTGCTGAGGAAGTCAAGGATCCAGTAGTTTATGGCCGGGTTGATGTTCATGTCCTGTAGCTTGGAGAATAGTTTATTGGGGGAGATGGTGTTAAAGGCTGAGCTGAAGTCGATAAACAGGATGCGTGCGTATGTGTTAGGGGTTTCTAGGTGTAGGAGTGTGTGGTGGAGTACCAGGCTAATGGCATCCTCTACTGACCTGTTGGCACGGTAAGCAAATTGGTATGGGTCTAGTTGGGATGATATGGGAGAAATGTGAGATTGTGGCTGTCATCATTAGTTTACATCACAATGTCATCATTTCATTATGATATGATCCAGATGCCGTACAATGATAATATTGAATTATTGCCCAACCCTAGTTCTAATACAAAACAGGCTGAGGACCAATGATCTATAAGACTTTGTTTCACATTATCCTGACCTTTGTACACAAGACCCCAAGAGAAGAAGAGACTTCTTTACCTTTAACCAATGTGATCATCAGTATAATCCCCGCAGGGCCCCTCAGGGCCCCCATATATACTCTTGCCTTCCTTGTCCTCCTGATACAGACGTAACCTACAGATGCTGTTTATATATACAGCTGCCTTAACAACCATGTGACAGCCTCCCGCTTCTCATCCCACTGCGTTTGTCAGGTACAGCTGTGGCCACCTATGTTCCATGCTTTCCTCAATAACAATGTAATTTAGAACCAGGCCAGAGCCAGTCAAAGGGTCCGGCCAGCCAATTAGTTATCCTAATTGATTGATCGCATTTGGACAGCGCGGCCCGCCGACTGTCTCAGCCCCCGCTTTTCCTGAGCCTTCCACCATCGACCTCTAGTATTCATTGCGCTTCCTCTTAAGGTGAGGTGTGAATGAACGTCAACTCTCCCCCATCGCCCCCCACACTCCCTCTCTCTCCCCCTCCCATCACCTTCACTCTCATTATGCTCACAAGATTCCCAGGAAACCATGGCAACCCCTGCCTCTTCCCCACGTGGGAGCCTTTCTCCTTTTGTACATCAGCGCTGGAACTTTCACTGGAACTCTACTGTTCTGTACTCTCTTGGGACTGTGGCATTGTGGGACCAACTTCCCGCAGAGAAACTCAAACCCCCCAATTCACCAATCCGCCCACCCAGCTCCCCCTGTGACCTTTCATTGGCATTTCATAGGGGGAGACTTCCTACCAGTCCCCCCGGAGATGATGGAGCTCTGCTGGCTCTGGCTTCCGGCCTCGAGGGATGGACCAGTGAATGGCATGCTGTGACGGCTGTAGCCAGGAACCCTGTAGGCCTTATTGGTTCTGATTCTGAAGAGAGACCCTCGGGTCAGACAGTGATGTGAAAGCCACTTACATTTACAGCTTTTACAGCTGGGGAGATTTAAATGCTTTGGACAGATTTTTCAATGAAAAGCATGGATTATTATGATTTAAGAGGTTAAATTAAATTAATTTAAAATGTATGCTTTTAAATTTGCAGAGGGTACACTATCATTTTCTAAATTGTGCAGGCAGTACACTCCACACCAGTGTACCCCTAGACTACACTACTGGGGTCCGCGTCCCCACTGGTTGTTGTGTTGAGACACAGAGCTGTCCTCTTGGCAGTGGGGACTCATTATATAATGCCAAATTAGGCTTTGGCCCCCAATAGGCACAGGGCCAGAGAGAGCTAGTTAAAACGGTATTTTTTTGTCTCTGGTATTTTTGTTGACAGTTTCCTACTTCTAGGATATGCTTCCAATCAACCTACATGATTTCATGATATATATTTTTTTTTTACATTTTTGTGTTCGATGCAGCAGCATCACAATGGCAATACGTGTACTAATTTCCCCGCAAAATTACTAATAGTTAAATATAAGTTAGTACATGATAGCATACTGTACAATAATGCTGTATAATATATACTGTACATATCCTACTCTTACTAGTTACGCGGCTGGTCAGTGTCTTTATACCTGTATCACTGTACATATTATACTACAACTCTGTACATACATCTGACTAGCACTACACTCAGTAGTACTCATTTATATATATATATATATATATATATATATATATATATATATATATATTTACCCGGTTTAATCACCTGTACATTGCTGTTGCTTTTTATTGTTACATTTGCACTTTGTAATCTAATCTACATCCTCTATTATGGAATTCTGGATGAAATCATAAGTCACAACAAATATCCTCACACTGGGAAGAAAATCTTATCAAATAGGGCCCTTGGTCAAATATGTATCTAGGGAAAAGGTATGTATGCCATCTGTTTGTGAAGTGTTTTGATAGTTTGTGTGTGTGCTCATTTTAAATGGATTTCATGCGTTATGTATGAAGGTTTAATGTAGCTTTGGGTTATATAGTATTTGTACGTCTGATCAAAGTGAAGTCTTTATTCATCATGTGAGCATCATACAAGCAGTGAAATGTTTTTTATACGCATTTGATTCTGTGTGTGTGTGTGTGTGTGTGCGTGTGCGTGTGCGTGTGTCAGACTGCTCCAGGGCGTGGGGAGGCCTGACGAGGTCCTGGCGTGTGTGGAGGCCGGCGTGGACCTGTTTGAGAGCTTCTTCCCCTTCCAGGTGACGGAGCGTGGCTGTGCCCTCTGCTTCCCCTTCGACATCTCCCCTGACCCAGAATGCGCAGGTACAGCGCCCCCTGCAGGTGTCGTGAATCACTGTGTCACTGTAGATAGACGGTGGTAGATATACTGTACACGAGGAGGGCCCGGGGGGCAATCGACAGGGAAGAGCTGAAACTGATCACACTTTTGTACTCTAAAGGTACGCCTGCCTTGACATTTTAACCAATAGAAATGCTAAATGTTTGTTTGGTTTTCAGAATCAGAAAGGTCTTTATTGCCATGTACACTTTTCACATACAAGGAATTTGCTTTGGACGTTATTGGTGCGACATTAGCGACAGTAGCGGACAGACATAAACAGACAGATAATACAATAAAGTGGTGGAGTAAAATAAAATGAAATATGAGCTAAGTTAAGCAATAGAATAATATACGGTAATTATGAAATACAATTAAATATAGGCTAGGGCTGTACAACTGTATATAAGACAAACGATCGAAAAACTCTTTTCATTGGAGTCATTTTGATGGGGATTTACAAAAGTTGTTGGGAGAGATTGTACCCGCCCCTCTGTGTGTATGTATGGATCTAGCCATCTCCGCCTAGCCCCGCCCCTCTGTGTGTATGTATGTATGAATTATCTAACCATCTCCGCCTAGCCCCGCCCCTCTGTGTATGTATGGATCTAGCCATCTCCGCCTAGCCCCGCCCCTCTGTGTGTATGTATGTATGAATCTAACCATCTCCGCCTAGCCCCGCCCCTCTGTGTGTATGTATTAGGGCTGTCCCCGACTAAGGATTTGGATAGTCGACTATGATTGACCGAAATTAGCCGATAGTCGACTATTAGTCGAAAATAAGTGAAAAAAAAGGTATATATATATTTTTTTATTCCATTTGGGCTGTGGGGGGTGCTTAATGTCTGAATGAGTCGACTGAAGGCTTCTTGTTCTCTGCAAAAGCATGCAATTGGTCCACTGATGGATACATCTTGATATTTAGTCTAGTGTGTTCATTAGATGGGTGAAATCCTCTTTCAGTGCCTCTGTGCCTGTTTTCTTAGGCAGTTAGCCTCTGGTATGCGTGCCATTAGCGTTAGCCACGCTTCTAGGCCTCTTTTCTTTTTGGAAAGAATGATAAAAAAAAGAAAAGAAAAAAAAATATTTTAAATATTTTTAATTTTTTTTATTTTTTTACTAAGAGGTTGGCAGTCGACTACGGCTCCTTTCGATCAATTAGTCTACTATTCTACTAATAGGGGTCAGCCCTAGTATGTATGTATGAATCTAACCATCTCCGCCTAACCCCGCCCCTCTATGTGTATGTATGAATCTACATTCACCCACCAGTGCTGTTGGAATGTAAAGGAAAATTACCTGAGATTTTCACTTACCTGTGTCATTTGGCCGCTTATTCAGATCCATGTGGACGCGTGGGTAATACAGAGTGTTCTGTGAGATGTGTAGGCTAATTCAAAGTCACAGTATCTGCCGCTGTTCCATTTACCGGTAAGCTCCATCACATCGTGCTGCTAACAGGAAACCATTTGAATCTGAAGCCATAATCCATCATTCTCTGCCGTTTTTTCTCCCCCTGCTGCCCTGTCAAGGAATGTCCTTTTCAGGCAATATCTCGGGTAACTGTGCAGGTTTGTGGACCAGTAGCGGTTGTTTATAGCTGCTGACATCCTCTAAATGATCTTCAAGTGAACAGGGGCATTGCCCCAAATCATAACAACAAAGCCATTCAGAGGTAAATGGCCTCTTTTGTTTGTTTATTTCTTGCCTGTAAAGCAAGTGGACACGGACACACTGACTCAGTCACATTACAGTGTAGCAGCCGAGATACATATTCCATTCTAAAAAAATCCTCAAAGGGATTCAATAAGAATGTAGTTACTTTTTCATGCTGGCAACATTGATTTATTTATTGAACATCATTTGTATGTAGTTGAGGTTACATTGTCCTCATTCCAAGCAATCAAACATCTTACATATATCAGCTTTGGGGGAAAGAAAATGAAGAATGTAGACTTGGAGTCAGCGCACTCGTATGCTAGCTTGCTTCAAAGTTTTCACTTTCCTTTCAATTATAACACTGGCTTTGCATTACGTTTTGCTCATTGCCTGCCTCAGACTGCTCTAGTTGAAATCTTTTGATGACTTCAACATACTGTATATACCTGCAGTTTTCCTTTCTCATGTGGTTGACATCCAGAAGCCAGTCTCCTTATTATTTTCCTAACTCCCATCAAAAATAATTTGCACAGACACGAGAAAGAGGATGAATATAACAAGCATTTGTTATAATTAAATTCTAAAGTGGGAGCAGCTGCTGAAAATTAATCAACTAAATGCTCTTCATCTCTGTATATCAAAGGGATTTGACTGAGTAAATACTTATTATTATTGTATTATTTGATTTAACTTTGATTTTTAGGTTATGATGACAATTGCAGTACATGGCGGGCTTAACACAATTATTTCTATCTTTCTTTCTTTCTTTCTTTCTTTCTTTCTTTCTTTCTTTCTTCTTATTTACCTTTTGTATATTTCTTTATTTCTTTATTTCAGATCCTCATTAGTCACTGCCTCGACTATTCTTCCTGGGGTCTGGATACAAACATATAAAAATCAAACAAGAATAATCTATAAAACTACATAAAAATGAAACGAATATCAATAAAACACCAATAAAACATACAAACAAATATAGAACAATAACAAATATACAAACATAGAACAAATCAAATATCAATAAAACAACAAATATCAATAAAACAACAAACGGAGACATCTCAGAGAAAACTAAAACATGCTCAAAAACAGCACGACATTCCATACACTAATACTCCTCATAACCACTAGACAAAGACATTCCAAATCAACACATAACCCAACACAAGAACCCATTCATTAGACACAGATTAGACCCAACCTAAATCAATCTCTTTCTGCATTACAGCCCCTCTTAGTCTCCTCTTGAATCCCACCTTACTGGTAATTGAAACCAAATACTGTGGAAGTCTATTCCAGAGTAGGACATTGCCCTGTACATTACAGTTTTCTTTAAGGCTTCAGTTCTGGGTCTCGGCAGGGCGAACCAACCCCTCAAGGCTTGTCTAGTGCCATAGCCATGACCATCACTAGTAAGCACCAGCTGCGAAAAGAGGCACACAGGTTTATGTAAAGTATAAATATTTCTCATAAACAAAATAAGACTACACACTAGTCTCTCATTGACTCTCATCCATGACAGTTCCTTGTGCATTTTTTCAACACTGTTTCTAATTGAGCTATGCAATGCAAGTCTTGCAGCTTTATTTTGAGTGAGCTGTATTTTATTTAAGTCTTGTTTAGATGCATTTGACCAGATTGCTGGACAGTAGTCCAGATGTGACAAATCTAGCCATTGTATGACTTGCTTGGTAGTTGTGTCAGTTAAAAAATAGGCATTCCGTCTAATAATTTAAATACTTCCCATCCCAATTTCGTGACTCCAATTCTTCCCTCCCCTGTCTTGAACGTTGCTAGACTATGCCTCCCTCTGCTCGGCTGTAGTGAGGATAGAAGCCTTGCATCACGTGTCCCCTCCAGTACACGAGGAGGCAGCCTGTCGCATCTTTTCACCAGACAGCTCGAACTCTCAGTGGCGAGGAGTAACGCGTGGGAGGCTCACGCTGCCCCCGATACTTCCTGTTGTACAGGCGTCACCCAACCGACCTGTAGGAGTCGCTGTCCACAACCTCTAACACTGCCAATTGTGTTAGTATGACGGCCGGCCAAGCCGGTAGCAACGCCGAGAGCTGTGCTCGATACCAGCATCTCCTGCGTTAGTGGCGAGCGCCTTGCCCACTGCGCCACTCAGCCGCCTCTGCTAATTTTTTATTTAAATTTTTTACAATATTGTTAATGTGTGTTGACCAAGAGAGTGTTTCATCTATTATAACTCCGAACAATCTGGCCTCCTTAACTTATCTATATAATATCTGCACCATGCAAAGAAATATTTAATCTGTGTTTATCTTTCTGAGCATGCTTTGAACAAATAATCAGACATTTTGTTTTGGATTCATTTAGTTTCAGCTTATTTACCATGACCCATTCAGAAATCTGCATTAACTCGCTTTGAAGAAGACTGCTGAGGTCTTTGGCATTGCTTGCCGAAGCATGTGTCATCTGCATAAACGGAACTGCTTGCATTTTTTAAACTATGTGGCATATCATTTACAAATATTGAATATAATAATGGTCCAAGGCAACTTCCTTGAGGAATGCCACATTGTAGCGTTTTAACGCTTGATAAAGTTCCATTAAACAGGACACATTGTTGTCTCATGAATAAGTAACTTTTCATCCAGTTAGAAGCTGAGTGTTTGAAACCATAATCAGCTAGTTTTGTAAGTTTCAAGTTCAAGTTTCTTTAATAGTTGTCATACAGAAGTACAGAATACTTTTGTACAAAATGCTTCTTACTGTTGCGCTCCAGAGACTGTGCATGACAAGATAAGTATGAAATAAAAACATAGTAAAAATTAGAAGTAAAAAAAGAGGTCACAGTGTTCAGTTTAGACATATGTACAATGTTCGTAGACGTAGTTACTAGGGATGCTCGATATTGGCTTTTTTACCGATACCGATATTCCGATATTGTCCAACTCTTAATTTCCGATACCGATATCAACCGATATCAACCGATACCGATATATGCAGGGTTTCCCCGTCCAAAAAACTGAATAATTTCAGGTAACTAATAATTTCACTGGATATATATATAACAAATATTGTTATTGTTTCTTTTTGTTTTTAAACCGATACCGATATTTTCCGATATCACATTTTACTGCCGATATCGGCCGATAATATCGGTCGGCCGATAATATCGGACATCCCTAGTAGTTACCATACAATATACAATACTGTGCAGTGTACTAATATACAATACTATATAGTGCAAGGCATAAATGGACGAGGTGCAGTTTAGGTACAATTCACAGTAGGTGTACGAGTTGTAGTGCAAATCCTTTATCAATAAATATAAAGTGTAAGTGTGTTTGTGTGATCTAAAGTGTGGAGAGTGGGTGCTGCAGTGTGTTGTTTGTTTGAGTGAGTGTGTGCGTGTGGGTGTGTGTGCTGTGTGCATTTGATGGTTGTTGCATAGTGATTATTGTTCGTTTAGCGATTATTGTTCGTTTAGCAGCCTGATGGCCTGGGGATAGAAGCTCCTTCTGAGTCTTTCTGTGCTCGCCTTAAGACTCCGGTATCGCTTGCCTGACGGCAGCAGTTCAAAGAGGCAGTTGTTCGGGTGGCTCGAGTCCTTAATAATTCTCTTAGCCTTCCCCTTGCACCGCTTGTTGTAAATGTTCTGGAGGGTGGGAAGCCCCCCTCTAATTGTGCGTTCGGCTGAACGTGTCACTCTTTGTAGTCTGCTACGGTCTTGTGCAGTGCTATTCCCAAACCAGGAGGTGATGTTGCCGGTCAGGATGCTCTCTATTGCAAGCATTATTTAGCATTATTTAGCATTATTTATTTATTTATATTTATATTATATATTGTAAGCAGCAGTTCATGATCAATGAGATCAAAAGCTGCGCTAAAATCTAACAGTACTGTACCAACTAATAATTTACAGTCAATATTTCTTAGCCAATCATCAGCCAATTGTGTAAGTGCTGTGCATGTTGAATAGCCAGGTTTATAAGCATGTTGAAAGTCAGAATTTATGTTATTAAGGGAGAAGTCATTTTGAATTTGTTTAAATGCAATTCTTTCCATAAGTATAAACAGGTAAAATACTGATTGGCCTACTATTTGGTCCAATGAATGATTCTTTTACATTTTTTGGTAGAGGAGTGACCTTAGCTACCTTCCATATTTGCGGATAAATTCCTTCCTTAACACTTTGAATGCCACGAGGTGGCGCCAGAGGTATCGCTTCAATGCCACCATCGGCGCCAATGTTACGCTTAATATCGCCTAATCTATGTTTTAAATTATGGCTATGTGTCTAATCTGCCCGTCGCTTATCAAAGAATCCTTTTCCAGTCAGTGCTGTCAAGGCAGATTGGTTTTTTATCGCTTCATTTCCGTTTGAGAGCATTTTGAAAAGCATTCATTTTGAGGTAAAAAACAGTTCATTCTAGACCATTCTATGATAATCGTCTTTTACTGGAATATTCCAGAACGTTGATATTCGTCTGCCTATTTATGAATCGTTTTCAAATAAATGCTAGATGATCAATATTATACGTGCACGCAAGCACATTCGAGCCGCGCACGGATAATCGCCGTGTTCATTTCCTCTTGGACTTTTACAGTGAAACCGAAAGAGCCCATTTCACAAAACAGCCTATATCTTCATCAAAATTAGTCTGATTATCCTAACACTGAACATAGATTCCTTACCTGACATCAGATGGTATCCAACTGGTATATTCCAATTCCTGATCACCATTCGAAAAAATCGATAAGTGTATGGATCCAACGTGTGTACAGCACAGTACATGATTCCGCGGAGCTGAGAGGCTCCAGAATGAACTGTGGTAACCCCGGCTGCATCAGTGGACTGGAAATTGTGGAGTACAGGATTTTTTTCCCCATCCATTTTCATTGAGTCCATTCCAAAATCCCTTATGTCATCTGGGAGACGATAGGGGGCGCTTTTTTCCACATCTGATCGCCGGCGGTGCTCGGGTATACTCGGGTAGGCTCGCGTGATGCAATATGATTTCAGATCACTTAAAAAAAAAATATATATATATATATATATATTTTTTTTAGAAGAGATATCTCGTGTGTGGCAGTGAAAGTGTTAACACATTCAGTGCCACGCCCCTTTGACCATATTAGGGCTACCGTGCCAATATGGAAGTCAATGGGAGGTCTGGGAAATTTGCGAAGGCTTAAACTATATCTTAAATTATGGCTATGGGTCTAAAACACCCCTCGCTTATCAATGACTTGCTTGCAGTCAACATGTACGAAACGTATTGTTTTTTCATTGGTACATTTCCGTTTTTTACCGTTTTGAATACGAGTATAGTTTTGGAGATTTCTAGTAATTCCAGAGAAATTCCGCGATAATAGCTCTTTAGTGGAATACACAAAACGCGTTGTAATTTTTCGGCTGATTTATGAATAGTTTTCAAATAAACGCTAGATTATCGATAGTATATGTGTACTTATGCACGCTAGAGAAGCAGGCTGAAAAATCGATTATCCATGCCGTGCTTAGTGCTAACGTTACGCACACACACACACACGTGATCGCTGTGAAAAAAACATTTGATTAACCCAAAACTGGTAACATAGAGTCCTTACCTCACATCAGATGTTCTGCAAAAAGATTAATCCAATTCCTGATTGCCATTCCAAATATTGATCGCGTTTATTGATCCAACGTTATAGTCCAAAACACATAATCGAAAGCTGCTCCGAGCCTCCCCAGTGAATGTGGTAACAGATACTGCTTGCCAGAGAAGGGAAAACCCCGGACGGACTTTTTTTCTGATGCACAGCCCCACCCAATCCAATCCAATGTGCCATACCATCCGGGAGACGATAGGCG
Source organism: Notolepis coatsorum (assembly GCF_963971535.1). NCBI lineage: Eukaryota > Metazoa > Chordata > Actinopteri > Aulopiformes > Paralepididae > Notolepis > Notolepis coatsorum. The sequence goes on from NC_140176.1 coordinate 66,185,674, forward strand.
GCGGTATTTGCCCTTTTCGAGCTCAGACCCATTCCCAATGATAACGTCAGGCTGGATGGATGAAAAATGAATGGATATTGCTAATAAAAGAAATAACGATTAAAACCTGAGTTTTCTCTGGTTTTCTCGGGCCTTGGCACTCAACGCATGGCGAGTTAACCCGACTAATCTCGTGGTCGGCACTCAATGTGTTGAGACTCAAATTGAATCGGACCAGCAATACTTCCAGCTGATAGCTTTAAAAGTCTACTGTCCAGATTGTCGTGACCAGAGGGTTTGTCACATTTTAATTCAGACAATAGCTTTTCAATTTCTGAAAGATTTGTGAACAAAAATTCTAATTCACATTATTTGTCCTTCATGATCTGACCTTTTATAATTTAATCTGATAAATTAGCATTTACAGGTGGCATGTTGTTTCTTATAGTATTTACTTTATTTGTGAAATAGTTATTGAAATAATTTGCAATATCCCTTCCAACAACATAATTTCCCCCTGGGAATAATTAAGTTTTCTCTCATCTCTTAATCACAACACAGCATTGATATTAAATAATATATAATATTTAATATCAATTCTGTGTAAATAATATATAATAATATTTAATATCCATACTGTGTTGTGATTAAGAGATGAGAGTGTCAGTGTCATCTGAATCAGACAGATAAATCAATGATTTGTATACAGATTATTTGATTATTGCCACTTCCACTAAGTTTATTAATTTAGCTACTAACTGGGGAGGCTGACAAATGACTGATAAGGAACATAGCGAGGACGACTGGTCACGATTGTTAAACCTCAGGGTTTACAACTGGGCATGAGTCAACCGCTGTCCTCTTGCAGCTGCTCCATTTCTGGAAAGACCTTGAAGCTAATTTCCAAACAGGCATTATTTGTATAAACTGACCACATATTGGGACTGTAAATCGAAAAAATATTAATACCGACATGATAACGGTCCTAGATCACACATTACAACAGCTTTCAGCCTTCTGTCATTGCTGCCGGTTGATGTGAAATACATTCTGGGATACTTGGCTGTCCCAAAGGAGCCATCCGTTGGATCCTCCAGAAGGCTGCTTTTCTCAGCTGCATTTTAAGGATCTTTTGAAACCGGACCACCTTGGTCACACCGCTGTGACACATCCGGTCTTCAAATGATACGGCCCCTGGGACACAACTATTGACTGTTTCAAAGAGACAACAATAGCATTCTACAAGGACACACGTGTATTTCCTGTTGCAATGTTTGGAACACATTTGGGTCCAAACTATTCCCTAGCAACAGAATTCCAGCAAAACCGCCTATAGACCACTGCACTTCCGCGTTACATTGAAATCAGGGAGGAGATAGCGGGGGGAGCAAATTAATGAATGTGGATGAGAGCCTTGATGTAAGTGGTTGCAGCTACGGCTGTGGGGGTGCTGGAGACATGATCCAATAGACTTTTATGCGCCTGAGTCTCCTGAACACGGCGCCAAATCGATCAGAACTAAATGGGCCGAGCTAAAGTCCCTTTTTCAGCACCTACTCCCCATACGCATGCGCAGATTGCCAATGGAGTCTGAACGGCGCGCGATGCGGCGCGAATGAATGTTGAATGTTCCATCAGAGGGGGGGAGCTTGTGCCTGCTTCGGTGGCCAGTGTCCTTTCAGCCGAACAGGATAATGGTAAAATGATCCCACTCAATGGCCAGACGCGTCTTATGGCGACATCTACAATGACCTCATTGAGTCTCCAGGTAGACTAATGTTTATATTTAAGTGCAGTGGTCTATAGCCACTCACATTACCACCACAAGCTCCCCCCCTCTGATGGAACATTCAACATTCATTCGCGCCGCGTCGCGCGCCGTGCGCCGTTCAGACTCCGTTGGCAATCTGCGCATGCGTATGGGGAGTAGGTGCTGAAAAGGGGACTTTAGCTCGGCCGATTTAGTTCTGATCGATTTGGAATTGGTTGCGCCGTGTTCAGGAGACTCAGGCACATAAAAGTATATTGGATCGGGGAGCTCCAGTAGCTCACCACGTACCGCGAGTGCTATTTCAGCGCCGTGGACAACCGTGCTCGTCACGGATCTGGGGCTGAGCGAGTTCGAATCCCGGACTGCAGCCGTGCCTTTCCCAGAGTGTCTTCCCCCCCATCTGAACCCTTTCAGCCTGCTTCTGTCGGTCGAACTTGACCAAGTATAAATGTGATAAACGTATAAAAGAGCCAGGGAAATGGCCAAAGTAAAAAATAAAAATAAAAGTATATTGGATCATGTCTCCAGCACCCCCACAGCCGTAGCTGCAACAACTTATATCAAGGCTCTCATCCACATTCATTAATTTGCTCCCCCCGCTATCTCCTCCCTGATTTCAGAATCCCGGAAGTGTTGCGGTGGTCTATAGTCATTGTTCACCGTTTCATAGAATGTTACCAATCAGTTCTATGGGTTGCCATAGACACACACTACAGTATAACGAATGAAAGAAAGAAGAAAGCACACAACTACAATAGGTGCCCCAACAATAAAACAACAATAAATAAAAAACAACAATGTCATGAGCTATTTGCAACAAGCAACAGTCATTCAAACCATGAGCAGCTACGTTTTAAGATGAAGTATTAAATATACCAAATGGGGTTAAATGATCTGGTAAATTATTTCAGATAAACCCAAATATAGAAATGGTAAATGGACTGCATGTATATAGCGCTTTTTTTTTTTTTTTTTTTTTTGGTCTTTTCCCCCCTCCATTTTCCTCCGATTTTTCTCCCCATCCCAATGTTAGTCGTATGCCAATTCCCAGTCCCTTCCTGGTCGCTGCGCACTTACCCCCCACAGTCAGATCATCTGGGAGAGTGGAGGCTACCACGTGCTTCCTCCGACACACGTCCAGCCAATCACCGCTTCTTTTCACCTGGCAGCGCGGATTCTCATCGAGAGGGCGTAGCGTGTGGGAGGACCACACTATCCCCCTCGAGTCCTATCCGCGCTTAGCAGGCGCCCCGACCGAACTGTAGGAGTCGCTGTTTACAACGACCCGGACCCACCCCGCCAGCTTCTCCCACCCTCTAATACAGCCAATTGTATTAGTGCAGACGGCCAGCCAAGCTGGTGACAACCCCGGAGCTGTGAGCTGGATTCGAACAGGCGAATCCAGCTCACAGCTCCGGGGTTGGTGACGAACGCAATCTCCGCTCGGCCACCTAACCGCCTTGTATATAGCGCTTTTATCCAAAGCGCTTTACAACTTAAATGCCTCGCATTCACCCATTCACTCACACATTCACACACCGACGGTGGAGGCGACCATGCAAGGTGCCAACCTGCTCATCGGGAGCAGTTAGGGGTTTAAGTGTCTTGCTCAAGGACACTTCAACACGCTGCAGTCGGAATCTAACAAATCTAACCGGGAACCATGCGTTTACCTCCCGAGCCACCGTCGCCCCCCGTATAGAAATATAGAGACGGATAGTATGTAACGGGGCCACGGGTGCAGATCAGCATCAGAGGGCTAGAGCCATCGTGACAGGAGGAGCCATTACAGAGACGGGTGACATGTGCTCCTTAGCCATGCGATCTCATCATCACGTAGAGAGGGTGAGACGTTTCCTCTGGGCGGAGATGAGTTCTCCTTTATCACAACTTCCACGGTGTCCGGCCTTTTTCTGATTAGTTCCTTGAGCCTTTTAGCCTCCTCCTCCTTGATGCAGAATGATGAGAACGTCGAGGGTGGATAAAAGATGCACACCTCTCGCTAGCAGATCACAGAGGGCCTAAGCATCTCCCCTGGGATGACGCTCGTGATGGTGATAAAGATGAGATTAATAACGGACCGGCAGAGCAGATGATGATGATGAAGACTCAGAGCTCAGAGTGGTGACGCCTGCAGGAAGATTGATCTCGGATTCACCATATAGCCGTGGATATGGTTAACTATACTATGCTGCTTTAGATTGACGTCACAAATTAATGAGCGCTCAACGCACATCCAATTTGACGGGGGAGAACATTGACTGCTGTGGGTTGCCTGCAGTGGAGCCAGGGTTATTATAGTTTTAAAAAATTTATTCGCTTTTATTTTTATTTCATTTTTTATTTTAGTTTTCAGTTTAGTTTCGTTCAGTTTCTTTTTTGTTATCAATTCTTTCTTTTATTCATTTTGGATTTCTCTCTTTTCCGTAAGGTTAACATGCTTGCGTGCATTATCCATATATACATACATACATGCATACATACATACATACATACATACATACATACATACATACATACATACATACATACATACATACATACATACATACATACATACATACATGTGTCATGTTAAATGTGCTATATAAATAAATCTGATTGATTGATACATGTAGCCCTACAAAGGCTAATTAAACAAATAAATAATGATAACAATTTAAAAGAAAAGTAAAAAAGACACATATCAGCCACTACAGCTTGCCTCTGCAGGACAGCACACACGCAGTGGCATATACATCAGTGGTGGGGGAAAATATCGATACAGTATAGTATCGCGATACTTTGCGTGGCGATACTGTATCGATACAAGGACGCCAAGTATCGATATTTTATTATTTATTATAAATTATTATAATAATTTTTTTGTATAAGGAAGTTGCATTGTTCATTTCAATACCTGTAATAGTACAGTAGTCCACACACATGCACACGTGTGCATTCAGTTAAGTTGGAATATGACTGTAATACAAACAGTTCAGTTTGTCAGGTACATGCAACACAGATTACAGTGTTGACATCTGTCTGCTTGAGAAAATCCCATTTGCTGCAATAAAAATGTGAGATGAACAGACTGAAAACTATTTTATTAGATAAAACATGTTGACAAAGTTTTACTTTGCAATTGAAAAAAGGTAATAAATCACAATATTAATATTGCAATATATTTTGAATCGCAATACTATCGTATCGTGGCTTAAGTATCGTGAGGCCTCTGGTGATTCCCACCCCTAATATATGTAACGGAGGTAGCACGTGTCTATCCACAGTTAGTCCAGTCATTATATGAAAAAACCTAGGACAAATTGCAACAGTAGCAAAGTCAACTGATTTTGTATCCTCATTATGTCCTTAGTGAGGGAAAAAAAGTCCCAAGGAATCCCATCATGGGAAAGTTTTGAAAACGACCTATATATATTCATATCGAAAAATGCCTGTTATAACATAGTGGTGAAAATTTTACTTTTAGATATCACTATAAAAACTCACAAGCTGATTACACACACAAAGACAAGAAAAAAAGTCAATCACAACTTCATTGAATTATTCTGTTTACTCATGCAAATCACACATTATCTTATTTGATATGCACCAATTAGCATACACGCCAGAACGAATCAAAACATTTGATAAAGAAAATTTTTTCTTCTTGGAATATTAGTAGATAGGCTCTGTGGAGCTCAGTCCACGAGGATGGGGCTCAAGGGTTTATGTCCGTGGGGATAGGTCCATGGAGATGTTTTTTTTTTTATAACCCATTTCCATTAACATATATTGAGGTAGAAGGCCAAGGGACCATTTGAAAAATGGTGATGGCCATATTTCCCTCCCCAAAAAATCGTCTTAACTTTGAATAATTAGGTATGTAGCCCCCTTTCCAATGAGGTAACATGACATGGTTGGTCTCATTGGAAACCCGAGGTTGTCTAGAATCAAATGGTATCTTTACTTTTGAGCTACCTCAAAATTTGAACGCGTCACAATCTCTGAAAGACAGTGTCGTCAGTGATCCTGCCAGCAATCAAGTACATTGAAAAAAAACACATTTCCCATGATGGGATTCCTTGGGACTTTTTTTCTCTCACTAAAGACATATTGAGGATACAAAATCAGTTGAGTTTGCTAATGTTGCAATTTGTCCTAGGTTTAGCCTAATTCTGGCCTATAATGACTGGACTAAGTCAGGATGGACAGTGTAGTGAAGTGGCTGTGGACGTTAAGTGGTACTGCAAGTAAACTCACTCCCCAGAGGCATCCAGACCCATTAACAAGAAGTGAATTCACCTCTTGGTATAGTGGTCTGTGATGCCGCCCGCGGCGCGGGAGACCGGGGTTCGACTCCCACCCCGGGCATGTCAAATAAGACCGGTTACATATACATACATACCTACGTACATATACTGTATACATACATACACACCGTACATACATATATACATACCGGTACATACATAACAGTTTCCAGAGTGGGTTTGTTAGTTTCAGTTTAGTTTTTATTGTTTTAAAATTGTTTAGTTTTCGTTTCAGAAAAAAGTTTTTCATTATAATATTTGTCAGGGGCACGATTTAAGAAGTTCAGAATAGGTATTGTGAAATACAAACATCATGAAGGCAATTGACAGTCATGTAAACATCCCAGTCTCAATGAACATTATGCACCAATGCCTCCTCATGCTTACTTTGTTGATACATTTGACCAAATTGACAGACTTTTTCAGAGTCATTTTCTGTATTTCATTTTGTATTTTATTTGAACTAATTCTGCAAGTGCACAATATAGTTTCCTTTTACAATTCTAGTCTTATGTTTTTTTTCCACACCTAGTTTTCGATTTTTGGCTTTAGTTAAAGGAACACGCCAACATTATGGGGGGGGCAGTTTAGTTTGTTGAAGCAGAGAGAGAGCTAATAAGAAGATCGTAGACGTGTGTTTGACGGGAGTTTACATCCTCTCACCTCGAGATCAGACAAAGTAATTGGGTAGAAAAAGACCCAGCCGGTGAAATTAAATCTGCAGAGAGCCTCGCAGCAGCGAGGTAACAATGAAACCGCATGCCCCTATGCCATGTTGTGTGGAAAAAGAATGAAGCAGGTTTTTATGTTTTTCCTCCGGGTCTACCGGACGGGTTCCTGGTGTCAGACGGCACTAAATGTAGTCTGTACAGGCGGTATTAATGGAGGTCACTGGAGGTGACAATGAGCCTCGCCGTTGCCAAACCGGCAAAGCAGAGGCGATATCCCGAATCCCCCTCTCAGCCAATTAAAAGCCCCCATGGGGGGAAGTATGGTGTCACAGCAGGGGGCCATTATGCTTATCCACCTGCGCCGGCCCTCTCCTTAGCACTCTGTTCCTTTTTGATTGTGCTGGAGTGGCCATGCCCCCGCTACGGATTCCTCTGGGGTGGACTGGCGGGTTCCTGGTGTCAGACGGCACCGGTCGATTCCGCACGGCGGTATAATGGAGTTCGCCGGAGGTGAGAACAGCACCGCTGGCACCGGCCGGCGAATCCAGAAGCGAGATTCCCTCTCAGCCAATTATAAGCCCCCGTGGGAGAGGCACGGCCCCCCCACTCCCACCCCTTTCACACACACCTCCCAGTCATGGTACAAATAAAAGGTATGGTAACCCAGGTATGGTTCAAATACAACACGAACAAGCAAGATTTAGAGGCGACACAAATGCGTACAAAGTCAAGTTAGTTTTGAATCTGAATCAGAGTTGAAAGACGTGAACCGACGCCGCTTCTCTCTAGGCAGGGTGTTTGCTTGAGTGGAAAATCTTTCAAATTCACCAGGAAATCCATGAAATTCACCAGGCAGAGATGAACAATGAACATGAAATAGACTGCTATGAATAGATATTGAATAGGTTACATTTAGATTTTAATTTTTTTTTTGCATCTCTCCACGCCAGTTTTGTTAGTTATGAGCTGACACAAGTAAAGCTATTCCTATTCATGTTGTATCTGAATGTACTGTTAGTCTCCATCTTGCCACATGTGTGTAGCCACCTCCCCCCTCTCACAATCTCTTCAGTCTCACTAAAAGCGCTCTTCACATCAAGTGCCCTGTGGGAGAGCCAATGGAGAGTCACTTGTCTCGTCAACTGGTAGTCAGCTGGTCGGTGAGACAGACAAGTGGCTCCCAATTCCTGAGTGATAACGAGACGTTGGCCACACCTGGGGCACCTCATCAACGGGCCACAGAACCGCAGGCAGAACCCCCTGTTGACTCTGGTTTCCTAAAACAGGACGTGACGGAGACTCGAGAGGCAGAGGCCAAACGTTATTTTTTATTAAACTCAAACACAAAGTACTTGCACACAAAGAGTTTTTTTTTGCATTTTGTACATTTTAGTTTTGTATTGTGTATTTTGTGTAGTGTTTGGTCTTTATTCTTTTACATTTTTACTGTATGAAGCACAATCTCAGGAGGGTCACACAGAACCAAGCATTTCACTGTAATGTACATGTACCTTATATGTGACAAATAAAACAACTTGAAACTTGGAACTCAAAATACACGCTGGTCTTTCCTCTACCGTTTTCCAGCGCCAGGAGAAAAAAACGTTTAAAAAGCCAATGGAGCACGCCTGGGACACCACCTCCCCTTTGAAGGCTGAGGCCTCTTTAATAATTGACCCATCTCAAACCCTGCCCTCTTTTCTTCATCCTGGTCCATTCAATTTATTTTCATTTTCTTTCTTCCGGCATTGCTCTGTCTTTTTGGCTCCACTACTCATCTTTCTGTCTCATGTTTCTTTTATCGCCAGCTTCTTCTCTCCATCATATGCATTTCAGTAATCCCCCCCCCCCCCCATTGGGTCACCCTCCCGTTAACTACAGCCGGTTCCTCATGATAGAAACGGCTTGGCATGTGGAGAACATCGCTTACGTAATGTGCAAGGGAGCCTTTTACAGCATTATGTGTGAATGCTGGTATTTATTTATGCATCATTTAAGGGATGGGAGATGGGTGGGGGGGGGGCTTGTTTGGTTGGGTTTGGAACAAAGCCAGTCCAATAACTATTTTACCACAGCTGCATGAAATTAGGACAATGCGGTATTTAATTGGCTTTGATGTATGTTTTTGGTGTTTAATGTGTTTTGGGGATCAGAGCTGCCAAAGTAGTGTTGTTCTGGGAAATGTCTTTTCTTGGGGAAGGGATTGTGTAGTGAAATGGGGTGTTTTGGGGAGTAATGCGACTGCGGTGTGTTATGTCATGTCGACAGAGCTGGAGTCGAATGAAGAGTGTAACACAGCAGGGGACTCGCGAGAGAATGGAGCCGTCAAGCCTGATGACCAAATGCAAATGATGACTCCCTTTGAAATCAATCTGCAAGATAAGAGGTTTGTTACGCTCTGCTTTGCGCCTGCAGTTCTATGTTTAGATTCCTACATCTTGCTTTTATTGTCTAGAATTTCTCCATAAGGCCTAATTTACACCTCAAACAGCATCCCCTCTAGGGGTAGGGGTGGGGTAAATCGAAGAGAAGAATCGAGCTTCTATCTTCTAGGATCACACATGAAGTGGATCCCTGAAGTGTTCAGGAACATTCCCCATATGTGAACGGGAGTAGGGGTCGATATCCAGGGAAGACTGTACTGCCAACTTCCCACCTCAAGACCTAAATCTGGTATGTCATAAATGTATAGATGTAGCAGTACTGTCTATCTGTATGTCATGTAAGTCATATATGTTACGATGAATTGAAAATGGGGGACCCTGATGTAAACAAGACGAAAGTCTTTCTTTGGTCTGCATCCCCTTAACAATTGTATGTATTGAGCTGTACTGTACTGTACCCATTCTGCAATCTGTTAATAAAGTTTTCATTCATTCACCTTCCCTGGAATGTGACTAGGTTTTGAGGCGGAACGGGATATGTTTTGACAGCCGGTGATGTTGGGGGGGCGGTGGGGGGGATTATGCCGGAGCGCACGATTCTTCAGAAAATCCCAAAACGTTGCGTGATTCAGAAATAGGTCGAAATTGAGATATTGGCAATTTTTTGTGCTTTGAAATGTTCTCTATCTGTTTCCTTATTTGCAAAACCTAATACGACGTGTAAATGTGTTAATTAATGTTAGATTGTCCGCCAGTATTATATCCCTCGCTGTGTGAAAATGCTACAGTTGTGTTGGAGGGGAGTGGCTAAGTACTCAGGTCTCAAGTGTCGGAGACGAGACGCGCAGAGATGACAAGCTACCAAATCCATTCAGAGACAACGGACCCAGTACTTTGTTGGCTGTGTGAAAATATGCAGAGAAAGATTAATATCTTTGGAACCGTTTGTGTTGAATTATATCTCATTCGGGAGATTATCTTCTCTCCGTCAACATTGTAAGTGTATCTCTCCATTGCATAAAGGCTGGCTGGCAGTGCGCATAAGGCATATAATAAAGGCATGTTCGATTATTTAATTTCTCTAACGAACTATCTAATTTCTTTTTTTTAATCAAATATTTTTATTTATTTTTCATTTTATACACAAAAAAAGACAAACACAATACAGTAATAATAATAACAAGACCTCACAATACCACAATAATAATAACAATAATGACATTAGCAATAATAAAAAGAATAAATACAGAATCTATCTATCTATCTATCTATCTATCTATCTATCTATCTATCTATCTATCTATCTATCTATCTATCTATCTATCTATCTATCTATCTATCTATCTATCTATCTATCTATCTATCTATCATATAAGCGAGAGAAATGAATACTATGGGTACAGTATTGTGGAATAGTGTGAAATAGAATCTTTGGTTTCCATTCAAAACAGCCACACATGCAATGTTACTGTATGATGTTCAATAGAGAACAGATTCTCTCCTCCCGGTTCACAACCGAATCTCCCTGTTGGCCAGGTCCCGAAAAATTTCTGTGACATCATTGTGGTTGATTGGAACATCCTTCTCAGTTGCCAATAAAAGAAGGTCTGACAACCTCTCCTCTTTGCAGAGCCTAGAAATGTGTTCGCAAACATGTTATTAGGATTTTTTTAATAATTCTTTTAACTCATCAAAGTCGATGGGGAGCAAAATGTGACCATTTCAAAGTTGTCACAGGGACACAGAAACTTGGTGATTGACTTCTCAAGTGGGTTACATGGAGGTAATAGGCATATTCGCCCATATGGTGAAAACTAAGTGAAGTATTGCTTTAATCTTCACAATCGGACCCACTATAACAGATGATGATCCGAATGCTTTGAAACGAATTAAACTCACCACCACACATTACATTTCACTCTAAAATTGACTTGCATGCATGGCTCACACAATCCGACATACGAGTGAATCTTGCGAAGGGGAGCAAAATATGGCAGCAGACCTATTTTGCGAAAACTCCTCTAACAATCGAACAAGAGCAGCAGTGCGGAGCGCACTGTAGTATAGAACTGCACTGCCAGCCGCAGCCAGCCTTTATGCGACGGAGATTGAAAGTGTATCTCTCCATCGCATAAAGGCAGGCTGGCAGTGCGCATAAGGCATATAATAAAGGCATAACTGTTCGATTATTGAATTTCTCTAACAAACGCATCTATTTCAGTCGAAAGTGAGACTGACTTGTGCTGCTCGCTCATAACGGAGCGACTCCGATACTGAGTGCGGGCACCGCACATACACACGCACATGCACACGCACACCCCCCCCCCCCCCCCCCCCCCCCCCCCCACACACACATTATTCTCCGGAGCAGCCCAGACACATCTCTCACATCATAATAACAAAGCTCTCCTGCAGCTCACCTGGAGAAGGTGTTAGGTGGGGGAGGGGTTAGGTGTGTTGCAATGTGGGTAAAGTAGTGCTGAATGCATCGTTAAGAGAAACAGATCCAAGCCTTTGAAGCTCTGTCGCTCTAAACTACCTATTGTGGTATCATCTTGGTTAATAAGACATGGATTGAAAAGTTTTCGCCCGATTTGTACAAGTGATGTCTTATTTTGAAGGTATGAACCTGTACTTTCATATCCAAGAAATCCAAATCCAATTATTTTTTAAAGATTGTTCAACAAGACCTGAAGTCTGTGCCTGATCACATTATGTCTATACTACTACCTACTCTGCGAATATGTCTATACTACTATGCACTCAAGACTGTAGCACAATCTTACTGTACCCTTCCTGCTAACTTGTACAACAAGTAAATCAGCTAAATTACTAAATGTAAATGAGACCAGTAAACGTACTTGGATAACTTGCATACCAGGCACTTCTAAAACAACCACGTTGCTCTGGGGAGGAAAAAGAGCAGGTATCTATCGGCGCTCCAGTGAGGCACGTCTTGTTTTGCATGAGAATACGAGGAGGATGTGACGCTGGCTTTCCTATGGAGAGGAGCTTCATTGGTTGCAAGCGACAATCTCCTCCTTATGTTTCCTAACTAACTTTGACGTGTGATTGATTTTTAGAGAGTTAATGTTTATTTATCTCTGGACACTGCAGCTTCTTGTCCTACAAACGTTGCGACTCGTGATCCATCATCATTAGAATGCGTCCCATTCCATCAGCTCTGTAACGTTAACTTTTGCTGTCTCACTACGTTCCCAAAACCTCAAAAGATCTTTTTCCCCCTCCATTTTCCTCCGATTTTCTCCCATCCCAATGTTAGTCGTTATGCCAATTCCCAATCCCCTTCCTGGTCGCTGCGCACTTACCCCCCACAGTCGGTCTGGGAGAGTGGAGGCTATCACGTGCTTCCTCCGACACACGTCCAGCCAATCAACCGCTTCTTTTCACCTGGCAGCGCGTATTCTCCCTGAGAGGGCGTAACGTGTGGAAGGATCACACTATCCCACTCAAGTCCTATCCGCGCTTAGCAGGCGCCCCGACCGAACTGTAGGACCCACCCCGCCAGCTTCTCCCACCCTCTAATACTGCCAATTGTATTAGTGTGAACGGCTAGCCAAGCTGGTGACAACCCCGGAGCTGTGAGCTGGATTCGAACAGGCGAATCTAGCCGCTCCGGGGTTTGGTGACGAACGCAATCTCCGTTACGCCACCTGACCGCCCTATGACAATACATTTTAATCGAATCTAATGTACTGTAATTAGAAACAGAATTCAGGAAAACAGGTTTACCTGTTTTATTGATTTCCAAAAGACTTTTGGTTTTGTTAACGGAGACCACCTTGCATTTAGGCTCCTTCAAACACGAATCCACAGCATATTCTACCATGCTGTACAGTCCAACTATAGGGTACCCATGGCTTATGTTAATCTAAATTAATATTATACTGGTTCCCAACACCCTAAGCCTAAGGGGTGAAACAAGGTGATGCTCTATCTCCAACCCTATTTGTTACCTTTATTAATGATCTGGCAAGGGAAATAATGAAACAGCTGGGAGTGGGCGTAACATGCAGAGAAGTAGTTTAGTAGTTTTAATTTGTTCTTTACATTTTTTTTTATAATCCTGTAAGGTTGGAATGGCCCGACACAAGTAAAATCATTAATTTAATCATTCATTGAATGCAATAGCTCACAACAGGTTGTGGTATATGGTTATTATATCACAGCAAAGGGGCGTGGGGTAATAACCATATACTACGGCCTGAAGTGAGCTATTGCTTTTATAAAACAATCACCAAGTATGGCAATATGAATATCTGGCAGTTTTAATAAAATAAACACAGCAAAATAAAAATGCTGATAACAAAATCATTCTTCCGCCGAGCAATTTAGTTCTTCAGACATTTAGCAGAATGGTTGCCAAGCAACACAAAGACACAGTGGAAAGCATGTGTCTTCATCTTTTTCAGAAAGCAGGCATTATGGTTGCTAGCTTTGCCAACAGTGAATATGCTCCAACAGCATGTTTAGCACAAGCCGTCCAGCCGTCAAATTTACCTCCAAACATTTTCCTTTTCTGTCAGCAGTGGAAAGCATGCTACAGTAATCACCTAGTCAAGCATGCCTTACCTGGATATCGCCATTAATTGTGCAGTTGTTGAAGTAGTGTTCCGTTATGTTAGCGCTCCTCTTTGCTGCTACAGGGGTGTTTGACTCTGGACAGGTGTGTTTTTAATTGTGTGGTGCCAGACGTGGATACGCTATTATAATGAAGGCTATTAAAATAAGTAACTTTTCTCCTTGTGTGTGTGTGGAGACCTGTAACCTGGTAACTTCTGTCCAGGTACCGGGAGGACTTCAGACCCCTGGTGGAGGGGTGTGGCTGTTACTGCTGCCGGAACCACCAGAGGGCGTACGTACACCACCTGCTGGTGACCAATGAGCTGCTGGCCGGAGTGCTGCTCATGCTCCACAACACGGCCCACTACCAGGCTTTCTTCAGCGCCGTGAGGGAGGCCCTGGCCGGAGACCAGCTGGACCTGCTCAGGAGGAGGGTGCTGGAAGGGGAGAGGCGGGGCCGAGGAGACTAAGCAAGGACGGATGATTCTGGGGGAGGGGGAAGAGCGATGGAGTTCGGAATGAAGGGATTAGGGAGGATTAGAAGAGTGGATGCTGCTCCCTTAATCTCAGGATCAGTGGTCTAGCCGGATGAAATCTTTTCTTCTTTCTCTTAAAAAGTGCCTTCGGCTACACAACCGGGTCAAGGAGAACCGCCGCCGCTGCAGGGAGACGGGGGTCAATCTGTGGGATTAGCCGGGTTTCCCACAACGGCTCAGGAGAGAGGAAGGTCGGGGGGAGAAAGGAAGAGGGAGAGGGAGGAGAGAGATTTCTGTCACAAGCATCTCCTTCAGGGAGGAGTGGAGTGGAGGAGGGGTGGATGATTCCATGGAGACGGGAGTGGGAGGACAGTGGTGGAGTATCGACCGTGAGTCTCCTGCCGCGGTTCTATTCCAGGTCAGAACGTGTCTTCGGTCTAGGGCTATCAACGTATATATTTGAATTATTATATATTTATTTAAGATGACACAATACAGTAATAACAACAATAAACAGGACTTCACAGGACATAGTTACAACAACAACAATAACGACGGAATAACGGAAATAACAAACAATGTAAAACAATTTATATATATTTTTTTCTATATATATGCAAAAATAGATATTCCAATATAATCCATTTTTTAGAAGGAATATTCTAATGTCATTTTTGGCCAATTTTGACAGCCCTACTTCGGTCGGTCCTCGTCAACTTGTAAATGTCCCAGTTTACCGCCAGGAAGTTGCACTGGAACGGCAAGTGTTAAACTCCCGTGATGCCCGTGTTTACGAGTCGTGGCGTTTCACCGATCCTTCACCCTTTCGCGGCGAAAACGTTCTTCATCATGAACTGAACATGACGTTTCCTGAGACGGAAAGGTTGACTGAAGTGTCTGAATCCGCCGTCTTGTACATACCATTCGGTCACATGAAGTTTACGAGGACCGACTGAACGCAACCAAGAGTATGACTAATGTCTCCAGGACTCGTTAACACACCTAGAACAGCAGCAGCAGCACCAGACCAGACGGAGGGGGAAAAACATGGTCTGCAATCAATACGAAGTCACTGCGTGTCCAATGAGATTTCCGTTTGACTGCATTTAGCCCCCATGACGCTCCGTGTTGACATCACTTCATGCTTTATTGATGTTTCTAATGTTGTGTTTTCTGTCATCAAGGATCTGCTTTTCTCACATCTTCATGGAGATTTCTTTTTTACGGCCAGTTACGATTACCTCTAATGGCCGATGTACTTGCTGTGTAATACATTTGAATATACCTTTCGCTCTTGAGAGTTTCTTATCACATTTACATACAGTACCTACCCTCTGCATGTGCTGGCACTCGAGCATCACACGTACATGTCACTTGACACAGTCGTTATGCCATTAAAGCCATTAAGAGGAGCGTGAACATATTGCAAACGTTATCGTCCACATTCCTCCACGTGTGGCGGCTGGCGTCGGGGGAGCCGCTCCCTGGGGTTTCTCTCCCGTCTTGTCGGTTCCTACTGAGCAGCACAGGTGAAGACTTGGCATGCCGCCACCATCCTCCATGCAGCCACGGAGGGAATCATTTGAAGAACGGGGACTATAATTGACTGCTAGAGGTGTCCGGGGGCGGCGGTAAGGGCAGACTTTGAGCGAGAGGGAGAGTGTGATTCTAAGGACTGTCGGTGCGTGCATAAAGAAAAAATGAAACACACTTAAAGGGTCTATAAACTAATTCTATGCAATGTGGGCTTTTCTTGTGTTAAACGAATACATTTCCAATGCGGTTCCAGAGTCATTTTAAATGTGTATAATTCTTATCCTGGCTGTATATCATTAGGGGTGATGTAAGAGACCCTGGGATGTGCAGCATCTAGGATGTCGAGGAGGACTGGATTATCTGATCAGTGGTGTTCTGTTCCGCACCATATTTAGTTGTTGATGTGGTGTTTTATACAGGTATACCATACCAGAAAACCTCTAAAGAGAGGCATTCCGATACGAGAGTCGGCACTTAAGACTTGACAGCATTTCCAGGTACTATAAATCTCTGCTCTAGACGGATCTGACCTTAATCCTTTCACGACCACACTACAGCAGGTTAACCCTTACACTACCACAATTCTTTCTCTGGTCTGCATCCCCTTAACAATTGTGTGTATTGAGCCGTACTGTATTGTACCCATTCTGCAATCTGTTAATAAAGTTTTCAATCAATCAAACAGACGGAACCATCTGTAGTGTGGTAGTGAAAGGGTTAACCTTCTGTAGTGTGGTTGTGAAATGGTTAACCCATTGTCGTGTGGCAGTGAAAGGGTTAACTGTCTGTATTGTCGCAGTGAAAGTGTTACCCTTTGGTAGTGTGATAGTGAAAGGGTTAACCATCTGTATTGTCGCAGTGAAAGTGTTAACCCTTTGGTTGTGTGCTAGTGAAAGGGTTAAACCGTTGTATTGAGAGTGAAGTGGAACTAGATTAAGTAGGCTACGTTCAGACTGCAGGCAAAAGTGTCCCGAATCTGATTTCTTTGCTCATTATGTGACTTGGATCAGATTTCTTTTCACAACAGTGTGAACGGCACAAATCATATGAAATCTGATCTTTTCAATTCTCAATTTGGGCCACTTTCATAAAGTGGTCCTAAATCAGATACAGGTCTGGTTGTTTTGCAATGCAACCTCAGTCTGAACATTCATGTGACTTTTGTGCAACTTTTACGTCACTCTAGATTGTCAAAAAGGATTTACGGCCATCTTCTTTGTTCAGGAGCATGACCAGTTCACACTGGAATTTGATATTGGCCACACTTAAAAAAGAAAAACAGCCAAACTAAAATAAATCTGATCTGAGCAATACATTTGAATTGAGCACTAAGGCTTGCAATGTGAATGTAGCCATACAAACGCAAGATACCATTGAACTGGCAGTGCAATACAGGGTGCCATTTACTACAACGCTAGTGTTGGATTACACAAAAAAAAATTGATTTTTCTAAGCATTTACTTTTGGTAATTGCTAGAATCTCACACACTGATCTTATCTCCTCTTAATCATTGTTGGTGTTGCCGAGAGTGTAGACACATCCATGGCTGGAAAGAGAGAGGGAAAGATACGGCTCATGTCCAGATGAATGTCCCGGAGCCAGAAGGGATTTCTTCACTTCACTAGAGCAAGAAATATACACGTTTCCTTCTCACCTGTCGTCAAGTTAGTATTTCGGTGGATGTATAGGAATGATCTTTTGGTAGTACAGTATAGTTCTCATCCAAAGCTATAAATATGATATGTAGAGCAAATTCTTGCCTGGAATTCCACTTCTGGCTCCAAGCCCCTTTTTAATTGTGAGTACCTGTACCAGTACTAAAGGCATACTTCGTAGTTTCAGCCTGTAAATGGTAAATGGCTGCATTTATATAGTGCTTTTATCCAAAGCGCTTTACAATTTGTTCCTCACATTTTACTCATGCACTCACACCGGGAAAATCTGGATTATCAGATGACTGCTCTACCTCAAGAGCCACTGTCGCCACCCCAGATGCCTGTAGATCTCAGAACCACCAAAACAACGTGTTTATATAGTGTTTTCACGGCGCGTCATCAAACCAGAGGTCGGCCATTTTGGTGATACTGAACGTAACCAACGCAACCAAACTCGCAACTGTTCCTGGTCATTGTTGCAAACATTTTTCAATTATTGCAGTGTTTTTGGCTGTACTAATCGGTTGGACAGGGAAAAGCATTTGGAGTACTTTAGATTGCCAAACGATATTACAAATCAGGGAGAAGAGTGCAAAATATTGTCTGTGGAAAGGAGGCGAACACCCCCCTCCTCCCATCTGATCGAACTACCAAACTACCGATCAGCATTTAGATCCAAACATGTGTACTAGTAGACTATTAGGAAAAAAATCAGTTGATCTAGTAACGTTATTGAATCACCTACCTTGGCTTTCACAATACACATGTCATCGATGAGCTAATACTGTGCCTCTCTCACCCATCCACACACCATCTGGTTGTAGGCATCCAAACCTTTGTAAGATTTAATGTCTTCATCTGTGTATGGGCTTGGTGAAAAAACAAGGTAGTTCACTATGTCGGGATAGGCAATAGAAGGCAGAATTGTCTTGTCGTAATTCCAAGATGAAGGAGCCAGCTTGTACGGATCTTCACCACCTATTAGTCTTGAGTTTATCAGAATATTGCGCCATTTCCTGACAACTAAGTCCTTCTCTGTAGGTTCTAGCAGCTTCCACGCACTTTCCTGGACTTTTCTGTGGTTTAGAGACAACCTAAAAATCTACTTAAATCTAACATTCAGAGGGTGTCCGGGTAGCGCAGCAGACTAAGCGTCTGTCTACCACCACAGAGCCAGTGGGAATGGGATCGAATCCAGCTGCGGTACCTCCGGCTTGGCCGACCGTCCATACTAACACAATTGGTAGTGTTAGTGGGTGGGAAGCCGGCGTGGGTGGGTCCTGGTCGTTGTAAACAGCGACTCCTACAGTTCGGTCGGGGCGCCTGCACAGCAAGGGAAGGATCTGGGAGAGGTAGTGTGACCTTCCACACGTTACACTCTCCCAGTGAGAGTCCGCGCTGCCAGGTGAAAAGAAGCGGTGGGCTGGCTACACATGTGTCGGAGGAAGCATGTGATAGTCTCCGCCCTCCCAGACCGACGGTAGGGGGTAGAGTGCGCAGCGACCAGGAAGGGGATTGAGAATTGGCATAACGACTAACATTGGGATGGGATGGGAGAAAAACGGAAAAAGAAAAGGGGGAAAAAGATATATATTTTTTTAATCTAACATTCAACGTGCAATCCATTCTGATGTTTAAATCCCAGTATCTCCACAATGGCCACGCATCCGGGTTACTGACCAAACCGTGACGTAAGTGCAAACAAACCTCTATAGGCTGAAACGTCTGACATTGACTATGACTACTATACAAACTGGGCATTGCAGATCAAATATGACTCAAGATCTAGCAATTGCACATTTTATTTTCCGTGTAAAATGTTGTCTGAAACATATTTTAGGTTCAAATTTAGGTAGAGAAAAAGAAATTTGACGAGCGAATGAGCCACCATTTTTCTTTTTGAAAATGGGAGCAAAGAACCAGGGACTGACCACTAGCAGCGTGTTTATCCAATCAGGTGTGTTCCACGTGGGGAAATGGCTAACCTCGTTCCCAGTTTTTTATCTCCTCCGTGAGATAAAGCCTGGTAAAGAACTACAGCCGAAAGTGTGTATGGGGTAGAATTTCCGGTGTATACTTCCCCTGGAAGCTGCCTCCGAACGGACCAAACTTCCCGAATCCTGTCGGCAAACAAGCTAGAACGTCCCGGTCATGTAGTAAATTATTCAGGCAAAGCCGTTGCAGTGGCTTAAACAAGGAAATATTGTGCACTTCACACGTTTCTATAATTGTTTTGTCGAAACCGGAAAGCCTGTAGCATGTACTTCCGTTTACACACTTTAGGAGACATATCTTTACCAGCCTAGGAAATGGCAAGTAGGGAGGGCATACATGCACACAATATAACGTGCATTCACTGCCTAAAGGGTGATGCACAGGAAAGTCCACAGCACAGCAAAATAGAAGGAATAATTATTAGTAAATAATAAAGACATTTTTATAAAAGAAAAAAAAATTTCAAACCTTTTAGACTCTAAAGGCAACTGAGGTTTCCCTCATTTACAGTCAAGTCGAGTGTATTAAGTAAAACAAAGGCATATCAAATCACACCGCATATACAATCATAACAATTAGACAAGATAACAATCAATTAAAACATGTACAACTTAACTCATTGGATGCCAAAAACAAGTATCTGGGCTAGTTTCCTGGCGGGGGGGGGGGGTTGCTCACTGGCCACAGTCGCCAGCAAACTGTCTGCCTCTGCAATGGCGACGCGTGGAGCGAACTATTGGAGATTATTATGAAGAGAACAAAAGGTGACAATCACACTTATGGATGATAAGGTGCGTTTTCAGCAGACTACATTGGACTCAGCACTTCTGGTAAATCATAAAAATACTATAGTCAAACCGGCCTAGCATGTAACGTGTATCTGTTCACCGCTCCGCAGTTGTCACCACCGGACTTGAGAGCACTCTAGAGTAACGTTCGGCAATGGCGATCGCTAGAGCGAACTATTGGAGATTATTATGAAGAGGGCGTTTTCACCAGACTACGTTGGACTCTAGAATTTTCAAACCGGCCGAGGCTTTAACGTTATTTGTTCTCCGCTCTGCGGTATTTGCCAGAGCCAACTAACATTATTTATTAGTTGACACTTCGGAGCAAGAGTGGATTGGGTTTTGGCGGACCTGCTGACAAAGGTAACATCTATTTTACTGAACCCCATCATAAAACATGCCTTTGTGATGATCCCAGCTTCAGAAAACCGGTGAGGGACCCCCCACCCCCCATGGTGGCTTTGTGAATAGAACAATTCCATGTATGGTCATGTTTACCTTTGACCTGGAAATAATATAGGTGTCAGGCAAGCAACAAGCACGAAATGCGCATGCTGCACACAAAACATGCAATATCTCACGTTCTAGGAAACTAGCCTGGATTATTTTGAAACGGGGCGCTTTTTAGCCTGGGATGGCGCAGGTACGAAGGTATGTAGAAATAAACGCTTTGTTCCCTGTTGGACTATAAATATTGCCTTTCAAATTAGCCATACTATTGTCTCCATAGCTATAATATAGAATATACGATGGGTCTGCAGACATCGTCAAAATGGTCTGAAACACTGGCGCCAGATATTAAAGATGGAAAAACAGCGTGGCAGTCAATGAGTTAATTGACAAAGGTTGGAGATCGAGGAGTTCATTCCATGACCTAGGGGCATCATAGCAAAATGCAGATTTACCCTGTTCCGAGAAAACTCAAGGGTCCTTATGTACCAGCCAGTCACTAGAAGGGGTTCCATAGGTTCCACAATTCCATTCCAATAATGCTGTAGTGTAAGGAGGTAAAAATACAGGCATGGGGGGGGGTGGGGGGGGGGGGGGGCTTCTCTGCAGATAAACTCACTGCCACATGCTAGTCAGTATGAACTTGTGTGCACATCTCTCTCATCTCTGCAGTGTGAGTGACAGGGCACTATTCACATGTTAAAAAGGAATCCCTGAGTGTTGCATCCAGCAGGTGATCCTACAGCTTGTTTGAACCAATTTCACAGATGGAATGTTCCACTCCTGGTGGATCGTTAAAATGTTCCCCTTCTGCAGCATTCTTCCGGACAACTTTGCTGTCCAAGTAAGGCCTCGCATTCATCTGGCACTTCACATGGCTGCCAGACTTGCTATCGACATGTCATGGCAGCAGTTGATAAGACTGCCTCCTCTCCCCAGCAGGCCTGACTGGCCCTTCAGTGAAGCCAGCGGTGTGATGTGTGATTGAGCCTAGGAAGATGAGAATTATTTAAAGCCTTTTTACTCGAGAGGTGGAGGAAGATGAGAATTCTTTAAAGTATTTTTACTAGAGAAGTGGAGGAAGATGAGAATTCTTTAAAGCCTTTTTACTTGAGAGGTGGAGGAAGATGACAATTCTTTAAAGCCTTTTTATTTGAGAGGTGGAGGAAGTTTCACTGGTTCTTAAGTGTTTTTATGGGCATGGCCGAGAGGAGTCAGGGGAGCCTTATTGACGATAGTCGATAAGTTGATTTACAGCTCTCACCTTCCAGTATACCAAAGTCTTGGGCCAGTTCCCAAATTACCTTACAGCTTTTTACAACAGACTTTGGCCAGTTATTGCCAGTGGTGGAAGAAGTACACAGTTCCTTTACCTAAGTAAAAGTAGAAATACCCAGATAAAATAATAATCTGGTAAAAGTAAAAGTCCTCCATTCAAATTCTACTAAAGTTGAGAAGTATTTGCTATTGGATGTACTTAAGTATCTAAAGTAAACGTTTGTGTAGTTCAGTGTTGACAGGCTTCAAATGTGAAAGTATATCATCTTCATACATTTTCACCATGTTTTCTATGCAAAGTCTTTTTCCTCAAAGTAACTAGTAACTGATGGGTTCAGATAAATGTAGTGGAGTAAAAAGTACAATATTTCCTTTGAAATGTAGTGGAGTAAAAGTATAATATAGTATGTACTGTAAGTACAGTACTTGAGTAAAAATACTTATTTTCCACCACTGGTTGTTGCCATCGAACTATAGTCACTTGGCCAATTAAGGGTTTTGCCCTCGACTATAGTTACTTGGCCAGTTAAGGGTTTTGCCATCCAACAAGAAAATAATTGGATGCACGCCGGTTTTGGAGGGATTGGAGAAAATGCACAGAGAGACTGATTTGCCCCATCATCACAGATGCTGTACATGGATCTGATGTTTTCGGAGTGGAAAATTAAATGGTGTGAATAAAGCAGACTTGAGCAGATATTCAATACTAGTAGCTGCTGTAAATGAACAAACGTTCTGCTGTAATGTTATTCAGCTCAGCTCACTGCTTCAAAACAGAAAATGGTTTCTGGGTGCTTTGTAGCTCACCATCATTCCAAGCTGTCATCATTATTGCCTGCGCAGTTGTTGAGTTATTGGCTCTTTTCATCTCGAGGAATAGGGTTGCATTTGATTTTCAATCCGTTATGAAATGAAAGCGACGCCAGGTATTCATCTTATACTATTTGTATCCCTATCGATACCGCTTCAGAGGTAAGGTGGAGCGAATTGGGCCCATGGAGATAAAACTATAGAGGAGACATTGCTGTTGATGGAGTCGGATAAAAAGAAATTCAGCAATCTTACCTGAATAAATTATTCATAAATCATTGTCTTAATTCTTTTTTTTTTCTACTTTTTCTCCCCATTTTTCAATTTTTCTCCCGTCCCCAATTTCGCATTGTCCAATTCTACCCTCCCCTGTCTCGAACGTTGTTAGGCCATGCCTCCCACAAGCCGGCTGCAATGTGGACGAAGCCTTGCATCACGTGTCCCCTCTGGTACTCGAGGAGGCAGCCGTCGCATCTTTTCACCTGCACAGCGCGATCTCTCAGCGGCGAGGGTCTGCGTGGGAGGGACACGCCGCCCTCGTCGCTTCCTGATTCTACTGGGCAGGCGCCCCAACCGACCTGTAGGAGTCGCTGTCCACAACGTCCGATCCCCACCCACCAGCTTCCCACCCCCTAATACTGCCAATTGTATTAGTATGAACGACCAGCCAAGCTGGTAGCAACGCCGAGAGCTGGGCTCGAACCCAGCATCTCCTGCGTTGGTGGCGAGCGCCTTGCCCACTGCGCCACCTAGCCGCACAATTGCCTTAATTCCAAGAATAAGTCAGAGGTCTGAATGGGGAGTACTGGAGCGCAATTTTGGTGTTAACTCCCTTATCTCGAGTCTAAATGGGGTAAGTGACTGAGGTCCATGCAACTCCTCAAGACTGCTCAGTATACGGTTCACTGGCTGTGTTCTGTTCCTCCCATTTCAACTAGCCTATTATGTGAATATATTGTAGAGAAAGTGGATCCCTCTCGCATACAGTAGAAAGACTGTATACACGCTACAGTGAAAAAGTGGCCCTTTTCACGAAACATAACTGGAACAATTTGGGGAAAAGGAATCTCCCTTTAGAGATTTCTTACCATATCCTATTAGGGTGTACAACTGCAAGAGCTAAAGCGCATGGGTGCCTTTTGGCAGAAGTTGTGCCAGTAGGCCCATGTTATGACCTCTTTTCTATATATTCCAATAGCATCATTAAACCTTACTGAATATATTATGATGCAGGGCCTGATGAAATATTCACACCACGGCCTGAGAGAGAATGTTACCGTTGGTTTAGAACACTATTTGATGATTTATGCGTGTAAATGAATCCTGAAATATATCGGGGAAGTAATAAGGCATTTGCCCTCTACTACGGTGATCCATCATTTACAGTTAGCCTATATGTCAGACGGAGGGTGTCACGACTGCATCTGCCCCATCCTTTTAACAGTGTGCGGTCAAGGGTTACCATGGGGACAGGGGAGGGTCAGGATCTGCCGAGGGAGCTGTTGCAGTGTCAGCTTTTGATGTAGGGCTCGTTTTTCATTGGGCGAGAAGAAGAGAGGAGTTCCTCTCATGAAAACTGACAGTTGAGCACTGAATGGGTGGGTGGGTGTAGTTCTTGGAGAGCGGTCTGCTCTGACACTACGTCAAATCCGTGCTCCAGGCTTACATTATGAAGAGCGACAAAGATAGGCGAACCCGTCTCTCACAGTCTCATTCCATATTCTAGTATAACATGCTCCCTGTTCATAACACCCTCTGCTACGGGCCATATTTAAACTAGAACCACGATGTTGTATATAACGGGGCATGACCGGGCGATATCTGGTCATAAATCAATATTTTTCAGTGTTGCATTTAAGTTGCGATTTTTTAATCAAACGTTTTCAAGTATTAACATCACTAACATGTCACAAAAGCATGTAGAATGTATATTATCATCAATACGTTAGTTTAGCAATAGGTTAAAAGTGCCATTAGATAGTTTTAAGTTTTCGATTTTCTGAAGTCTATTGCAGACGGAAACGGAAATGGACATTTTTAACCATGGGAATTGTAGTCTTTTTGCAGCCATTTTGCAGCGTTAACATTTTTCCGAACTACACTTCCTGTCAGATACTGTGGGGTTTCAAAGTTCAGCGTTCTGAATGAATCATATCAATAACTGTTATGATTCGCGATAATAAGCCACAAAAGGTAACGTTTTTGACAAATATTGAAACGCAGTTAGTTTCTCTTCCCTATTGTTAGCATATAGGAACAATTAGATCTGAAATTAGTTTCAAAACGGTTGCACTGTGGGGAAAATTTTAAAGTACAGTAGATGACAGTAGATTTCATTATCTGTTCTTATGCACGCCTGGTGATACTAAATCCAAATTGAACTCGGGCATTTGAAAGATAATATATGTATATATATATAAATGTGCGAATTGGCTATAATAAGGTAATGTATAAGCATCATATTCTATATTCTATAATAATATTTCAAATAGCATTTGTCCGGATGGGAGAATTCAGTACTGTATCTACAGAACCTTCGGTTTAATCATCTTCCCTTTATTAATTCCCTTAGATTTTTTGTACACATGATCTCAAGAGGGTATTGAATGAGGTCAGTGGCAGTTTTTAAAGTTTGGTCATTATTATCATGGTGTTATTCACTGTCAAAGATGCAAAGAAAAATCATAATTCATATTCTCCTTTGTTTCATCACAATTTAAGCAAGCCTAGTAATAGACACAATATTTCTGACACTGTGAATACATTCCCTGAGGTCCATAGATGTACCTAGATACCAAGAAAATGCAAATAGCCCTTGTAGAAGTGGAGCAATATTCCATTTACCTAGGTATATATTTTAGGCGGATTTTCACCTTGTGTGGGACAGGTTAAGTTGATTCAACTTACTTGAACAACCTGATGTAAATCTTTGCCCGCCAATGTGTGGCTCCTCCCTCAATAAAAAAAATTAAAAATGTGTCATTCATTCCATAAGACGTGTCGTAGAATAAACATTTACAGATTTTTTTTTAAATGGTTAATTTGCATGTTCTTGGTATCTGATTCTAGGGACATCTATGGATCTCAGGGAATGTATTCCCAGTGTCAGAAATATTGTGTATGTTACTAGGCTTGAGTAAATTGTAATGAACCAAAGGAGAATATCAATTCAATATATATATATGTTTTTTTTATCTTTGACTGAATAACACCATGCAAAAATGTACCAGACCTGAAAAATCTAAGCAAATTAATAAAGGGAAGATGATTAAACAGAAGGTTTTGTAGATACAGTACTGAATTCTGCCATCCGGACACATGCAATTTGAAATATGATTATAGAATATCAGGCCTATAAATGTCCTTATTATGGCCAAGTCGCACATCTATGGATCGGGCCAAATCTCCCCTTTCCAATGGCAGAATTCAATCTGGATTTAGTATCACCAGGCATGATTCACAAGTAGGCCTACAGTTACTTTTTTATAATGTAAATTTCTCCAAAGTTTTTCATCAGATTGCAATGCCGTTTTTTGATAGACGTTCACAGAAAGGTAGATAAACTAACTGTGTTCTGTATTATGGCAATAACGTTCAGGTTTGTGGGAGATAATCCCGAAAAATAAGAGAAATAAAAAAGTTTATCCAGAAGTCAGATGATGACAGGGGCTGGCGTGAGCTGGGGAGGGTCGTCGAAATTCGAAAGTCCATCAAAAGCCCTGTGTTAAGGTTTGTAATGCGACCCCAATTGCACGACACAGACAGGTATTCAGAGTTAGCCAAAACAAGGGCGTATTTATTAAACAACAGAAAAAAGCAACACTGTTCCTTTAAGGGTGAATTACACTAGAGTCCAGGAATCATGAACAACAAAAAATGCAGCACTGTTCCTTTAAGGTCAAAGGACTCACCAGGGGGCAACTGCTGAACGGGCAATTCAAAAACACGGATCCTAGGAAAGAGAGCAAGCGCCCAGGGAAAACATCCATGGGACGGTGGGGAGCGATGCAACGTCTCACACAGGAGACACGGGAGTATACGGCATGACCTTGCAACGAACAGAGGGAAGCCTGCCCATTTAAGCTCTCCAGGACGAGCAGATTGAAATTCCTCTCAGGTGCGTGACGAGCAAATCATCAGGTGTGTGGTGCATGCAGTGCCCATCCAGCCCTCACAGTACCCCCCCCTCCACGGGAGCCACCTGGCGACCTGCCTGGCTTGTCGGGGTGGGAACGCTGAAAGACAGAGAGCAGGGCAGGGGTCATGATGGAAAGGTGACTCACCAGGATCTCCTGGGGTCCCTCGACCGGGTAGGGCAACTGCTGTATCGATGTCCCGTAAGGCCGCAGTTGAGGCAAAGACCGAACCTGTATCGGTTATCTCGTTCGGCCGGACTAAGGCGTGCGCGTCCCAGCTGCATGGGTTCCTCCCCGGTCACGGGCTGGGAGGTGGAGGACGTACTAGCCGCAGGAGCGGCAGGACGAGCAGCAGTCCAGTCACGAGTGTGGGAAAACTGGGGAATGGTTGGGGGTCCCTGCCGGGCTCGCTCGCGCCCCCTCTCCCGGAGGCGTCTATCGATGCGGATGGCGAGGCTGATTAGGTCCTCGAGCAAGGCGGGCTCCTCCCGGGTGGCAAGCTGGTCCCTCACAGCTTCGTTATGGCCCCTCCGGAATGTGACACGAAGCGCCCTGTCGTTCCAACCGCTCTCGGCTGCGGCCAGCCTGAACTCCAGCGAGTAGTCAGTGACACTGCCACTGCCCTGCTGGAAACTACCCAGCCGAACCCCCGCTAGCTGGGTGGTGGAATACCCTCCGGAGCTCCGCCACAAAGTCTCTGTAGGAAAACAAGAAATTAGCCCTCATGGACCAGGAAGCAGTGGCCCACTGTGCTGCTCGGCCTGTGAACAGGTTTGTCATGTACGCCACCCGGGCAGCCTCTGTCGTGAACCTGCTGGGTTGATGAATGAAGACCAGCTCACACTGCATTATGAACGTGGCACAGTTCTCGAAGTCACCATCAAAAAGTCGTGGGCTGGAGAGATGGGGTTCTTGGGGAGCTGGGTTGGGGGGCGCGGGGTCAGCTGCGACGGCGGGGGGTAGGTTTACTGGGGCTCCAGCAACAGGTTGGTTTAACAGCAGGGTGTTAAGTGCTGTACCGAGGGCCTGTAGCTGCTGCAGGATATCTGCCTGTTGAACCCCCTGCGCAGCCTGCTGGGTGGTTAGGACATCCAAAGCGGCCAGGAGTGGCTGGACCTGGGCCCGGAGGCCCTGCACAGCAACCGCAGCCGCCTCTAGCTGCTGGGTGTGGGCGGTTGTCAGCTGGATCTGATCAACCAGGGCTGCTCTAATACCGTCTGTGCCGGCTGGGGTCGTCGACATGGCGAGGTCTTGTAATGCGACCCCAATTGCACGACACAGACAGGTATTCAGAGTTAGCCAAAACAAGGGCGTATTTATTAAACAACAGATAAAGGCAACACTGTTCATTTAAGGGTGAATTACACTAGAGTCCAGGAATCATGAACAACAAAAAATGCAGCACTGTTCCTTTAAGGAAAAATCTACGTGAAGAAAAACGAGTCCTCTCAAGGCAAAAACAAAACAACCCGAAGGCGATGAAAAAACAGAGTCAACGTAATAATGTCAGAGTCAAATAATGTCAGAGTCAAAAAACAGAGTCAACGATACAATCCTACCTGGAGGGGAGAGAACAGATGGTGGAGGTAAACGGTACCCTATCCCCCCCCCCCCTCCCAGTGAGCTGTGGTGTTCCACAAGGAAGCATACTAGGACCGCTACTGTTCCTAATTTATGCAAATGCGACGTAGTTCAAACATGAAGGCCATTTTCAACCAATCAGAAAAGTTGAATGTGCCAATACACTTCCTGCTAAAAATCAACAATCCACCATCTTTAAATGCCTCGCATGAGCCATTTAGCCAACGTAGCATTTATTTTTTCAGCAAAGAAAGTGCAATAAACAAAACGGATACATTCACTGTGTGTTCTGCCTCTCATTTGTTGATGAAACAAAACCAACATAAACACAATTTACCACCAAGAGCGGATTGTTTAGTCTCACAAAAATATCGCTGATTTCGTTAGCTTACGTGCTAACGTGATTGGAATATGCCAGTATAACAGTATAGCATTGTGGCTAGCAGCGTGGTAACGTTAATGCTAGCAGAATTAATGGATGTAAACGTTATTTAACAAAAGGGAATGCAGACTGTTGTAGCTTGGACTGGGCTCCTTATAACAATAACTTGACAACACGTTGGTAGCCGCAGCTAACAGGGTCTGAAAGTAACGTTAAGTTAGCTCACGAGCGACGCTAGCCAGCCAGCACCAAACTGATGATATCAAACGTTGATATCAGGAGCTATCAGTAGCTAGATAACATTAGACAACGCCTCATGTATTAAACAAAAGTGAATAGATGACTGGGCCATTTTGTTTAATGCTTGTTTTTTTTTGTATTTTATTTTTTTAATAATTTTTTAAACAAACATATAAACAAACATGACAACACACAATAAGATATACAAGCATTAATTAACAGTGCATATCCAATGAAATCACCATTTAGTTAAATGTCTTATACAGGATATACCCCTAATACCTGTTATCTAGTACCCTACACACATATGCTCTAGCTCGTACCCCCCCCTCCCGGACCCCCCATTGGATAATACATCCATTATAACTTGTTCCTACCAGACACTACCTTTATATGCTAGCTTTTATTCTCTCCACCACTTCTAACCACATTGTCATTTTGGATTCATTGAGACCCAAAATTCTTTCTGTAGATATTTCTTGATAAATCACATCGAGATATGTAAGAATCCAGACCTTCCGGCACATTTTTTCCAGTTGAAACCATCGTGATGCTATCAGCTTTTTAGCCACTGTGATACCAGATAAAACCAATCTCTTTAGCTGTGGATGTACTGCACACTCAAAGACATAATTCAGCAGTAATACAGAGGGGTGTACAGGTATATTCAGAGTTAAGAGATTTGATAATTGTTGGGTCACTTCTTTCCAGAATATCTTAACTGGTGGGCAGTCCCAGTACATGTGCATAAATGTCCCCTCGTCCCCATTTGTACATAAGGAGCATTTGGGTCTTGTTTAATACCCATTTTGTTCAGTCTTATAGGAGTTAAGTATGTCCTGTGAATATAGTTAAGATTGATTTGTTGATGGTCCGGGTTCCTTGATGCAAGTCGAACATTTTCCCAGGCTTCTTGCCAGTCAAAATCTATCTCCAGGTCTGGTATATCCCTCCTCCAGACTGAGTCTAGATGGAGGGTTTCATATGAGGATGTTAGTAATTGATGATAAAAATCTGAAACAAAACCTCTCGATGTCTCTCTTTCATAGAAGAATTTGTGGTATCTGTGGTGTACAATTGGTATCCTTAATGGAACACCGTGAGCCTTCAAACATGCCAATAACTGTGCGTAAAAATAATATGTGGACTTGGTGAGATTACATTTTTTGCGTATTTCATCATAACTACAAAAACCCTGTTTGTTGAAAACATCTCCTAATGAGTGTATGCCTTGCTTTTCCCATCTAGGGAATCTTCTAGGTTGTTTTCCAATCAAGAGTGCATTGTTATTGAATAATTAATGCTTGTTATGTTGAAAGAGGAGCTCTGAGCTGCTCATGCAGTCGACTCTTGTGTGGTAACAATAACTTGACAACAAATAACCGTGCGGGTCTCTACTGCGCATGGGCATTGGGCAGAACGGCTCCGTATCCGGCTCACGCAGATTACATGGCATCATTGTCGGTGAGTTTTGGCGAGTATCCAAAACGAAAACACCTTTTCAGCGTTGCCAGTAGGACAACGCGTTTTCCTGCCAAAACGGCGTTTCTTTTTTAACTTGGACAGCAAACGTAATCATTCAGCAACAAAAACGTAACCATGGCCTCAGCCCTGCTGGTCTCTGACAAGAACAAGTTACAGGTTGAAAAAACCCTCGGCTCGGAACTAGGCAAAATCTGCATATGGCTTGCCGATAACAAACTATCATTACACATGGGCAAAACAGAGTCCATTCTCTTCGGTTCAAATAACAAACTTCTCAGTTACAGTGGGTGACAATATTGCCACAATGAAAGATTAAATTACCTACCTGGGTTCCATCCTAGAGGCTAATCTTTCCTGTGACAAAATGGCATCCAATGTAATAAAAAAAGTCAACCAACAAACTCGATTCTTGTACCGGATCTCCTCTCTGGTAAACAAGAATACCCTGAAGACTCTGGCAGGAGCACTCATTCAAGGGTACTACGACTATGCTTGCACCTCATGGTACCAAAGCACCTCAAAGGCACTAAAAACAAAATTACAAACTAGGACAACCTAGTGTAGCAGTCTGAAAAATATTGTATATTATTCAGGACTGCTGACTGGTGTTTTATATCCCTTTTGTACACAAAGACATTCTAACTAGTTTCATTGATACTCACACGAACAATGACACAAGCGTCCCCTTCATAAGAGCATTGGAATATGGATTATAAATGACAGTATCGGATCTATTCTACAATGCGTCTCCCCTTGTGACTGGTAGGCGGGACCAGCAGGGGGCGGTAGCAGGCAGAGAGTGGCGGAGAGAGTTGAGAGGTGATATAGGGAGGAGGCAAGCGGAAGCCATTATCTTCGGCAGTGAACTTGGACAACGAGTAGTCGCAGCTAACGGGGGCTCTGGATAGCCCTGTTGCTGACGTTATGCCAGAGGGCCCCGTGAGAGGACAACGGGTGATAACAAGTACTGGCTAGTGGACACGATATCCTAGCAGTACCAGCGATAGTATATGAACAATTAGTGCAGAGCCAGGCACTAGCAATCGGGTTATGATAGTTACTGTGTGCGGTATAAGTAACGTGCGGTTATCCAAGTCTTTAACTACCGAGTTATAGTAGTTACAGTGTGCGGTATAGAGTGCGCGCACCAGGACGAGCGTGGGCCAACAACCATTCTGCTCCGGCTGACTTCGACCAGACCTGCAACCGGCTGCCTGCATTCAGCCTGCTCCGGAGGACTTCACTCAGACCTGCACCAGGCTGCCTGCGGCCGACGGGAGTTCCGCCCATCCAGCAGGGGTCGTCATCGCTCAGCACACGCTCTCAGCCGGCGCTGCCTCTCTGCCTAGCTCCGCCTGCTAACATCCTCGCCGAGAGCGTTCGACGCCATCTTGCCTCCCGGACAACAGTGGAGTGGCGAGGCGGCCATTTCGGATGAGTACAAATGAGCATTGATGCTCCCGATTCCTTATACAATACACAGTGTGGTGCAGCCCGCGGGCGAAAGTAACGTTGCTACTACCATTTCATAGGGGTACCCCGAACAATATATGCCGGCATTAAGATAGGACTTTTACTGGTATTTTGTGGGCTCACTCTTTTATTTCATTCCTTTTCTTTGAGCGTGATAAGGTGTGTGTTTCATAATATTTCCCGTTCAGTGAATCCCTTTTATTTTCCTTCCCTATGCTCCCCCTTCCTTCCCCATATTACCGACCTGGAGCAGTATATGTGTAATTCCTTAGCGAAGGTAGATACTGTGTTCAGCCCAGACGTGGGCAGCACTTAGTCTGGGTACCGTGAGAGCACTTGGTGCCTGGGTGTAATTCTATAATTGATTTATGCCAGTGTAATCATTGTGTGTTGATACCCATGGTGCAATAATCACCAGACGTAGCATTGTTGTAACTAGGCCACGTTACAATAACATTCATCCAGAACGGGAGCACTGTGTGTGTGTCTTTTATTGAGACTAACCCTAATCCTAACCCTTTGATGCGGGTAATATATCTATCATTAACCCCTTCCTATTCCACCTTCCATTTCCACTGTCAGGTTTCTGGTGTTACTGAGGGAGGGTACTGCTTGCGGGGGGAACCAAGTTAGTTATTTCTTTACCATCCAGTCATTAGGTGTGGGAGGGCTAAGGAGACAATTGTGGAGGGTGAGGGTGTGTTGGGGAGTACTGCTGACTGCCCAAGAGAGAGGGAGGAAGACCAGAGTACCTGACCAGGTTTGTAAATCCTGGGCCTCATACACTCCCACTGCCAGCCTCCAGTTGACGCTCCGGACCCCAAAGACGGAGGTGCAGCTGGCCAGAGTGCTACTGTGTCTCGCTACCTAGTGACCGTGCACCACAGTTCCCACGAAGCAGGGATAATCCACCCTGCTACATTTGGCATCACGAACAGGATCAACATCCTACTCCACTCCCTCGTAAGTGACGACCAAGAGGCCTGAGATGTCGGACAGCGACACCCCGAAGCCGGAGGTCAAAGCCGGGCCGTCCCGGTCGGAGCGACGAGATGACCCGCCGTCCCCTCTCAAAGAAGAAGGAGAGAAAGCCGAGACGGTGCAGACGTTGGCCGCAGAAGTGGAGTTCCTAAAGGGTCAACTCCAAGACCAGGCGGGCGTCCTGGACCACCAGGCCGAACAACTGGAAAGGGCCCGGCGCCAGGAGTCGCTTGCAGCGGCGCAGGCCATGATCCTACAGCTCCCTCCAGCGCCCCTCCCGGTGGTGTACGTCCAACGAGAGCGGAAGTGCAGCGAATTCGGGGGTGAAAAGGAGAGAAGGGAACTGCTTGTGGAAGACTGGATCCAGGCCATGAAGACCCATCTCCGTGCCAGTCGAGTGCCCGCGGAAGAACAAGCGGAGGTCGTACAGCTTCACCTCAAAGGCGAAGCGAAGCAGATGGTACGCTTCCGGACGGAGGGAACTATTCCAGACACGGAAGGCTTGTTCGCGCTCCTCGAGGAAACCTATGGGGACAAGGTCCCGGTCAGCGTTCGACTGGGGGAGTTCTTCGACCGAAGACAGGCCACCGGCGAGACCGTACGCCAGTTCGCCTATGACCTGCAGGAGAGGATCCGTCGCCTACGCTGGTGGCCGACGCCACCGCCCTGATACCAGAGCGGTTTGTGGTGGGTCTCCGAGACGAGGCCCTGAGGAGAGAAATGCGGAAGTACATGAGGGAGGACGGGACGCGGCCGTTTCCCCAGGTACTGCAGGCGGCGATCGATTGGACGGAAGACGAGCTGGTCCTCCCCGCCGACAAGGGTCCCCCCCGGGGCTTGGTCCACGCCGCGACCGGGGAGGGACGAGAGACCCCGCCGAGCGTGGACACGCTGCGGGACACTATTAAGCAGATCCAGGCGGGAATGGAGCGGCTAGGTGCGCGCCAGGACCAACTAGCCCAGACCTTCTCACAGGAACGTGACGCGCCCCGGAGAGGCGCCACCGGACGGCGGCGCCGAGACGACGGGACCGCCGCCACACGAGAGCCCCGCCGAGACGAAGACGGCCGGCTGATCTGCTATGCCTGCAATCAGCCGGGCCACATCAGCAGAGACTGCCCCCGCTCAGCCGGCGAGCCACGCCCCGCCCCTACTCCCAACCCCGAAGCTCCGGGCTCGTCAGGGTACCGACCCGGAACACGAAGGACAGTCGACGCCGTCGTAACCGGAGTCGCCGACTCGGCCGCGGAGGGCACCGAGACGCAAGACGTGCAAGGGGAATGCCTCACACTAGACGTCCAGATCGACGGGGTCGAGACCCGCTGCCTCTTCGACACCGGCGCCGAAGTCACAACCATGTCCGAGAGCCACTTTCGAAGACACTTCCCGAAGTCGAAGTTGACCCCCGCCAACTGGATCACTCTCATCGCCGCCAACGGGTTGGAGATCCCAGTAGTGGGGTGTCTCTACGCCGAAGTGAAGTGCCTAGATATGACATTTACGGGGAAAAAGACGACCCAGGCCGAGGGGACCCAGGAGACGCCGTCCAGGGACTTCTGGGCATGAACGTGCTCGGCGGGGTAGACGGCCTGTTCGCAGGGATCAAGGGGATGCGGCCGGTGAACCGAAGACGTGTCGACGCTAGAAGCATCGCCATCCGCCGTGTGGTCACCGTCCTGGCCCAAGAAGGCAGAGAGTGTACCGCCCCGGGAAAGATGGGGTACGTCAAGGTGGCCGGCAGAGAGTCTGTGGTCATTCCCCCGCACAGCGAAGTGATCGTCTCAGGCCGCTGCGAGACGACAGCAGGGATGCGGCGCCCCGTGATGCTAGAGAATACGCCGAGTGCCAACCTGCCTCCCGGACTATTGGTGGCGAACGTGGTGGCATACGCCCGACAGGGGATAGTGCCTGTGCGGGTGTTGAACCCCACCGACGTCGAGATGGTGCTCCGACCCCGGTCCAGGCTGGCAGAGCTTCACTGCCCCCGTCAGGTACGGCCCCAGGAGAGGGTGACCGTGGAGGAAGTAGACGGAGGCGTCCGAGTGACGGCGATTGAGACTCGAGCCAGCCCGCCAGAGGCGGAGCCGGACGGGAAGATCCGCGGGCTCGCCGTGGCCGTGCAGGCGAACCTGCAGGATCTCACACCGGCCCAAGTGAGCCGGCTAAATCAAGTGCTGGAGAAACACAAGGCGGTGTTCTCCGTCGACGACGGGGACTATGGTTACACAACCACCGTCACGCACTACGTTCCCACTGGTGACGCACACCCGGTCAAGCAACGACACCGCCGAATACCGCCCCACGTGTTCCAAGAAGTGAAGAGACACGTACAAGACCTGGTGAACCAGGGTGTCCTGGTAGAGAGCTGCAGTCCGTGGGCGTCACCAGCCGTGATCGTCATAAAGAAGGATGGCTCTGTGCGGTTCTGCTGCGACTACCGCCGCCTAAATCACGTGACGCACCGGGACGCGTACCCCCTACCTCGCATCGAGGAGTCCCTAGACGCCTTGGGGCAGGCCAAGATCTTCTCTTCGCTCGATCTCACCGCCGGCTACTTCCAGGTGGCGGTGAAAGAAGAAGACCAAGAGAAGATGGCAGTCACGACGCCCTTCGGCCTCTACCAGTGGACCCGTATGCCCTTTGGGCTGTGCAACGCACCAGCGACATTCCAGCGGCTGATGACCGCCGTGCTGGGAGACCTGGCCTTCGACGTCCTACTCGTCTATCTAGATGACGTCTTGGTGTTCGCCAGGGACTTCGAGAGCCACTGTCAGAAGTTGGACCTGGTGTTTGGACGACTTCGGGAGCATGGGCTCAAACTCAAGCCCCGGAAGTGCTTCCTTCTGAAGACCGAAGTCAAGTTCCTGGGACACGTCGTCTCCGCGGCAGGCATACAGGTCGACACCGACAAAGTGAAGGCGTTGGAGGACTGGCCGGCGCCACGCTCAGCGAAGGAAGTGAGGCAGGTGATCGGGTTCCTGTCTTATTATCGGCGGTTCGTGCCCCGCTTCGCACAGGTGGCCCAGCCGCTGCACGCCCTGATGGGGAAAGAAAAGAAGGGGTTCGCCAAAGGCCGGCCCGAGGCCTTCAAGTGGACTCCGCAGTGTCAGACGGCCTTCGACCACCTGCGGCAGTGCCTCCTGGCACCCCCGGTGCTGGCCTACCCCGACCTCCAGCTCCCCTTCATAGTGACCACAGACGGGAGTTACTTGGGACTGGGAGCGGTACTAAGCCAGAAACAAGAGGGAGTGGAGCGGGTCATCGCCTTCGCGAGCCGAGGCCTGCGTGGGTCCGAAAGGAATGACCAAAATTATAGTGCGTTCAAGCTGGAACTCCTCGCCCTGAAGTGGGCAGTCACTGAGAAGTTCAGAGACCTCTTGATGTACGCCCAGTTCACCGTGATCACCGACCACAACCCGCTGAGGCACCTCGGCACGGCCAACCTGGGAGCAGTGGAGCAGCGGTGGAACGCTCAGCTTGCGGAGTACGACTTCGTGGTGCACTACAAACCTGGTCGACTCAACTAGAACGCAGACGCTCTGTCTCGCATGCCGATGCGATCAGAACCGGAAGTGGAAGACACTGAGAAGGACTTCCTAATGATACCCGCGGCCGGCCCCCACACCCGTCAGGGTCTCCAGGAACGGGCCGCTCCATTGTCCGTCCCCGCCCCAGTCGCCCGCGAGGGCTACGTCGTGGTCCCAGCGGAGGAAGTACGGACCCAGCTGTGCCCCGGGAGACCGACGGAGACGCGGGAGGTCTCGAGTGTCGGTGCACGACGGATAGCGGCACAGAAGGGGAACAGCGGATATGACTGGGCGGAAATGCGGCAGCTCCAGGCAGACGACCCCGAGTTGGGTCCGGTGTGGCGGGCGGTGACACAGGGGGTCCCTCCCACTAAAGTACAGCTGAAGGAAGGAGACCCGAAACTCCGCAAGTTATACGGGCAGTGGGAACGATTCCGTCTGCACCAACAAGTGCTGTTTCGGCGCGTAAGCGATCCCCGGGATGGAGAGGAGGTTCTCCAGCTGGTGGTGCCCACAGCCCTGCGAAGGAGGATCTACGAGACCCAGCACGAAGACGCGGGACACTACAGGGGACGAGGGACGGTGGTCCTGATGAGGCGAGGTTACTACTGGATCGGAATGGCAGAAGAGGTGAAGCAATGGGTGCAGCAATGCAAGCGATGTGCATTAGCCCGCGACGTGTTCCCTAAAGCCCAGGCCCAGATGACCTGCACTAACGTGACAGAGAGGTCGGCGGGTGGCTACGAGAACGTACTGGTGCTGATCGATATGTTCACCAGATTCACTATTGCCGTACCGACCAAAGACCAGACTGCGAAGACCACCGCCGCTGCCATCATCAAGTACTGGTTCATGTACTACGGTTGCCCTGCCCGACTCCATGCCGATCAAGGGCGAAATTTCGAGTCGAGCGTCATCAAGGAGCTCTGCCGACTGTACGGGATTTCAAAGAGGCGTACCACGCCTTACCATCCCCAGGGGAATGGGCAATGCGAGAGGTTCAATCGGACAATGCACGACATGCTGCGTAGTCTGCCCGCGGAGAAGAAGCGGGACTGGAAGGAGCACCTACCCGAGTTGGTACTTACGTACAACTGCCACGTGCACTCCTCCACGGGATACTCTCCCTTCTACCTGCTCTTCGGGAGGGACGCTAGGATGCCCCGGGATGTCCTGGGGGGCAGAGACGTCATCGAGGAGGGGGCGGCGGACCTAGACGAGTGGGTGCAGAGTCACCATGAGCGACTAAAGGCTGCTGCGGAGGCCGCTGAGGCCACGGCGAAGCAGGCGTCTCATCGACGCAAGAGAATTTACGACAGGAAGAGCAGAGGTGCACTCCTGCGGGCCGGAGACCGGGTCCTGATACGCGACCACCGAATCCGGGGCCGTAATAAGATACAGGACAAGTGGGAGCCTACGCCGTATGTGGTGGTTAGGCAGAGCCACGAAGGGACGCCCGTGTTCACGGTCAGGCCCGAAGCAGGGGGTCCGGAAAGGACCATGCATCGAGACCAGCTCAAGACCTGTCCTTTCCCGGCTTCTGACCCGGAAGTGCGGGGGAGGGCCCCTCGACAGATCCCGGTGGCACCGCGGAGCTCGTCCGAATCAGACATCGGAGGTGCTTTCGGGCACCGGCGGGAACCGCATCCTAGGGCGTGTAACCACCCCGGGCCCCTGCGGGACGCCCCTGAGGAGGCCGCGAGTGCCGAGTCAGAGGTGGAGTCGACCCCCTCAGGAGAGGAGGGGGAAGGCGGCGGAGACGGAGTCGAAGAGGAGGTCGTGGGCGGTCCACCGATGGCCCCGGAGGGCGCGGCTGTGGTCCATGACCCGCCGACGGACACTGAAGAATCCGACACGGAGTCGGAGGCGGGGGAGGTGGAACCCCCCAGAGTGGAGCCCGCTCAGCCCCAGAGGAGCACCAGAGGTCGGCTACCCGCTCGGTATTGCCAGGACTACGTGCTCAAGAGTGTGTTTGCTGAACAGTGTGTCCAACTCCTGAAGAAGTGTGTAAAACTGTTAGCATAATGTGTAATTGTCAATCGATGTGTGAAACTGTTGGTCTCAGGACCGTTTTCATGCATGCACTGGTTGTTGTTGTTGTTAACTTGCAGAGGACTTAGCAAGTTCAAAGTGGGGGGAAATGTAGCAGTCTGAAAAATATTGTATATTATTCAGGACTGCTGACTGGTGTTTTATATCCCTTTTGTACACAAAGACATTCTAACTAGTTTCATTGATACTCACACGAACAATGACACAAGCGTCCCCTTCATAAGAGCACTGGAATATGGATTATAAATGACAGTATTGGATCTATTCTACAATGCGTCTCCCCTTGTGACTGGCAGGCGGGACCAGCAGGGGGCGGTAGCAGGCAGAGAGTGGCGGAGAGAGTTGAGAGGTGATATAGGGAGGAGGCAAGCGGAAGCCGTTCTCTTCGGCAGTGAACTTGGACAACGAGTAGTCGCAGCTAACGGGGGCTCTGGATAGCCCTGTTGCTGACGTTATGCCAGAGGGCCCCGTGAGAGGACAACAGGTGATAACAAGTACTGGCTAGTGGACACGATATCCTAGCAGTACCAGCGATAGTATATGAACAATTAGTGCAGAGCCAGGCACTAGCAATCGGGTTATGATAGTTACTGTGTGCGGTATAAGTAACGTGCGGTTAACCAAGTATCCAAGTCTTTAACTACCGAGTTATAGTAGTTACAGTGTGCGGTATAGAGTGCGCGCACCAGGACGAGCGTGGGCCAACAACCATTCTGCTCCGGCTGACTTCGACCAGACCTGCAACCGGCTGCCTGCATTCAGCCTGCTCCGGAGGACTTCACTCAGACCTGCACCAGGCTGCCTGCGGCCGACGGGAGTTCCGCCCATCCAGCAGGGGTCGTCATCGCTCAGCACACGCTCTCAGCCGGCGCTGCCTCTCTGCCTAGCTCCGCCTGCTAACATCCTCGCCGAGAGCGTTCGACGCCATCTTGCCTCCCGGACAACAGTGGAGTGGCGAGGCGGCCATTTCGGATGAGTACAAATGAGCATTGATGCTCCCGATTCCTTATACAATACACAGTGTGGTGCAGCCCGTGGGCGAAAGTAACGTTGCTACTACCATTTCATAGGGGTACCCCGAACAATATATGCCGGCATTAAGATAGGACTTTTACTGGTATTTTGTGGGCTCACTCTTTTATTTCATTCCTTTTCTTTGAGCGTGATAAGGTGTGTGTTTCATAATATTTCCCGTTCAGTGAATCCCTTTTATTTTCCTTCCCTATGCTCCCCCTTCCTTCCCCATATTACCGACCTGGAGCAGTATATGTGTAATTCCTTAGCGAAGGTAGATACTGTGTTCAGCCCAGACGTGGGCAGCACTTAGTCTGGGTACCGTGAGAGCACTTGGTGCCTGGGTGTAATTCTATAATTGATTTATGCCAGTGTAATCATTGTGTGTTGATACCCATGGTGCAATAATCACCAGACGTAGCATTGTTGTAACTAGGCCACGTTACAATAACATTAATCCAGAACGGGAGCATTGATTGATTGATTGAATTGATTGAAAACTTTATTAACAGATTGCAGAATGGGTACAATACAGTACAGCTCAATACACACAATTGTTAAGGGGATGCAGACCAGAGAAAGACTTTCGTCTTGTTTACATCAGGGTCCCCCATTTTCAATTCATCAGGACATATATGACATACATGACATACAGATAGTCAGTACTGCTACATCTATACATTTATGACATACCAGATTTGCAAATACAGTACTGTTTGTGATACAGAAGGAGTCAAGAAAAGGGAGTATATACATTTGACGTAGAAACTGTACATTGGAGGAGGTTGGGTGGGGGGGGGTTGGGTACATTGGGATATTGACAACCATACTGGGTAATTTACATTGGAGGTGGTTGGGGGGGGGGGAGACACACTGTATAAACAAGCAAAACTGTACATTGAGGGGGGGGGGGAGGAGACACTGTACAAACAAACAAAATTGTACATTTGACTATTGACAAAACCATACTAGGTAAATTACTGTACATTGGAGGGGGTTGGGTTAGGATATTTACAGGGGCCAGTTTTGAATTGCAGTCTCCCGTAGGTGTCCCTTGAGAGAGGTTTTGAAAGTGGGTAGTGATCCACATTCCTTTACAGCTTTGGGTAGGGCGTTCCGCCCCATAATTGCGAAACGTGTTTAGTCCCTTAGTTTAGCCGAATCTGGGTTTAACATGATTTGTGGAGCTCCCTCTGGTGTTGTGATCGTGGTATTCACTGACCTTTGGGAAGTATTTTGACATGTACATGGGTACCTTGGTCGTGTAGTGTATCTTGTAGACCAGGCCCATTGCAAGTTGCTGTACTCTGTCGTCTACTCTAAGCCATCCTAGGTTGTCAAAGTGGGCAGGGATGAGGTGGGTTCTAGGAGTAAGGTCAAGCAGTAGTCTGACCAGTTTGTTTTGAGATGTTTGTAATTTTGTTTTTAGCGCCTTTGAGGTGCTTTGGTACCATGAGCACTGTGTGTGTGTCTTTTATTGAGCCTAACCCTAATCCTAACCCTTTGATGCGGGTAATATATCTATCATTAACCCCTTCCTATTCCACCTTCCATTTCCACTGTAAGGTTTCTGGTGTTACTGAGGGAGGGTACTGCTTGCGGGGGGAACCAAGTTATTTCTTTACCATCCAGTCATTAGGTGTGGGAGGGCTAAGGAGACAATTGTGGAGGGTGAGGGTGTGTTGGGGAGTACTGCTGACTGCCGAAGAGAGAGGGAGGAAGACCAGAGTACCGGACCAGGTTTGTAAATCCTGGGCCTCATACACTCCCACTGCCAGCCTCCAGTTGACGCTCCGGACCCCAAAGATGGAGGTGCAGCTGGCCAGAGTGCTACTGTGTCTCGCTACCTAGTGACCGTGCACCACAGTTCCCACGAAGCAGGGATAATCCACCCTGCTACACTAGGATGGCTTAGAGTAGACGACAGAGTACAGCAACTTGCAATGGGCCTGGTCTACAAGATACACTACACGACCAAGGTACCCATGTACATGTCAAAATACTTCCCAAAGGTCAGTGAATACCACGATCACAACACCAGAGGGAGCTCCACAAATCATGTTAAACCCAGATTCGGCTCAAACAAGGGACTAAACACGTTTCGCAATTATGCCACATCAATGTGGAACGCCCTACCCAAAGCTGTAAAGGAATGTGAATCACTACCCACTTTCAAAAACACTCTCAAAGAACACCTACGGGA
Organism: Notolepis coatsorum; assembly: GCF_963971535.1. Classification (NCBI taxonomy): domain Eukaryota; kingdom Metazoa; phylum Chordata; class Actinopteri; order Aulopiformes; family Paralepididae; genus Notolepis; species Notolepis coatsorum. The sequence goes on from NC_140176.1 coordinate 66,227,418, forward strand.
GACTGCAATTCGAAACTGGCCCCTGCAAATGTCCTAACCCAACCCCCTCCAATGTACAGTAAATGACCAAGTATGGCTTTATCAATATTCCAATGTACAGTGTACAGTGTCCCCCACCCACCCCCTACCCAACCCCCCCCGCCCCACCCCACCCACCCAACCACCTCCAATGTACAGTTCCCCCCCCACCCACCCAACCCCACCCCACCTACCCAACCTCCTGCAATGTACAGTTTCTATGTCAAAATGTATATACTCTCTTTTCTGGACTCTTTTTGTATCACAAACAGTACTGTATTTGCAATTCTGGTATGTCATAAATGTATAGATGTAGCAGTACTGTCTATCTGTATGTCGTGTGTGTCATATATGTTATGATGAATTGAAAATGGGGGACCCTGATGTAAACAAGACGAAAGTCTTTCTCTGGTCTGCATCCCCTTAACAATTGTATGTATTGAGCTGTACTGTACCCATTCTGCAATCTGTTAATAAAGTTTTCAATCAATCAATCAATCAATCATTGGTAAACAAACGTAATGCTGAAAATTACTCTTAGCTACATTTGAAAAGAAAACGCAACATTAATTCATACATTCTGTAGAGATGGATTTATGGCCTGATATTTGCGGTCCAGTACCGGACCGCTCGGGCTTAAGAGGTTAACCCTGTGAGGCCCAAATAAAAAAGACATTAGCAACATCAGAGGCTAGAGCGTGGGACCTATAAACACATGAAGGCTGCCGTGACTGAAAAAAAGGTTGAGAAACGCTGGTGTGGCTCTTTGTGGTACCACAGTAATTTTTGTGGCTCTCACGTTGGGCCTCACAGTAGTTATTGAGGACAAAGCAGGCATAAACAACGAAAGGGAGATCATCTAAATTGATGTCCATCGGTCTTCTCAGTGCACCAAAGCGTGCTTTCAATCTTCCAAAAGCACATTCGATCACCTGTAAGTAAAAAGGCAGTCAGATGTTTGTCACTTGCATAGTTGCAACTAGTATAACATTATTGGCCATCTCTAGAGCTACTAAAATGTACTGCTTTTTTCAACCTGTAAGCAGCACCTATATTGTGGCTATATTTGTCAAAATGTATAGTTTTAGACATCAATAATGTAGTAATCAATTACCATTCTCCCCTGACACAAGGTCAGTCCAAAGTACTTCTCCGTGGGAGTGCTGCCTCCACTTGCATACTCCTTCATCAAGTAGGGAGACAAAGGATAAGCTGGGTCTCCAAGGAGAAAGACTGGGACAGGCTCCTCATGGTCCAGGATTTTTTTGGGACAGGAAGGGATAACCCCGTTCTTTAGATGCGACGCCAGCATTGAATTGGCCCAGATACGAGCGTCATGTAAGCTACCCGGCCACTTCACGTCCACATCAATGAAGGAGTACTTGTAGTCACAGGCAGCCTGGACATTGAGAGAATATCGTCCCTTCCTGTTCAAAATAAAAAAGGCACACACACAAAGGAAAACAATGTCCAACAGCAATCCACTCCCCAGTTAACCTGTTACATGGATATAATTTCAGAATAATACAACACAACAGGCATCTTTGCTTCCTGTCCTATACTATTGGATTAATAAATTGATTAATCAAGCACACCTAATGGGCACACACAGCACACACCAGATTTATCAATTAATCCAATGGTATTGTACACCAAGCTGTCATACAATATAAAGTGAAAGGTTGTCTCACCTGTTCAGGTAATCCATGGAGTTGGAGAGCGGCTGTCGTACGTCAATGTGTGTACAATCGACCGCACCGATGCATTGTGGCATGACATGGGCTCTTTCGAAGGCTGTGGTCAGTTCTTGGACTTCGGAAACCGTGCGAGGAATATATTGGGGGCCCATGTGTATTGTTATTGCCCGAGATACCTGCCGGATTATTTTTGAGACCACCTGTCTCGACAAGCCAAAGGCATGAGCTGTCTTTCGCAGTCTTCCCTCATCTGCTAGATAGTAGAGAGTGCAGGCTACTTTCTTTACCACACCGACCGGCGAACGCATGACTGTTGTTTGTCCTTGAATGTGCGGGCGAAGCATTTCACTGAGCGACAGTAGCGCTGGTCGGGACATCCTAAAGTTCTCTCGCCATTCTTCTTCCAACACGACCTCATTCTCGAAATTATCCCACCAGCTAGAGGTCCGACCTGGTCTCGTCCAGAACCTCCGCTGGCGAGCGCATCGCCGCTGTCTTCGTGTAGTTGTATTTGGGCTAGCAGACAAGAGCAGTAGCCTTCTTCGAATCACGGCCATGCGCCTACGTTCGTGCAACGCGTTCATCAACAGAGCATAACATCCATGAACAGCCGACACCACCACTTCCATTTCAGTAGCTGTCTTTTCAAAACGGTGTTCCCTCAGATGTAGCTGGCTCTGCTCCTCTCTAACTTGCTATTGTTTGCGACAGTCTGCCGTAAACATGGAAAATAATTGCGACAGCTCTGCCGTAAACACTATGCCCACACGCACCCACTGAAACCGGGATGTGCGCCAAATTTCACCCTGGACTCCGGTTTTCAAAGACCGCGGTTGCAGTGTAGCAAAACCCCGGTTGTGTGTGGCCGAACAGTGCAACTGCGCACATACAATCATGGTTATATTAAATCCAGCGCTCGTGTGGACTGGGCCTTAGACTCTGACTGGTTGGCCACCCCTGAAATATAGTAACAGAGACAGAGGTCTGAACTTGAGTTGAACTTGAACTTGTGTACTCAAATTGTTCTGTAGTGGTTGCAAGATTCCATATTCCAATATTCCAGCATAGAGGTATAAGCTGGAAAACACAGCGGTTCCATAGCCTGATGTCTTATGTAGTACAAGTCCACATTTTATTAAAATCCGTTCAGAAATGGGTTTTTGAGAGATGTCTGAGTAAAACCGACACACAAAAAAAGCGTTCCAAAATCCATTTCCTCATCCACCGCTGTGTGTTCTGAAGTCTGAATCACTTCGGGTTTTCGCAAGCATTTTCACCATCTGTGGATGATTGGCAGTTCTGGAGCGTCTGGAGTCCGGGGTGGTCATATGACGCGTGGCACGTCAAAAGACGCTCGCCTGACATATCGTCATGTAACTCGAGAACCTAGGCACAGATCTGGTCGAGTGAGGTGGCGTTCGGACGCCAACAAATAGATCTTTCGAGCGGTATATTATAGGTTCAGTGAAAAATGCAGCCCAGAGCCGCTAGTCGCAAAGTGCCGTGACTTGCTCGTGAGCATGTATACGTCCCGGTGCACGTTATGTGGGTCATAAACAAGGAGATGGTTGATCCCATTCAACTAAATGGTCTTCATTCTCTAATGGACATACGTAAAAGTTACCAAGGAATTCCTTCGTAACTCGATTTACGTACTTTTTAGGCATTCTCGAACGGCTTCGTATTGTAAATTTGTTGTAGGATTTAAGAACTCAAAAAGGCAGTCATAACTCAGACAGACCGGTGTGTGCCCGTGTTTTCAACAGCTTTCTCTGGGACAAGTCATTGGGGATTGCCGATACTACAGACATCCGTGGAATTAAATAATTATAATGATAATAAATATGACAATATTTGTATCATTAACAATTACATTTAGCATTTATAGTCCTGACACAATGAGGCATCGTGAGCATTACACACTGCAAACTAAATAAATAAGAACTAAACCGATCACTGCGGATATAACTACTGTATAGTGTAATATACTGTATTAATATGCCATATACTGTCTTCTTCTCTATGATATTATTTATTGTTGGTTTGATTCCTATTGCTAGAACTAAATAAATGCGTGGAGAAACGGTTTAGTGAGGCAGCCTCAGCGGACGAGCACACACACACGTGCGCGTACTGTATACGTGCAAAATTAATCGTTCCAGCAAAGTAGGCTTCTATTATTCTAATGACTTGTTTTATTAGGTATTATAGTAGTAAGTCCTACTGTAGAACATGACATATTAGCATGACATCTACTTTAGTAATGTCAATACTATGTCATGTTCTACAGTAGGACTTACTACTATAATACCTAATAAAACAAGTCATTAGAATAATAGAAGCCTACTTTGCTGGAACGATTAATTTAGCATGTATACAGTAAGTGTGTGTGTATGTGTGTGTGTGCTCGTGCACTGAGACTGCCTCACTAAGCCGTTTCTCCACGCATTTATTTATTTCTGGAGCATTTATTTATCCACTCTGGTTGGATGGTGTATTGTACAATACATTTGAATCTAATCAAATTTTGAGATCAGTCACAAATCGCTTCCTTGCTACCTGTAGAACGGGTCAGCATGGTGCAGATGCAATGCCCAACCTATCAAGCTGTTTTGCACACGGCCCTCGCCGTTTTGCAAAGCCTCCTTCGTCTTATAATAATAATAATAATAATACATTTATTTTATATAGCGCTTCTCAATGACCCGAAGTCGCTGACAATAGGCAATTTTTTTTTAAGAATAAACAAAGAAACATAGAACCACAGGGAAACAGGAAACAATATTAATACACAAAAGGGGGTGATAGGTAGGAGGAGGGTGGTTATGGGTAGGGAAGGTTAAATGCTAGGGAGAACAGGTAGGTTTGGAGATGGGATTTGAAGGTGGAGAGTGAGGGAGAGTCTCTAATGGTCTGAGGGAGGGTGTTCCAGAGTCGGGGTGCAGCTCGTGAGAAGGCCCAATCACCAAAATGTTTTAGTTTGGTTGACGGGATGATGAGGGAAGAGGACTGGAGGGATTGGGTGTGGTGGTAAGGGAGAAGGAGGTCAGTCAGGTAGGGGGGGGTGGCAGGCTATGGAGGGCTTTGAAGGCGTGGAGTAATACGTTGAACTGTATACGTTGAAATAATCCTGTGTGTGTGTGTTTCTAATGTTTAAAGGTCCCATATTGTGAAAAGCTTTTTCTTTCTTTTCCCTTCTTGTATGTCACGTTTGACCTAACGCTCTTTCCCATCATGCATCTCTCCCATCAATTCAACATCAACGCCCACACAAGAGCATATGATGTTGTATGAGATATTCCTTCCCGGCTCCAGCAGAAGCAGTCTGGCTGGACTGTTTTGCAAACAGGAGCTTTGGTGTACTTCTGTCATCTTCAGGCTCAAGAAACTCTTTTCTCGACGAAGCATTTTTAGCAAAAGAGTCTGCAAAGTCAGCAGAGACTACCCAAATAAATAGTAGTGGAAATAAGACATTCAGGCAGAACCACTGATACCACTTCTAATCAATTGCTTTGGATTCAGGCACCCCAGCTAGAAATCATCCAACCAACACAGCAATTATGCCTGATGAAATAATCCTGTGTGTGTGTTTCTAATGTTTAAAGGTCCCATATTGTGAAAAGCTTTTTCTTTCTTTTCCCTTCTTGTATGTCGTGTTTGACCTAACGCTCTTTCCCATCATGCATCTCTCCCATAAATTCAACATCAAAGCCCAGACAAGAGCCTGATGTATGAGATATTCCTTCCCGGCTCCAGCAGAAAGTTGACAGTAAAGGTTAGTCCATACATTACCTTTTCATAAATTCTCTGTCATAATAATAATAACTTGGTTTTGTATAGCGCCTTTCATAAAACCCAAGGTCGCTTTACACAGGGGGCGAAAACAACAATATCAAACATGGTAGACAGACACAGACACAACATTAAATGTATGAAGTTAGGGGTCAAAGGCCATGTTGAAGAGGTTTTTGAAGGAGTCCAGATTTGGGGTGTTGCGGAGTTCTGCTGGGAGGAAGTTCCAGAGGGTGGGAGCTGCCACTCTGAAAGCTCTGTCCCCAAAGGTCCGCAGTCTGGTTCGGGGAATGGAGAGCTGACCAGTGTCCGAGGATTGCAGGGACCGTGACTGAGTGTGAGGGTGGAGGAGGTCAGTGAGGTACTGAGGTGCCAGAGCGTGGAGGGACTTGTAAGTGATCAGGAGGGTTTTGTATAGGTGATGCAGGATTTGATGGGGAGCCAGTGAAGGTGGATGAGGGTGGGGGTGATGTGCTGCCAGGGTTTTGTGCGGGTGAGAACCCTGGCAGCTGAGTTTTGAACATACTGGAACCTGTCCAGGGTTTTGCTTGAACCTCGGACAGGACCCTGTTGCAGTAGTCCAGGAGGGAGGTGACGAAGGCATGGATGAGGGTCTCTGCTGTGGAGTCGGAAAGTGATGGTCGGAGTCTGGAGATGTTTCTGAGGTGATAGAAGGCGGATTTGGTGACAGAACTGATGTGGGTTTGGTAAGAAAGGGTGGAGTCCAGGATGACGCCCAGGTTGCAGACCTTTGGGGAAGGGCAGATGGAGCAGCTGTCTATGTCCAGGGTGAGATCTCCAACCTTCCGGAGCAGGGCCTTGGGTGCCACAACCATGAGCTTAGTTTTATTGTTGTTTAGTTTCAGGAGGTTAGATGACATCCAAGGTTTTTATTTCGTGGAGGCAGTTGACAAGGGAGCATGGGGGGAGCTGGGTGGATGGTTTGGTGGAGAAGTATAGTGTGTCGTCTGTGTAGGAGTGGAAACTGAGGCTATGACGGCGGATGATCATAAAGAGGTGGCGGGCGTGTCTGTATGCAAATTCAGGCGTATGCGCTCAGGAATCCGGAGGAGGATCTTTGTAAATGTGTTAGTACGAAATTTGTACCAAGATATTTACAAAGGTACTTACGAACATGTTCGAGAATGAGGACCAATTTAGGCCAAACTGACATTTTCCACACTTGGCACCAATGTGCGTTCACGTGCTACGCAGTGATGTGATGGCCCTTCTTTCTTTTATAGTTTCCCTGTCACACGCCAGGAAGAAGACCGAAAAAAAGAAAAGCACAAAAGAAGATGAGGTATATTTGATAATGTTAGTTATTAAATAAGTTACATAACCTGTTAAGCTGTAGGGTCCCCTTTTTTATCATAATTAGATCAATACAGACCGTATTTCGGCGTATTAGATCCCCACGTGGGGTATCAATGGAAAGCCACACTCATTGGCTACAACCCTGTCCAAAGATTTTCGAGATCGCTAAATGATTGACGGAGCTAGAGCCCCGGAAGTCGTGTACGTGTTGTGTACTTTGCAGTGTACTTTGACGCACGCCTCACATATCGGCATGTAACTCGAGAACCGCTGAACGGATTTTGTTACAATCGACAGGCAACAAATAGGGCTTTAATTCTATATAGAAATGCACACCTGAGCCGCTAGAGGTCGGCAAAGTGGCTCGTCGCAAATCGTCCCTTGGATGTTAAGAGGTTAATGTTGTGTTTCTTTTACAAATGTAGCCAAGAGTAAATACCTTAACCCTATCAAAACAGCAGTCAAAGTGTATATTTTTATTTGTACCGATGTTTTTAAGATTTACTGATGCAAATTATATCTCTTTTATCGTAAAACCGCGAGGAAATGACTAAATCCAGATTTAACACATTGGAAAGACGAGCTTTTTCCCTATCCATAGATGTATGAGTTGGCCATAATAAGGTCAAGTTCAAGGTCAAATATGAATTTATAATTTACCTCTTAAGCCCGGAGCCCTATTTTCTGAAAATCCGCCTAAAATACATACCTGTGATCGAACTTTCTTTCCCTTTACAAGCAATAAGATCAAAGAAAGTAATTTCAAATTTATTCATAAATTCTACCTTACTCCTGTAAAAATGCACAAAATCTCGAAAGAAAACTCACCAAATTGCCCAAGATGTAAAATTAAAGAAGGAAAATTTCTGCATATGTTCTGGCAATGTAGCAAATTGAAGCATTTCTGGAACAAGATCCACTTATTTACTAAATCTGTCATGGAGTTGGAATTTGAGTTATCACCATGTGTCCATCTATTAAATAATATAACAAACTGCCACTTAGACCAAAAGAAATGCAGACTGTTGGTATACATAACATATTTTGCAAAGAAATGTATACTTCTTCTATGGAAAAATGAAATCGCACCAACATTCAATATGTTCATAGAACAAATATCTCAGTTTCTTCCCTTAGAAAAGATAACGCTTGAAAAGCACAACCAGGGTCACTTATTTCAAGAACTTTGGAATCCACTCTATACTCAACTGGAAACTCATAATGTAGTCCTATAAATGTGTCATATCTAAATAACAGACGTGGAGTTTTAGCAGATTAGATTAGCTGATCTGTTGAGGCTCTTTGTCTGCATATAAGTGCCTGGTTGCCTGCGCATGGCTGTTAAACCCTGCCCCCACGGGGTCGGGTCTGGGAAAGGGAGCTGAACACGAAGCGGCCCGGACCCTTCTCTGTCGGAGTAGCCATCGATAAGCGGGTGTGAGCAACTGGGTGCTATAAAATGTCACTGTTTACAATACCGACATTTGCACTTTTATTCCTTATTCCTTATTTACTTATGATTTACCTACTGTCCCTTTATTTTATTTTATTTTACTTTATTTTTATTATTATTATTTTCTTTTTATTGTTGTCTAATTGTTTATTTGTGTGTATGTGGGCAAGTGTATGTGTGTATGTGTGTGTGTGTGTATGTGTGTGTGTGTGTATGCCTGTATGCGCGTGTGTGCGCGTGTACGTGTGTGTATGTCCCAGTGTGTGTGAGTGTGAGTGAGAGATGGGAGAATGGATTGAGTGGGGAGCACAAGGAAAATTGTTAAAAATTGTTCATGAGAGTGACACTGAACATTCTGTAGATCTGTCGATTGAATGTGAAACCTCATGAAAAATAAAAAGATTTAAAACTAAAATACATACCTAAGTAAATGGAATATTGCTCCACTTCTACAAGGTCCATTTGCATGTTCTTGGTATCTAGGGACATTTATGGACCTCAGTGAATGTATTCCCAGTGTCAGAAATATTGTGTCTATTACTAGGCTATTACTAGCTGCGTTCTGAGCCCCCTGCTGTATTCACTGTACACACATGACTGTGTGGCCAGGTTCAACTCCATAGTGAAGTTTGCGGACGACACGGTGGTGGTGGGGCTGATCTCTAACAATGACGAGAAGGCCTATCGGGAGGAGGTTGATGAACTGGCACGGTGGTGCCGGGATAACAGCCTACTCCTGAACATTGGTAAAACCAAAGAGCTGATCGTGGATTTTAGGAGAATACAGCAGGGGAGACACACGCCACTGTGGATAAATGTACCTGGGAGTCCACATCACAGAGGACCTGACATGGTCAACACACATAGATTCTGTGGTGAAAAAGGCGAAACAGCGCCTCTATCACCTGAGACAGTTAAGGAAGTTCAGAGTATCGGGGAAGATACTCCACTCCTTCTATTCCGGGGCTGTAGAGAGCATCCTAACTGGAAACATCACTGCCTGGTTTGGAAACAGCACAGCACAGGACAGGAAGGCCCTCCAGAGAGTGGTGCGCTCAGCAGAGCATACTATGGGTATTGCACTACCACCCCTGCAGGACTTATATAACAGGAGGTGCAAATCCAGAGCCTGCAGAATAATGAAAGACCTGCACCACCCCAACAACAGCCTGTTCAAGCTGCTGCGGTCAGGCAAGTGCCTACGGACACACGCTACGAGAACAGAGAGAACACTGAACACTGAACTCTCCACTCACAAGTACACATGAGCACACACACACACACACACACACACACACACACACACACACACACACACACACACACACACACACACACACACACACACACACACACACACACACACACACACACACACACACACACACACACACACACACACACACACAACACACATGCTGCAACCGCATTAAACAATCACTTTAAACAAAATGTCACTTTAAACTAAATGGAAAAGTCACTTGAAAGGAATGAGTAATATAAAAGTCACTTTAAGGAAAGAACAGATGTGGTTCTTGTTTAGAAAAGTAAGCATAACGGGGCGGTTAGGTGGTCGAGCGGAGATTGCGTTCGTCACCAGCCCCGGAGCTGTGAGCTTGATTCGCCTGTTCGAATCCAGCTCACAGCTCCGGGGTTGTCACCAGCTTGGCTGGCCGTCTGCACTAATACAATTGGCTGTATCAGAGGGTGGGAGAAGCTGGCGGGGTGGGTCCGGGTCGTTGTAAACAGCGACTCCTACAGTTCGGTCGGGGCGCCTGCTAAACGCGGATTGGACGTGAGGGGGATAGTGTGGTCCTCCCACACGCTACGCCCTCTCAATGAGAATCCGCGCTGCCAGGTGAAAAGAAGCGGTGATTGGCTGGACGTGTGTCGGAGGAAGCACGTGGTAGCCTCCACTCTCCCAAATGATCTGACTGTGGGGGGTAAAGCGCAGCGACCAGGAAGGGACTGGGAATTGGCATACGACTAACATTGGGATGGGAGAAAATCGGAGGAAAATGGAGGGGGAAAAAGACCAATAAAAAAAAATAAATAAAAGTAAGCATAACTAATGACAGAGTTAAAATTGTATATTGTATTGTAGTGTACATAGGAACCAGTGCCTTCTCAGGAATTTAGCATGTCTATTTTTATCATGCACATCTTATGTCTTACCTGTTTTTTTTCTATGTCTATTTTTATTATTGTATTATTGTACAATTGATGCGGGTGTAACGGGGAAGCCCGTGGGTATGTCCACAGTCACGGAAACAGGTGTGTTGACGAGTGACTGTGGCAGTGCGGGCTGGTAAATTAAACTCACTTCCCCATAACAGGGTTAACAGACGCATAGGTACGGTAGTTAGGAGTGAATTCACTTCTTAGTGCAGCGGCCTGTGTCGTCGCCCGCGGACGCGGGAGCCCCCTGTTCGACTCCCCCTCGGGACATTCTCATTTAACATCAAACACAATGCAGACCAATATGATCCGTCACAGTGGTGCCCAGTGACCCGGATGTCCTGAGGGGCGTGAGTTTAGGGAGGTGAGTGTAACGGGGAAGCCTGTGGGTATGTCCACAGTCACGGAAACAGGTGTGTTGACGAGTGACTGTGGCAGTGCGGGCTGGTAAATTAAACTCACATCCCCATAACAGGGTTAACAGACGCATAGGTACGGTAGTTAGGAGTGAATTCACTTCTTAGTGCAGCGGCCTGTGTCGTCGCCCGCGGACGCGGGAGCCCCCTGTTCGACTCCCCCTCGGGACATTCTCATTTAACATCAAACACAACGCAGACCAGTATGATCCGTCACACGGGCATGGCCACCCACATTTCACTGTATGCCCTGAAATGTATGTGACAAATAAACCTCTTGATTCTTGATTCTAGGCTTGCTTAAATTGTGATGAAACAAAGGAGAATATGAATTATGATTTTTCTTTGCATCTTTGACAGTGAATAACACCATGCTAAAAATGACCAGACATAAGAAACTGCCACTGAGCTCATTCAGTACCTTCTTGAGATCATGTGTACAAAAAATCTAATGAAATGAATAAAGGGAAGACAGAAGGTCTAAACAGTTAAACAGAAGGTTTTGTAGATACAGTACTGAATTCTGCCATCAGGACCCATGCAATTTTAAATATTATTATAGAATATAGAATATGAGGCCTATAAATTACCTTATTATAGCCAACTTGCATACTATGGATCGGGCCAAATCTACTCTTTCCAATGGCAGAGTTCAATTTGGATTTAGTATCACCAGGCGTGCATGAAGAACAGAGAATGAAATCTACTGTACAGTAGGTTTTTTATTCTTGTAACAGCTCGGCCATTTTGAAACTGATTTCAAATCGGATGGTTGCTAAATGCTCACAATAGGGGAGACAAACTAACTGCGCTCCAATATATGCCAATAACGTTCCATTTTTTCCCCTGAGTAATAAGAGAATAAAAAGAAATTCATAAGCAAATAAGGGAGCTAGAAGCCTTTGGGAAGTGTAGTTTAAAAAAATTCCAACGCTCATTGAAAGCTCTGGATGTCCTCTTCTCAAAATGACTACAATATCCATCATTCAGCGATGGCCGCTAATTCAAAATGGCCGATCTCTGCGATCACAACAACACATTTCAAAAACTAAAATATCACTAATAACACTTTAACCTATTGGTAAACCAACCTATTGTTGAAAATATACACTATGACTGCTGTTGTGACATGGTTATGATGTTTACTCTTGAATACGTTTGGGGAAAAAAACTGTCTGAATGAAACGGTACTGTATATGTCATGTATGTCATAAATGTCATGATGAATGAATTGAAAATGGCGGACCCTGATGTAAACAAGACGAAAGTATTTTTCTGGTCTGCATCCCCTTAACACATTCGGGGCCATTGGGATTAGACGGGGCCCACTCTATACGGCCAGGATATCATAACAACCTTTCATTGTGTGTGAGGCTGTTTGTAGAGCTAAATCTATACTTAATATTATTGCTATCTGTCCATTCTCATTGTCAATTGACACTATAAACCGTCCCTTCAATATGCCTTAAATAAATATTTTTTTCATCAATACGTTCCCATTTTATAGTGTCTTGAATATGAACGTTATAGCAGAATGTTCTGGGGTATTTCCTGGAACGCGAGATATATGGTGCTAAGCTAATAACGTTAAATCGAATGGCGTTTCGGCTATAGACAAGCTAGAGTTAAAACTCAAAATGCATATTGTCGGTATCATGGTCCACCATCAATGCATGAAAGGGGGGGGGGGGCGGGGGACGTCGTTTCTGATTATTGATTACCAATAACGGCATTAGCCTCAGTAGCCTCATTCGCTGACCGGGTGGATGGCTATCAAAGCAAGGCCCGACCAAGCTGAAATTGACGTCAAATCGCTCTTACCTGTGGCCGGTTGGACTGCAAAAAGTATTTCCCAGTTATCGATCGCCATCTGGTAGATCAATATGTCCATTGGCTGATGCTATATTCCTTTACTGCACACTGAATTCAGCGTCCCAAAAACTATTCTAGGCGATCGGCTACACGCATAGCTTTAGGCTAACAGAAAAGTCCATTCATAATAAAAAAAAAAACACCGGTCTGTAACAGGGAACACTGCATTATCGAGACAGCGCCCCTACGAGGATCTGGCCGGTAATGCACTTTTCTGAATTCCAAGAGTAGGGTAAATATGCAGTGCCGCTCGGTGACATTGAGTAGGATATTACAATGGAATAAAAGCCAAAACAACCTTGCCATGTATATATATACGTGGTTGGCCCTTTAACACTTTGGATGCCAACAACGCTATATGTCGTTAGTTCATGCCGCCAGTTGAGTGCCGCCAACGACATATAGCGTTTGTTTGTCATATTTTTTTTATTGGCGATTTGAATTCATATTTCATCAATCGAGCCTCACGCTAGTGTTGCAGAGTCTCTCTGAGCTCAATTGGGAAGATACCGCCCCCTACCGTCTCTCCCTGTGTAACTCCCCATTTAACTTTTCCGTCAAGCCAACTGAAGTGACCCAAGTTGATCGCCGGCCCGGAAAACGCGTGGAATATATATTTACAGTACCCAACGCTGAATCAATAAACGCGATCGATATTTCGAATGGAATTGGAATAATCTTTTTGGATAACATCTGATCTGAGGTAAGGAATCTATTTTACCAGTCTTGGGGTAATCAGAGCTTTTTTCACAGATATATCAACGTGTCCCATATGTGTGTGTCTGTGTGTGTGCGCTGATCAGGAAATGAGAGAATCGATATTTCAGCCCGCTTCTATAGCGTGCATATGTAACGGAGTTAGAAATGATATTTGTTTGCATGTGAATTTTATCTAAATTGAGAAACATCATACCATATTGTTTTGGGAGCCACCTGGTGACGTGTTGAGGTCATTGTATATCGCGCTGCATGTCCCTGTGGGGACACCGTATCTATCCAGCAGTGTTGTACTGGTCTGCTTGAGGTCTACCAGATGTACAGTGACCAAGAAAACACTACAGCTGTTTCTATTTCATGTCTTTTTATAGGCAATAAACAGTCGAAAGCAGTTCTCTTCAATCTCTGACCAGATGACAACCGTTACACTGGTGCCGTGACCTTCTGGATCTTCAAGATCAGCTCGATGCCGATCGCCGTGGATGCTGTGTGGCTGTCCAGTGTACAAGATCAGTGTGTGGTCAGATCTGTAACTAGTATATTGGTCAGAGCGAAGTGTTTTCACTCCCATACATAGAGTGACGATTAGTTTTGTTTTGTTTTGTTAAAAAGAAAGAAAAAATATATATATAATTATTATTTTGATTATAATTTTCTTTTTCTTTATTTATTTTTCTTTATTTTCTTTCTTTTCATTTGATATTCCGTAGTTTAACACAACGTGAGTACTTGCAATGTCTGAGGGGGGAGTTGATGACGATAGGGTGGATACTTTTGCCAGCCCAGTCCTATCGATGGGAAGAGGTTTGGCGTTGAGTGGCTATGCTGAAGGCAGCGATGTCACCAGGAAGTTTGATGGGGGGGTGGGGCATTCCCGGTCCATGGCTGACAGCGGTAGGGGTACAGGGTTGAGTCAGAGCCCAGGTTGTGCCCCTGTTGGGCAGGTCATGGGGGAGGGTCCTCACACTTCTACACCTAGTAGTGATGCTGATGCTATGAACAACCTCACAGACATGGTAGGGCAGTTAGGTGCCCAGATTGGCGAGTCTATAGTCGCAAAGTTGATGTCATCTGGTGTAATAAACATGAGTGGCGATCTCCAGAATACTTCACGTCAGGATACGCACAGGGAAGCTACCAGGCAGGAAGCCCCACATGTGACAGTTCAGGTTAGGCCAGACAGAGAACCCCAGACATTCAGAGGTGACGGTTCTGATAAGTGTTCAGTTCAGGAGTGGATTGACATGACTAAGTCTCATCTCAGGAAACAGGCGATACCTATGCTTGAGCAGGCTGAGGAAATTCTGAGTCGGTTAAGGGGTAAAGCTAGAGATGTTGTGAGGATCGGCCTACGTAGTGATCCATCACTTGATGCCAATAGAGACCCTGGGCTGATTTACAATATCCTCCTTCAGTACTTCAGTGATGCATCCTCATGTCTCCCTCTTTCAGACTTCTATGCCACCCTGCCCAAACCCAGAGAAAACCCAGTCGATTACTGGATTAGATTGAACAAGGCAGCAGACCTAGCTATTGAGGGTCTGGACAGACAGGGCAAGCAAGCAGGGAACATGAGTGATGAGGTGGCGCTCATGTTTGTGAAACATTGTCCTGACCCAGAGTTATCCTACACTCTGAAATGTAAGCCAATCCATGAATGGACCTCACGAGATGTGCAGATGAGGATTGATGATTACCAAAGGGAGTTGAGGGCTAGCAGCAGAGTTAGTGGGGCTGTGCAGTTAAAGAGTCACACCACCACTGTCCTCCATGAGCAGTCTAGCTCATCACCAGCCAGTTTGTCAGTACCTGAGCAGTGCCACACCCAGAGTCCTATCTCTCTCTCTCTTCAAGCCCAACACCAGGAGTGTCATACTCCTTACCCCTCTCCTGGTTCTGTCCCAGTTCAAGGAGAGTTCTGCCATGTCCCACGCCCCACCTCTACGGCAGTTGTCGGTCAGAATCTCCAGCAGTCGGAGGAGAGGCTTCTTAGCCGTATGGTGGACATATTTCAGGGGATGATGGAGAAAATGCAGCAGCGCAATGTCGCTACGCCAATGCGTGGTGGGAGGTTCCCGCGTACCCCTGGAGGGGGACGTCCCAGGGAGCAAGCTTGTCGGGTCTGTGATGACTCTAGTCATAGCACCATTTCACACTGCATGAATGAGAGGCTGTGTTTCGCCTGTCTGGCCCCTGGGCATACAAAGAGGGACTGTCAGGCCAATAAGTCCTCCCAACCTCAGTTTGGGGGAAACTAACTGACCTGTATGTGAAGGGAGGCAGTACAGGTCCCGTCGTGAACTCCCAAACTAGTTATATATCTGATGCTGAGACGGTTTATACGTCTGTGAAGGATTCAAGTGATGACTCAGAAGTTGTTGTGTATCAGAACATACACAGGATTAGCAGCAGTGACAGTCTTTTTTATACACCTGTGGGTGTGGGTGGTACAACAACGCTGGGTGGCATGCTGGACAGCGGTTCCATGGCTTGTAGCATCAGCGAGGCAGCAGAGATGAAGCTGAGGGAGGCTGGAGTGATAACTGAGCACAACCAGATCAATGTGAACGTGGTCCTTGTTGGATGTGGTGGACGTCGTGTCACGCCAAAGTCTGCCTTCGATGTGGAGATGGAAGTGTATGGCTGTAAGATGTCGGTCCCCACGCTCGTTGTTCAGGGACAGCATGATGAGTTGATACTGGGGACTAATGTTATTAAGCATGTCCTTCGTCAGTCTAAGCTGTGCGATTCCTACTGGAAAGCTGTATCCGACCCCTGCACTGCCAAAGATCAAGAATCTGAACAGTTCCTATCTATGCTCTCTGGTCTGAGTCCGTGGAGAGGTCAGGACGTGCCGGACAAAGTTGGCACTGTGAGGTGCAATTCAGCTGTTTGCCTTGAACCTGGCCGTGAATATCTCGTATGGGGAAAACTACCTAAAGACACTGTTGTATCTCCGGGCAGCACCGTAATGACAGAGCCCACATCTGCTCGTTTGGCCCCGAGGGGAGTTTTGGTAGCAAGGATTGTTACTCCATTGTGGGGAGACAGATGGGTCCCACTGAAGCTCATCAATACTTCTGACAGGCCCGTGTTGGTGAGGCGTAATGCAAAGCTGGCCGACGTCTTCTCCTGCATGGCGCTTGAGGACATGGATGTCGCTGACCCTCCAAAGGTCCCCCTGGTCAGTTGCACTCAAGTGGAGATGCCCGCCTCTGCCGAGGTACGTTCCACTGATGACAAACTTGAGTCAGTTGGGTTGAGCAGTCTCGACGTCCAGTCTTGTGATGTATCAGAGAGCTGGAAACAGGAGATGGCTGACCTGATTGTGCGGTATGAGGACATCTTCTCACGCCACCATCTTGACTGTGGAGAAGCGAAGGACTTCGTACACCGCATTCACCTCTCTGACCACAGACCATTCCGGCTCCCATTCAGGCGGGTTCCCCCCGGCCAGTATCAGATATTACGCCGGGTACTGAGTGAGATGGAGGAGAAGGAGATCATCCGAAAGTCCACCAGTGAATACGCGTCTCCTCTGGTACTTGTGTGGAAAAAGAATGGCGATCTCCGTGTGTGTACGGATTTCCGTTGGCTGAACAAGAGGACCCTAAAGGACGCTCATCCTCTCCCTCACCAGGCGGATTGCCTGGCTGCGCTTGGTGGCAACTGTTTCTTCAGTACAATGGACTTGACCTCCGGGTTCTATAACATGCCATTACATGAGGACGACAGAAAGTACTCAGCCTTCACCACGCCCATGGGCTTGTATGAGTACAACCGCCTTCCGCAGGGCCTCTGCAATAGCCCCGGGAGCTTTATGCGCATGATGACCAGTATCTTCGGGGACCAGAACTACTTGAGTTTACTGTGCTACTTGGATGACTTGTTGGTGTTTGCTCCAGATGAGGAGACTGCCTTGGGGCGCCTTAAAATGGTGTTCGACAGACTGCGTGGTCATAACCTGAAGTTGGCCCCAAAGAAATGCTTCTTCCTTAGAAGGTCTGTGAAATTTCTCGGTCACATAATAGACGAGAAGGGCGTGTCAACAGACCGCAGCAAGGTTGAGAGCATTGCAAAAATGACGAGTGCTGACCTCATGGAGCCCAATGGGGTGAACCCATCACAGAAGCGGATAAGATCGTTTTTGGGGATGATCAACTATTACCAGCACTTCATTCCCAGATACTCCGCCGTCGCCAAGCCTCTCTTCTCTCTGTTAAAGGGCGAGAGAAGAAAAGGGAAGGAGGGGAAGTACAGACTGTCGAACAAGAAGTTGAGAGCCTCTGACTGGACCTCAGACCAGGAACAGGCTTTTGAGAAGCTGAAGACATCCCTTGTTAACACGGTGGTCCTGGCTCACCCTGACTTCAGCCGCCCCTTCATGCTGTCGACGGATGCATCCCTGGATGGTATTGGTGCTGTCCTGTCACAAGTCCAGGAAGGCGAAACCAGAGCCAGGCCTATTGCGTTCGCCAGCAAGTCCTTGTCTCAGTCTCAAAAGAACTATCCAGCTCATCGTTTGGAGTTTCTGGCCTTGAAGTGGTCAGTCTGTGACAAGTTTAGTCACTGGCTGAAGGGCCACAAGTTTACAATTTGGACTGACAACAACCCGCTGACTCACATAATGACAAAGCCGAAGCTGGACTGTTGTGAACAGCGCTGGGTAGCTAAATTGGCAAGCTACGACTTTGACATCAAGTATGTGCCAGGCCGGCTGAACGTTGTGGCTGATGCCCTGAGCCGTGTGCCGTTTGTTAAGGACAGTGTTGGTCATAGGTTGCTGGAAGAGCCCTACCTGAGTCTCCTGTCCCAAGTCAGGGATATGTCGAGTGGCTCTGTTCAAGATGCCTTTCGGGTTTCCAGTGGTCACAGGGAACACCCCCCGATGAGTGTCGATGCTCAGGCCTCATGCAGTCCCATTCACATGCATACTCAATCCATTGAGATGGAAGATGTGTCTGCTGTTGTACAATCACATGTGGAATGGGAGGCTGGTTCAAGGGCTCGTGCTGTGGCAGTGCTGCAGTATTTGCCTCAGTTGGTTCCGCCTGGACAAGACTCTTTGCCTGCCCACACAGAGAGGGACCTCCGTGATAGGCAGTTGGAAGACAGAACCGTTTCCCGTGTCTTGTATTACGTGGAGAGATGTCGGAGACCTTCCAGGAGAGAAAGAGTGAAAGAGTCTGTCACAGTCATGAGATACTTGAAGCACTGGGAGAAGCTCGCTGTGAGCAATGGTGTGCTGTACAGAGTTTCAAGAGACCAGATCACCAAGGCAAGGCGGTCTCAGTATGTCGTGCCTGATTCACTCAAGGTTGAGGTTCTGAAGGGTGTTCATGATGATGCAGGACATCAGGGCCAGTTCAGGAGTCTCAGTTTAACCAGACAAAGGTTCTTCTGGCTAAACCTTGACAGGGATGTGAGAGACCATGTGCGCCACTGTCAGCGATGCATCGTCAGCAAGACAGTCGAACCTGAGGGGAGAGCTCCCTTAGAGAGTATAACATCAACCAGACCGCTGCAGCTTGTCTGCATCGACTTTTGGTCGGCTGAAGATTCCAGAAACAAGTCAGTCGATGTCTTGGTGGTGACCGATCACTTTACGAGGATGGCTCAGGCGTTTTCCTGTAGAAACCAGTCAGCCAAGCAAGTGGCGAGAGTCCTCTGGGACAGATATTTCTGTGTCTTCGGGTTCCCAGAGCGGATCCACAGCGACCAAGGGGCCAACTTTGAGAGTCAGCTAATCAGTGAGCTTCTCAGAGTTTCAGGTGTCAGGAAGTCGCACACAACACCCTACCATCCAATGGGAAATGGTAGTGTGGAACGATTCAACAGGACCCTGGGTGGGATGATCCGTGCATTGACACCTGAAGCAAAGGCTGACTGGCCACGGCGTTTGCAGACGTTGACATTCATGTACAACTGTACGGTCCATGAGACGACGGGATACGCCCCCTTTTATCTCATGTTTGGCCGCATTCCCCGTCTACCTGTAGATGTCCTCTTCCGAACCGTCTTGAATGACTCATGTGTGACGAGTTATGACAAGTATGTAGAATCTCTCACTAAAGATCTGAGGGAGGCCATGGCCATTGCCCAGGAACATGCCACGAAGGAGCAGAACAGGCATGCTCGGCTCTACAACAGGAAAGTGAAGGGGTCTGACATTGAGGTCGGCGACAGGGTGCTCTTGGCAAACAGGAGGGAAAGGGGGAAGAGGAAAGTCGCTGATCGATGGGAATCAACCATCTACACTGTGGTGGGCATGAATGCTGAGACACATACGTACAGGATCTGTGACACAGTTGCTGGACGTGAGAAGGTGGTCCATAGGAACCTGCTGATGCTTGTCAATTTTATCCCTGTGGATGACATGAGTGAAGTGTCCGACCTTGCCTCATCCATGCCTGAGACCCAATCGTCCATTCCAAGTGTCGACGGTGTGGGGGAGAACACAGAGAACATCTCTGAGGAAGGGAGTGGGGATCTCTTGACTGGCCCAGCATCTGTGGACTCTGAAGGAAGGACCCGAGACTGGATTACGCAATTGTCCGTTCCTAGTCTTTCGCAGGCCGACATTACAGACATAAGCAGTGCAGCCTCTGTGTCTCGAGACATCTCAGAGGGACCTGAGGGCCAGATGGAGGTTCGGTCTGTGAGCTGTGACTATGGACCAGTGAACGTCACTGTTGATGCTGACAGTTCTGTACACAGAGTGCAGGCGGATCCTTCACTTGACACTGTGACACGGACTGATAGGGCGAGAAATGTGCAGTGCAGTGACATACAGAGTCCACCCGTGCACACTGATCAGGCTCGGTCTAGATTTGGCCGCCTTATCAAACCAGTTAGCAGGTTAATACAGACCATGTCAAGGCAGGATGTTGTTCGCGACACAGGGTCCTTGTTCTAGGTTTTGACAGTCCAGAGTAATTTATCTTACATACATTTTTTTTTATGTTCGGATGATTTATTTTCATGGGCTTATACTACACAGTGTATGAGGGTCTTGTGGGGTGTACAAGGCACCCTACCGCCAGTAGCTGGATTGAGAGCGTTGTTCTCATACCACTTCATCCTTATGGGATACTTTGAGTTGGTTTTGTTATTTTGAAGACCCAGTGTGTGTGTGATTGTGTTGTACTGTGCCTTTAGTAGGTAGTACGTGGTTGGTGCTCAATGTCGCCAAAATTCAGTGGGGGTGGGTGTAACGGAGTTAGAAATGATATTTGTTTGCATGTGAATTTTATCTAAATTGAGAAACATCATACCATATTGTTTTGGGAGCCACCTGGTGACGTGTTGAGGTCATTGTATATCGCGCTGCATGTCCCTGTGGGGACACCGTATCTATCCAGCAGTGTTGTACTGGTCTGCTTGAGGTCTACCAGATGTACAGTGACCAAGAAAACACTACAGCTGTTTCTATTTCATGTCTTTTTATAGGCAATAAACAGTCGAAAGCAGTTCCGTCTCTTCAATCTCTGACCAGATGACAACCGTTACACATAAGTACACATATACTATCATAAATAGGCCGAAAAATTACAACGTTTTTGTGTATGCCAGAATATTCCAGTAAATGCCGTTTATCACGGAATCTATATATTTTCGTGAAAAACTAGGGCTTTTCAAAATGCTATAAAACGGAAATGAACCGATTAAAAAAACAATCCGTTTCGACAATGTTGACTGCAAACAAGTCATTGATAAACGACGGGCAGATTAGACACATAGTAGGGGTGTAACGGTACACAAAATCCACGGTTCGGTACGTTTAATACGGTAATTTTTTTATACAGCTACTGTTTTATATATACTGTTTTTTAGTAATAACTAGAAAGTAATGGTATTTATTCAACAACAGGTGATTGTATAGATTTGTATTAGTATTAATCAATGAGTAGTATGGGG
This sequence comes from Notolepis coatsorum, assembly GCF_963971535.1. Lineage (NCBI taxonomy): Eukaryota > Metazoa > Chordata > Actinopteri > Aulopiformes > Paralepididae > Notolepis > Notolepis coatsorum. Next base: position 66,248,795 of record NC_140176.1, read on the forward strand.
CTGCAGCACTGCAGATATACCCTACTCCAATGATCCACACGGACATTATTCGTTGCTGCACTTGCTTCCAGAAGGCTCCGTTGAAGTGCAGAGGATCTGTTGTGATTTTTGCACAATAAATATTCAACATTCTCTTTTGAGACTCCGCCTCAGACTCTTATCATTTGGCACTAAAAGCTAAACATTGTCACCAATATGGCTGTCCGCAACATGTCATTAATTGTGTACGCGAGGTGGTTCAGTGACTACGCTAACGTGAGCTAGGTTAGCTAGCATGAGCTACCGGGAGATGGAAAGACTAACTTTACTGGTGAAAATGTGATTTACGTTGGAATACTCCTTTGCCAACTTGCTGTACTTTGCTTGCAGGTCTGCAGCCATTATTGCTGGATTATGAATAGCCCCAACTTTAGCCAAGGTAACGTTATGTCTAAACCTTTAACGTTAGTTAACGCTAGCTTTCGGTTAGCTGTTCAATGCTAATAACACCACCAAGCGAACCCATCAGAGCTCCCCGTCAACACCGCTCTGTCGGGACGATGTGGCATTTAAGAAAGTATCTGCTGTTAAAATGACAAACAGCATTGACACTTTAATTCACGGTCGGTTAAACACACGTTTGTTTTATAATGCTCACAGCAGACTACAGTGTTGTTGATAAATTATGTGGGGCCGGGGGGATTTAAGTTCTGCAAAAAAAAATGCCATACCGTTGCAATCGCTCGGTGCACAGCGCGTACTGTACCGGAGGACCACATTGAGGCGGTACAGTACGTATCCGCGTACCGTTACACCCCTAACACATAGCCATAATTTAAGACAGAGATTATGCGTTCACAACGCTATCATTGAAGTGGGTGGTGGCATTTAACCACGTTTTACTATGTTCACCAGTGGTAATCAAAGTGTTAAGCATGGCGCCGAAAAACATTATATACGTGATTGGCCCCGAATGTGCTAACAATTGTTTGTATTGAGCCGTACTGTATTGTACCCATTCTGCAATCTGTTAATAAAGTTTTCAATCAATCAATCAATCAATCAATCAATCAATCAATCAATCAATCAATCAGTCAACTGTTTCTGCTGGAGCCTGGAAGGAATATCTCATACATCATATGCTCTTGTCTGGGCTTTGATGTTGAACTGATGGGAGAGATGCATGATGGGAAAGAGCGTTAGGTCAAACACGACATACAAGAAAGAAAAAGCTTTTCACAATATGGGACCTTTAAACATTAGAAACACACACACACAGGATGAAAAATAAGGGGAACTTACAAGGTCGTTGTGTGTAGGACAGCATACTCTATAATGTCAAAGTGAATTGCAGTATAGTGGCATAAAAAAATTATTGAGTTTATCAGTTGATTTGATTGATTAATGACAGTCACCTGCTAACTGTCGCCCCATGATATGGGACAGTGGCTCAGGAGATAGAGCAGTCGTCTGGTAATCGGATGGTTCCCAGTTAGATTCCTGCTCCTCCTGGGCAGCGTGTTGAAGCGTCCTTGAGCAAGACACTTAACCCTCAATTGCTCCCGATGCGCAGGTTGGCACCTTGCATGGTTGCCTCCGCCATCGGTGCGTGAATGTGTGAGTGAACGGTTGAATGTTATTTGGATAAAAGCGCTATATAAATGCACCATTTGCCTGGGGGGCATTAGAAAGATATATATATTTTTTGCCTTTATAACTCCCATCCCCCAATTTTGTCGTTGTGCCAATTCTTATGCCTGGTTGTTGCGCTACCCTACTGTCAGTCTGGGGAGGGTGTAGAACTACCACATGCCTCCTCCGCTTATTTCCCCCCGACAGCGAGGTGTGTTCCAAAGCCATAAGAAACACATAGAGGAAGCCTGAGGCAGAGACGCAGAGGAACTGATACATGGAGCTCCCTGGCTCCCTTATACCAGTAATAGCAGAGGAGGCTTACTGTATTTAATTTATTTGCCATGTTAGGGTATTAGAAACATATTGACATTTTAAACTCAGAACGCCATTCAGTGAATCTTTTTCAAAAGGGATTTTTGTTATATTTTGTGTGCATAGGCCTACTGATGATGTATTTCACTTTTTGTTGATGATTTCCAAAAAGCGAGGGTAAACTAGGCGATTTTGGTTAGTTTTGACATCAAATTGAGAAAATATTTTATTTACAATATTGAAATTGACATTCCTGATAAGCAGCTGATTGCTATTCTGCATAACAACGCTAACATGAATGACGTGTGTTGAGTTTTCACTGAGGACATCACCTCCTGTTCATTTTGAATGACGTGTGTTGAGTTTTCACTGAGGACATCACCTCCTGTTCATTTTGAATGACGTGTGTTGAGTTCTCAGTGAGGACATTACCTCCTGTTCATTTTCCAACCTGTCTTCCCTCTTCCTGTATCCAGCCTCTTTGTCTGAGGTTTCCTTGCTTGTCTCCTACAAGAGAGGATACATGTGCGTGTCTTCATGCAGATTTAATCTTTTTTTAAGATCTCTGATTTCGGCTGTTATACGTATAAAGCGCCTCCCACAAACGTCACTTCAATGAGTGAACCTGTCTTACTGACATCCCCTCTTGTTGCGTTTCTGAATAGATTAGCATTGTTTGTAGCATGGCATTTTTGTCAAATGTGATGACTTCCTTCAGTTTATGTGATGTTTAAATAACATTTTAATAAAATGTGATGACTTCCTTCAGTTTATGCAGTGTCTATGACACATTTTTATCAATGTGATTACTTTCTTCAGTTCATGTGGTGTTTAAGACACATTTTCACATACACTGGCCAGCCTTTAAAGCAGGGAAAAGATTAAAGATTAAATTGATCTACAAAGGCAGAAAACACATCCATATACAATATGTGGTGATTGAGGGGATTGGGCGTTTGATGCACATGGAAGAGAGATAGAGAGCACGGAGACGGTTGTTTATGCGGTATCCATGGGGACGATGAGAGGGAATGGGATGCAGGCTTGCTGATTATATTTGATTGCCACAGTTGTCCACAGCATGTATGGCCCCAGCTCCATAGAGACTGAAACATGTGTAGAGATGAATGACTTTTCTCTTTACCTCATCACCTTGCCCAATCTATCCATTCTAACCCAATCTAACCCCTCACACAGGGTCCAACTACAAATTATTAATTCATATGCACAGCCTATCAAAGCACAATTCAAGTGCCCCTGTCATGATTTATTCATGAAAAGGCAAACATAAAGGGTAGCTTTCGTGGGGTTCAAACCGGTGGACATGTCCGGGTGGAGATAATAAGGGATGAGGAGTGATTTAATTAAGTAATTTTAGTTAGACTATGGACTTCCTGTCTGCGTACTTCAACGTCTTGGCGGAGTTGTTTGGTCCCTGCAGCCCCCAGGCAATAATGTATGGTTGCAGTGTTCTGGCTTGACAATGTTGACTTACATTAACCGGGCGCTCACAATGCATTCATTACTCATATGTTACTGTATTGCGCTTGTGAAATAACAGTGTCATGACAGATTGTTAACCCTTGTGTGGTGTTTGTGAGTAACTCGTTAACCCAACGTTCACAGGTCTGGTAGAATAAACAATTAATGTAAAATACTTAACATATCTTAATTACAAGCAATCTAGACAGCATTATGGTTAATATTTGCCATTTTCCTCTGCTAGATCACATTTATCAATAAAAGTGCTATTCGTTTTTTGTGATAAATGATGTCTGTAAAAAAAAGAATTCATCTTAAATCAAGACGTGAGTGGAATAATTCATGTTTATCTTTTTTTGTATCCACTTTTTCTCCTCTTTTTCTATTTTTCTCCCATCCCAATTCCACTGTGCCAATTCTCCCCTCCCCTGTCTTGAACGTTGCTCGCATATGCCCCCCACTGGCCGGTTGTAGGGAGGATAGAAGCCTTGCATCACGTGTCCCCTCCGATACACGTGGAGGCAGCCTGTCACATCTTTTCACCTGCCAGCGCGGACTCTCATTGGCGAGGTGTAACGTGTGGGAGGCTCACACTACCCCCGCCATTTCCTGTCTCTGCTGTGCAGGCGTCCCCCAACCGACCTGTAGGAGTCGCTGTCCACAACGTCCAGATTACCACCCATCGACTTCCACCCGCCAATTGAGTTAGTATGACGGATGGCCCAAGCCGCAGGCAACGCCGACAGCCGGAGTCGAACCCGGTGTCTCTTGCGTTGGTGACGAGTGCAATGTCCGCTGCGCCACCCAGCCGCCCAATTCATGTTTATCTTAAAAATGTGAATGAAACAAGCTGGGGGAAGACAGTGAAGGTACAGTACACAGTTAACCTTTTTGTTGAATTCTTACCAGTTTTACTTGTTTCCACCTACTGTACAATTACCACACGTTCAGGCCCAGTGGACCCAAACATCACATAATGTAATAATGTTTAGGGGGGGGGGGGCACAATGTGCACTCAATCAAAATGTGTTCTTTTATGTGTTTCACAGAGAATGAGCCAAGGCCGGTGAGTCTCACGTTTAAAAATAATAATGAACTGTATCATTTCTGTTTGAGTAAACATTGAAAACGGGTCCCACAGACACATGTGTATATAATGTATTGGTGGGTGACAGCATCTACTCAGACGAATCTATAGATCTTAAAAGTAGCCGGCAGTCAGAGTGTGTTGCAGCAGACTAACAGCAGCAGATGAGGATTCGGGCTGTGCTGTTTAACATCAACAGCTGATAGCGACAGCATCAAGGTTACTCGATCTGGAGAAAGTGCCACAGCGTTTGTTTGGGGTAAGAGGTCCGGTAATATCAACATCACCGTTGCTATAGTGATTTGGGTCAAGGAGCCGTTGTCAAAGACAGCGTGTCACGTAGTAACAAGAAGATGGGGCAGGCCTGTTGTTATGGGGATAATGTTATGAGGTGTGAGTTCCTTCCGGGGTAAGTTAGACTGAGATACGAAGCCCAGACGAGCAGACGCATTGATCAGAGACTTTGAAACGGTCCCTCCTCCCCTCGCGGGGAGGAAGGGAATATGCCATGTCATCGCTAGCTTCGGCTAACAGGGAATGGTGGTTGGCCATGACGAGGCCCAGGACCATCGGACTGTTGTGACAGAAGAGACTCAATGGAAAAGAATGAATTAAGACTGTTCAAGGACAATACAGAATGGGTTACATCGGGTACAGAGGCTATGTTTATGAAAATAAACTTGAGGAGCTAAGGAAAGAGATCATGTTGCAGTGTCGTTTCTTATGACTAATGGATGTACTAACAGGGGTTGATACAAACAACGCAGGACAGGGAGAGTCACGAAGGAGATGATGAGATGAGATTGGCTGATTACAGAAACATATAACAATAGACATAGAGTACAGCCTCTTTCTCTGGCCACTTAGTGTATTTACTCATTTAATACTCTACTATGCATTATTGTATACTATGTCATTTGCTTACCCATCAACTAATTCTCTACTCATTGTGTGAATGAATGAAATACATATTTGTCTGAATGTTTGTTATAATAGAATACGATATGGTATAAGGTGAGCCCTGATTGGTATCCCTGAAAGCAATTATCCAATTATTGTATATATTTGTATATTTGAATGTGTCACAGTCACTGCCTGATCATCTCTCTCTCTCTCTCTCTCTCTCTCTCTCTCTCTCTCTCTCTCTCTCTCTCTCTCTCTCTCTCTCTCTCTCTCTCTCTCTCTCTCTCTCTCTCTCTCTCTCTCTCTCTCTCAAAGAGGGAATGGAAACTGTCACCCCCCTTGCCTTTGAGACCGGAGAGGAGGAGGATTGCCTGAGTGTTGCATGGACCACTCAACTGCTGGACAGACAACTTTTACAGTTCAAAGCGGAATGGGACGGACCCATGCAGTGATCCAACAGATGAATATTTCGCCATTAAAAGCTGCAGGAGGTGTCATTTCTCTCTCTTTTTACTGTAGCAGATGGTGCTAGTCTGTCACAAAGCTAGGATAGTGCAGACAGACAGACAGACAGACAGACAGACAGACAGACAGACAGACAGACAGACAGACAGACAGACAGACAGACAGACAGACAGACAGACAGACAGACAGACAGACAGACAGACAGACAGACAGACAGACAGACAGACGGACGGAGGGAGAGACCTGATGAAAAGCAAATAATGGAAAGTTGTCAGATTGAGAGAATAATAGAGGCTGTCAGGAATGACGACCACGCTCAGAAAAGGAAATTCATTAGGGGGGGTAATTCAAAGGCCTATGTGGGAATTTAAGCCTTCATTATATGCCTCAAAGGCAGAGTGTGTTTCATATTCAACCATTTAGCTGGACTTGGCAGGATAGAAACCATTAGTGTAGGATTTAGACACTCTCCTGGGTTTGAAGGAACATCAGAAGCAGACTGGTTCAGGTTGTCAGCGAGGCTCACACATCTCCACCGCTCAGCATCATGGAGAGCCATCACTGAAAGGATATTCTGACAGTTCTATGAGCCGCCCCCCCCCGCACACACAGGTTAGATTCCCTGAACGTGTATGCTCAATTTATAAAATGAGTAGCTCAAATCAAGCAATCTGCTCGGTTCATAGCCATGGTGAGCGCAAATCCACAGCTATGGTTCTTTCACCAGTCAGTATCACTCCGTGCCTGAGGAAAATAATAGCCTTGTTAAATGAGATGGTCTGGTCTACGGTGGAGACTGGGGCTGATGCATGCAGATTGGAGAAGCCCTTGCATCACGGCACTAACATATGCCCATATATGGACCAAGATAGGTTCAAAATGTCTGTTAGCGTCATCTGAATCAGACGGATAAAGCGATGCTTTTATTCAGATAATTGTATTATTGCCACTTCCACTAAATGTATTAATGTAGCTACTAACTGGAGAGACTGATAAATTGCAGATAAAGGAATATCAAAAACGTTGGAGCAAATTTTCAAACAAGCCGTTATTTGGACAAACTGACTACATTTGGAATCTAAATGGGTACATTCTCGCCTGAAAAAATATTAAAACTGTATACAGTAATAGGTCATACGTCCTAGGTCATATGTTAAAACTGCATTTGGCCTTGGTAAATAGTCGGCATATAATAATGGGGCTTTGGGACAGCGGGTGGCCTAATGGTTAGCGAAGCAGGTTTGTGACCGGAAGGTCGCTGGTTCAATCCCCCGGACCGACAGGAACAAATCTGGGCTGGGGAAGTGAATTAATAACTCTCTCCCATACCCTTAACACCAACCGCTGAAGTGCCCTTGAGCAAGGCACTTAACCCCCAACTGCTCCAGTGGAGTTGCTCAGTGGCCAACGGTGGCAGACTGTGGTTGTACTGGGCAGCTCCCAGGTGTGAATGGAACTGTGTGAATGTGAAGCAGGGCGTTCCTGAAAAAGAGCATCCATGCTCAGAGAACCTACCCTGGGTAAATAAAGGTTAATAATAAAATAATAATTTACTAATAAAAACTATTTAAATTGAATTGTGTCTTACTTTCATAATTGCCATAGCCTACTTGGTAACTGTTTTATAAAAGCAATAGCTCACTTCAGTAGATCTCAGCCTACCTTTCACACTGCCACTGATGTTGAAAAGGGGTGAAAATATACTCCATGAAACATGAAAGTCTCTAGGCACAGGTACTATACCCTTATCAAAACAAATGCACCTTTACATTCGCTAACGTTACTATATTACTCTACTGCAAGGCATTCAAATTGGCGCAGCACCTGGGAACACCCGGGAGTAACAACAAGCGCACCAGTCGCGTCGTTAGCCCTGGGCTTCCGGATGTTTTTCTCCTAGCCCCGGATCTAAAAAAAAAAAAAATTGTTTAATTTTTTTTTTTTTTTTTTTTTTTTTTTTTGTCAGCATCCCCATTGTCTGTGCTGAATGTTTGTTAGTGTTTGGTATTTTTTGTTGGTTTTTAGTACTTTTAAACATTTTTAGTAAGTAGTTTTCATTTGATCCTATAGTATAATTCTTTCATTCACCGATTTGTGGACTTTTTTTTAGTGTCCTGAAAGGCGCCTTATAAATCAAATGCATTATTATTATTATTATTATTATCATCCAGGAGGGAAAAGACACTTTGGATAGTAGGGACTGCATCTCTGCCTGTCCTGACCAGGAAACACTTTGCAACTATGATCTCCTCTGGCAATAGTTGGATATTGTAATGTGTGGCGAGGGGTTGCAGCAATTCCACTGAGAGAAACTGGTCTGAGGCTGGATAACATGCCTGTATGACTCTCATAAGTTGTTATCCAACTCATGAGAACCTGCTCTCAAGCTCTTGCAGCATTCTGTCGACGACTGGATAGAACAGTCTCTGTCTCAGCTGATCTCCTGAGCTGAGGTCTGAGCTTGTGCCACAAGATGACTCAACTACATACTCGTCCATCCTTTTCTGCTTCCTCCTTTGGCTGGTAGTATGTTCCTCAATCCAAAGGCCATTACATATGGCCTTTGTCCTGTCATACATGTCCACTGCCATCTCTGAGGTGCGATAACCTTTGAGTGTGTCCTGCACTGTGCTTTTAAATAGTACAGATATTGAAGATGTGCACTTTAAAGCAGCAGCACTTGGAGCCATCCATACCCATGTCCAGTGTCCTATAATAAGCTTTAATCGAACCTCGGATAGTCCGGTTGGTTTGGGGTGGTGTGAAAGCTCATTCACTCTTGCAAGTGAACCCTGCTGCGGTTCATTTGAGATGTGAATGCAAAGCGGACCAAAGGCAGGAAAAGACCCAAAAATCAAATGTTTTTTTATGAGAAGACTGAAACATATGTATATAATGAAACACACAATAGTTTTTTTTCGATTGCCTAAGCATGATTTTGAAAACGGGGCCCGGTGTTTCAAAACACACAATTAGCACAACCACACACACAATTATCAGAACACCTCAGATCCTTTGCTAAATTAAACACTTGTCAAAACCATACACTAATTTTGTTACCATATGAAACACACGTTACATAATGACTTAATTCTGTTTGAACCAGTTACACACACTGCTGTGCTTAACCTAAAACACATTTAGCAATTCTACTTCTCATTGATTAGAGTACTGTAAGTGAAGTACGCAGAGAATGTGCAAATATACAATAAATTCACCAAACACTACACAAGACCAATGCTGTAGACTGATGAAAATATAATTTATGTATCTACATATACCCAAATCAATGATGCAGACTGATGAAAAAAATAACATTTTCTCTCCATATACCCAAATCAATGATGCAGACTGATGAAAATATAAATGTTCTCTCCATATAACCAAATCAGTCAACATTTCAACATGGAGAATCACAACAATACATGTCCCAGTTTTCATGCTACTATGTGCATAACACTGTAAGCTCAGCAAATATCAGACAAACATAAAATACTGTATCCAGTACAGGTTAAAATTACAGTAACACAATTTCTTTTTTGAAAAAATTTAAACAGAAAATACTAGACATTATCTCTTTGCCTAGCTGGATCTGGCAAGATATTTTTTTGTTGTGATTCTCCATGTTGACATGTTGACTGATTTGGGAAAATGGGAGAAAATGTATATTTTCATCAGTCTGCATCATTGGTTGTCTTGTGTAGTGTTTGGTGAATGTATTGTATATTTTCACGTTCTCTGTGTACAGTACTTCACTCTCCTTCCATTTTGGTTGAAGACAGGTGAACTCACCTGCTGCATTTTTATAGTGCTTAAACCTGATTGTGTATCTACAATTAAGCAATGGTGTGTTTGTGCATCTGATGGCTGTGTTTAACCAATTGGCTCATATGTGTGGTAATTTGACATTCTGTGTCTAATGTAATGCAAGTGTGTTTAGTGTTTTGCAAATCACTGTGTGTATTGTTTTGCAAAAAGTGAGGCTGACATTGTAGGGGTGCAAATCTGGGCCTATATTTTGCTCCTTGAGTGTAAGGTTTTGATAATTGTGTAATACTTTTGATTTGAGTGTTTATGCAATTGAAGAAAACTGTAAAGACTAGAGATGAACTGTTTATTTATTTTGTACATAGGCTGTGCATATGTTTGTTTGTTTGTTTATTTGCTTATGTGTATGATTCTTAACTGTGTTTTTATTTTGTTATTGGTGTATATGTGTATGTATGTACAGTATATGTATATATATATATATATATATATATATATATATATATATATATATATATATATATATATATATATATATATATATATATATATATATATATATATATATATGTGTGTATATATGTATATTTGTACTCCTGTTGGGGCTTCTTGGACCAGATCAATGTTTTATCTGGCTAAATAAATAAATAAATAAGAAACTGATGATTTGGTCCTGTTGATTGATTGATTGATTGAAAACTTTATTAACAGATTGCAGAATGGGTACAATACAGTACAGCTCAATACACACAATTGTTAAGGGGATGCAGACCAGAGAAAGACTTTCGTCTTGTTTACATCAGGGTCCCCCATTTTCAATTCATCAGGACATATATGACATACATGACATACAGATAGTCAGTACTGCTACATCTATACATTTATGACATACCAGATTTGCAAATACAGTACTGTTTGTGATACAGAAGGAGTCAAGAAAAGGGAGTATATACATTTGACGTAGAAACTGTACATTGGAGGAGGTTGGGTGGGGGGGGTTGGGTACATTGGGATATTGACAACCATACTGGGTCATTTACATTGGAGGTGGTTGGGGGGGGGGGGGGCACACTGTATAAACAAGTAAAACTGTACATTGAGGGGGGGGGGGGGGGGAGGAGACACTGTACAAACAAACAAAATTGTACATTGAACTATTGACAAAACCATACTAGGTAAATGACTGTACCTTGGAGGGGGTTGGGTTAGGATATTTACAGGGGCCAGTGTTGAATTGCAGTCTCCCGTAGGTGTCCCTTGAGAGAGGTTTTGAAAGTGGGTAGTGATCCACATTCCTTTACAGCTTTGGGTAGGGCGTTCCACATTGATGTGGCATAATTGCGAAACGTGTTTAGTCCCTTATTTGAGCCGAATCTGGGTTTAACATGATTTGTGGAGCTCCCTCTGGTGTTGTGATCGTGGTATTCACTGACCTTTGGGAAGTATTTTGACATGTACATGGGTACCTTGGTCGTGTAGTGTATCTTGTAGACCAGGCCCATTGCAAGTTGTTGTACTCTGTCGTCTACTCTAAGCCATCCTAGGTTGTCAAAGTGGGCAGGGGTGAGGTGGGTTCTAGGAGTAAGGTCAAGCAGTAGTCTGACCAGTTTGTTTTGAGATGTTTGTAATTTTGTTTTTAGCGCCTTTGAGGTGCTTTGGTACCATGAGGTGCAAGCATAGTCGTAGTACCCCTGAATGAGTGCTCCTGCCAGAGTCTTCAGGGTGTTCTTGTTTACCAGAGAGGAGATCCGGTACAAGAATCGAGTTCGTTGGTTGACTTTTTTTATTACATTGGATGCCATTTTGTCACAGGAGAGATTAGCCTCTAGGATGGAACCCAGGTAGGTAATTTCATCTTTCCTTGTGACAATATTGTCACCCACTGTAACTGAGAAGCCGTCGGTCTTGCTGAGTTTGTTATTTGAAGAAAAAGAGAATGGACTCTGTTTTGCCCATGTGTAATGATAGTTTGTTATCAGCGAGCCATATGCAGATTCTGCCTAGTTCCGAGCTGAGGGTTTTTTCAACCTGTAACTTGTTCTTGTCAGAGACCAGCAGGGCTGAGTCGTCCGCAAACAGGAACAAGTTGCAGTCACAAGCTGACGACATGTCATTTGCATAAATTAGGAACAGTAGCGGTCCTAGTATGCTTCCTTGTGGAACACCACAGCTCACTGTGAGGGGGGGGGATAGGGTACCGTTTACCTCCACCATCTGTTCCCTCCCCTCAAGGTAGGATTGCATCCAGCTCACTGATAGACTATCAAAACCAATTGCTTTTAGCTTGTCAATCAGAATGGAGTGATTGACCGTGTCAAAGGCCTTTTGTAGGTCCAGCATGACCATGCCGCAGTATTTGCCTGCGTCCACCTCTTGTTTGATGTGGTCATTCAAATAGAGAAGGCATGTGTCAGTGGAGTGGGATGTTCTGAAGCCAGATTGGAATTCGTAGATTAGATTTTTTTCCGCTAGGTACTTTTCGACCTGTTCGTAGACTATTTTTTCCATGACTTTCGAGATGGAGGTGAGAATAGAAACAGGGCGGTAGTTGCCTGGGTCTAATTTGCTGCCCTTTTTGTGCAGAGGGGTCACCCTCGCAATTTTGAAGTCCTTGGGGACGTGTCCCTGTTTTATGGAGAGGTTTATTATGTGTGTGATGATTGGGGTGATGGCGGCTGCTGAGTCTCTGAGGAATTTGGAGGGGATGTTGTCATGGCCAGTGGCCTTGTTAGGTTGGAGGGCGCTCAGTTTATTGTTAACTTTGAATTTTCTATGGGGACTGCCCAGATCCCTCTCATGGACCTGGACCTCACTTTGAGAACCTCTAATGATTCTAGTTATTCAGTATTCATCTCTAATTACTCTAAAATTGCGTATTTCTGTGCTAGAAAAAAAATAAAAAAACATAAAAAAAGGGGGGGGGGGGGGGGTGACCCCCCCCTCCACCCCCCTGGGCTGAAGCCCCCAATGTTTTCTAACCCTAAAAACGCCCCTGAAGCGCACCCAACTGAATGCGAAGGTTCGATGTGCGGATTTGTAGTAGAGTGTTAGTGAAAGTAAAATGATATGGTTTTCAGAAGGCTGAGTTACATAATGACTAGCAACTTTCAAACAACCTTCGAGTCTCTTGAGTATTTTCCACCCCTTTTCAACATCAATGGCAGTGTGATGTAATCTCTGGTAATGGCAACAAGTCAAAATTAGATTCCCCCACCCACTTATAAGCACTTGCACTATTGTTGTAGTTGTTGGCACATTGCAACCAGAAACTGGTTTGGTAATAGATACTGTATTAAACTGGTTTGGTAATAGATATTGTATTAAACTGGTTTGATAATACATACTGTATTAAACTGGTTTGGTAATATACTGTATTAAACTGGTTTGGTCATATATACTGTCTAAACTAGTTTGGTCATATATACTGTCTAAACTGGTTTGGTAATAGATACTTTATTAAACTGGTTTGGTAATAGATACTGTATTAAACTGGTTTGGTAATATATACTGTATTAAACTGGTTTGTTTATAGATGAGTGGGGGTAGGCAATTTACATTTAGTCATTTAGCTGATGCTTTTATCCAAAGCGACTTACAAGTTCTGTACGACAAGTCATCAGGAAGGGTACAACTCTATCAGCTGAGTAACAATGCTCATCAAAGTGTTGCGTGTTACAGTGTAGGTTAGTTTATTAGGACAAGTGCATGACAGTAAGGTTAGTTAGGGTTAGTTTACATTTTTTAAATTTCAGATAATGGTTGAAGAAGTGCGTCTTTAGTCGACGGCAAAAGATTGGACGGGATTCAGCTGTCCTAACTGGGGTGGGTAGTTCATTCCACCATTGTGGGGCAAGGACTGAGAATATAGGCGGCTTCTCTTTGATGACCCTCCCGGAGCTTGGATAGGAGTAGGTCTGAGGCAGCCAGAAGATGCAGAGCGTAGGGGTCTTGAGGGTGTGTAGTTAGAGACCATTGACCGGAGGTAGGCGGGAGCGGTTCCCTTTGCCGCACGGTATGCCAGGTCGAGGGCCTTGAAGCGGATACGTGCAGCAATGGGGAGCCAGTGCAGGTCCCTAAGAAGTGGGGTGACATGGGCCGACTTCGGGAGGTTTGAGATCAGGCGGGCCGCTGCGTTTTGAACAAGTTGAAGAGGCTTGGTGGCGGTGGCCGGGAGGCCAGCGAGCAGTGCGTTGCAGTAGTCGAGGCGGGAGATGACTGTTGATTGGACGAGGAGTTGGGTGGCTTCTTTTGTCAGGAAGGGGCGGATCCTTCTGATGTTGCTCAGGAGAAATCTGCAGGTTCTGGTTGTCGCTGCGATGTGAGCAGAGAAGTTCAACTGGTCATCGAGGACGACACCAAGGTTCTTGGCAGTCGGGGACGCGGTCACAGCTGCATTCTCGACTGTGATGGAAAGGTCGGTCAGGGGGGAGGATTTGGCTGGCAAGTGGAGCAATTCTGTTTTACTTAGGTTCAGTTTGAGGTGGTTGGTCGTCATCCAGGCGGAGATGTCGGACAGACAGGCCGAGATCCGCTCAGAGACGTGGATATCTGAGGGAGGGAAGGAGAGGAGGAGTTGAGTATCATCGGCATAACAATGATACAAGAAGCCATGAGACGTGATAATGTTACCCAGTGATTTAGTGTAGAGAGAGAAGAGAAGGGGTCCTAGGACCGAGCCCTGGGGGCAGGGCCGCCTCAGGGTGTGTGCGAGCAGTGCGGTTGCACAGGGCCTCGCGGGAAGGGGGGCCTCGCACAATTTTCTTTTTTTTATTTCTTTTTTTTTATTATTATTTTTTATTTTTTTTATTTTTTTTTTATTTCGAGGCCCCCTTCTCGCGAGGCCCTTTTTCCTCACAGACCTCAAATCTAGTTTTGCTTATATGCTTATATATTTCACATTAGACACGTTTGTAGAATGTGTCTGACTTGTTCCTGGCTCTGCGGCTCTGCAGACTGCAGATACACTATTGGAGCTCTGGGGCTCTGCAGCAGACATACTATTGGTTTCAACGAAGGGAGGGGTTACATGTGTACAGTCGGCCGGCGTGCGTCAGCTGCGTCTGACTATTTCGCGCGTGCAGCATTGGAGGTTATGCCAGCCAAGACGAAGAGGATGGTCGTTCGGCAGATGGACTGAAGATGAAAGTTGTTGCATGTTAGAAAGTTCAGTCAAGCTAGCCATGTCGGCTTAGCTAAAGGCAGGGACAGCTAGTTAGCTTTAGCTATGTTATAATATCGAGTGCTAACGTGTGGTTCAGTCGGGATAGCCATGTCGGCTAGTAGCTTAGCTAAAGGCTCTTGCTATATGTTGACTGTTTCATGCCCAGCCTCGGGCAGCGCTATTATTTAAGAATATGTTGACTGTATGAAAAAAAATAACTACTAACTAATCAATCTCGCACAGGGCCTCGCATTTCTCCCAGGCGGCCCTGCCTGGGGGACACCCGTCCGCAGGGGGCGGGTGGCCGACAGGGTCCCTCTCCATGACACTTGGTAGGAGCGGTCATTGAGGTATGATGACAGCCATGTCAGCGCAGTTCCAGCCACTCCCATTCCTGCGAGGGCCGCGAGGAGGATCTGATGGTTGACTGTGTCAAAGGCTGCAGATAGATCTAGGAGAATCAGGACAGAGGAGAATTTGTTTGTGCCGCTTTATTAAACGGATAACATGGACACTTAAATAATTAATAATGATCTCAGAACAGATCACATGTTTGTTTGCCTGTCCGTTATGTATGAATGTGTAAAGATGTTATCTTGAATCAGTCACATAATGACTTGGATAGTGATCTACTGTACTGTGGTATAATTTGATAACTATAGCTCTTAAAACATACTGTGGAACTTTCCCCAAAAGGTATTAAGTGCAGAAAGTGACAAAGGTTTTTTCAGGTTACAGGGAAACAGATACTGGATGCAGGGAATAGGTATTTTTGCAATAAGATAGTCAGTTAATTAAAGTAAAGCTATATTAGGGGCAAAATGACTGTAATACACTTTTAGTCTAATAAAAGTTAATGATTAATCATAGAGACAGTAACGTATACTGGGAACATGATGTAGTTAAGAACTGTTCTCAAAATAGGGTGTGTGTGAAGCGACTTGGAATGTGACCAAACACTGAGACAATGGATGGTCAACAGAGACTCTGTTTACAACGGGTGTTGGCCAAATGTTGAACAAAGGATGAGCACATATCATGTAGTTGTTATCTCTTACCTAGCTGCCTTGTGACACAGATGACAGACAGCTGGTCTGAGTGGTATAGAGGAGGTTTCAAGTAGAAACTATCTTTTCAGTAACTTGGATTCATTTTAACTGTTAATATACTTACATTAATGGGAAACAACTTGCAAGTGTTACTGTTGAACTGTACAAAGGCTGATGAATGGGATGATATGAAATAATGTTGTATATAAGCGAAGAATTATTGAGCGATACAATTAAGCCTTCGTTGAATCAAGTTGGACATATTTTAAATGATAAACTAAGTATAACTGCTAGTAGCTATTTAACTTAAGCTAAAAGGAATGATTAAAATGCTATAAAACTAGACTGATGAGACAAATAGTGATTCTCATCTAGAATCAAATGATTTTGAGACAAAAATATAATGTATGTGTTTAGGGAATTAAGCAGCATTCAACCATGAATGTTTTGAGACTTAATACCAAAATTATTAAGTCTATTTTTTAACTAGTAAATATCCATTTGATTTGAAACAATGAAAAATGAAGCAGTTGGACCAAGTCCCACCTCCATTGAGATTTGAACTGTGAATGCTGGTGATTGGATGAAACAATTTGTGTGAGGTCACTGATGACCTCACGTTGAGAGTTTTCAGCTCATTGATAAAAGGGGGGTGTGGGAAACACAACAGAAAGAACACACACCACCCCCCACCGGAAGAGGACGGCGAACAGAGGAACGGACGAAGAAGAAGCTTTTTGAAACGAGAAAACAATCTCTTTGTCCCTAGGAGAAGCCAGATCATCAAACACCAGAAGACCATTATTTTTAATTGTATTTGATTAGTCTAGTATTAATGACAAATGGCATAGTGTTTGGTACATTAATATTATTGCACAGTATACTCATTTGGACTCAGAGATTTTTTTTTTTTTTTTTTTTTTTTTTATTATTGCAAAACAAAACTTATTAAAAGTCAGTACTCAACACACAATGTATAATGAAACTTTCAGTAAAGGTGGTTAAAATATATGCAAGTACAGAAACAGGATAAAACAAAAATAGTCAATAATAACATTTTAACCGTATACAGTGTATATCCAGCGAAGTTACAATTATATAAATGTTAGTATATAATATACCCCTAATACCTATTTTCTAAAACCCTACACACATATGCTCCAGCTCAAACCCCCCCCTCCCGGACCCCCTCTTGGATAGTACCTCCATTATCCCTCACTCCTAACCAGACACCACCATTATAGGCTAGCTTTTATTCTCTCCACCACTTCTAACCACATTGACATTTTGGATTCATTGAGCCCCAGAATTCTTGCTGTAGATATTTCTTGATATATCACATCGAGATATGTAAGAAACCACACTTTCCGGCACATTTCTTCCGGTTGAAACCAACGTGATGCGATCAGTTTTTTAGCTACTGTGATACCCGATAAAACCAATCTTTTTAGTTGTGGATTCACTGCAAACTCAAAAACATCATTCAATAGCAATACCGCGGGGTGTACAGGTATATTCCAAAATACGAGTATTGATAATTGTTGGGACACATCTTTCCAGAATGCCTTAACTGGTGGGCAGTCCCAATACATGTGCATAAATGTTCCTTCGTCCCCATTTGTACATTGGGAGCATTTGGAGTCTTGTATAAGCCCCATTTTGCACAGCCTTATAGGAGTCAAGTATGTCCTGTGAATATAGTTCAGATTGATTTGTTGATGATCCGGGTTCCTTGATGTAAGTCGGACATTTGCCCAGGCTCCTTGCCAATCAAAGTCATTTTCCAGGTCTGGTATATCCCTCCTCCAGACATTGTCTAGTTGAAGGGTTTCATACGAGGACGTTAGTAATTGATAATAAAAACCTGATACAAAACCTCCCAATGTATCTCTTTCATAGAAAAAATTGTGGTATCTGTGGTGTTCAATTGGTATGTGTAATGGAACACCGTGAGATCTCATACAAAGTCGTAACTGTATGTAAAAAAGCCATGTGGACTCGGTGAGGTTAAACTTTATGCATATTTCGACATAACTACAGAGGCCCTTGTTATTAAAAATATCCCCTAATGAGTGTATGCCTCTCTCTTCCCATATAGGGAATCTTATAGGTCGTTTTCCCATTAAGAGAGCATTGTTATTGAATATGGGAGTGTGATTATGCCATACTTGAGGGTTAGGAAATTTCCTTTGTGTTTCCCGCCATGTCCTGATTGCATGGGTAATTATTGGGCCAAATTCTCGCTCACAATGCTTGATTGAAAGTTTAGTGTATGCTATGTCTTTCAATCTCTGTGGGGCTACTATGTTTTCTTCTAATTTTCTCCAAGATACCAAAGCCTCGGGGTCAAACCATATCTTCTTCAATGGTCTTAATGTGAAGGCATTAAAATATTGTAAAAAATCTGGGACTGCCATGCCACCGTCTGCTTTATTTATCTGTGCGGTGGATCTTTTTATGCGAGGTGGTTTGTTATTCCAAATAAATTTGTATGTGGAGGTTTGTAATCTTTTCCAGTAGCCCTCTGGAGGAGGTAACGGAAGCATTGAGCTGAAGAAATTGATTCTTGGTAATACATCCATCTTAACTATTGATACCCTTGCCTGTACTGAGTTTTTAAGTTTTGCCCACCTGTCCAGGTCGTCTTTGATTTTGTTCTGTATTTTTGTGTAATTGTGCTTCACCGTTTGTCTTATGGTGGGAAATATTTCCACACCCAAGCATCTGAAATGTTTGACCATGGGTATCGCACCTGGGAGGGTTGTCTCTTTTTTTGCACTGGTGTTAAGAGGAAGAAAAGCCGACTTAGGCCAATTTATTTTAAATCCCGATAAATCACCAAAGTTCTCTATCAACTTGAGTATAAGCGGCAATGTGTTGTTGGGGTTTTGCATGAACAATATTACGTCGTCCGCATATAAACTAATTTTATGATGTGTGCCCTTGATTACTATTGGTTCTATGTGTTGGGATTGTCTTATAAATTGTGCTAAAGGTTCTAATGATAGATCGAATAGTCCGGGACTAAGAGGGCAACCTTGTCTGGCTGAGCGTGATACCGGAAAGATATCGGAGATGAATGTGCCTGTTGTAATCCTGGCCGATGGGTCCTTGTATAGTACTTTAATCATATCAATGAAACCTTTTCCTAACCCCATCCTTTCCAATACTGCCCATAGAAACGACCATTCCAACCTGTCAAATGCTTTCATAGCATCCAGGGATAGTATCGCCTTAGGTGTGATGTCCTCTTTGTCTGTATCTAGTACGTGCAGTATTCGCCTTATGTTATCATTGATCAGGCGACCTTTTATGAAGCCTGTTTGGTCCGGATGAACTAAAGACGTCATATGCTTTTGCAATCTGATGGCTAATATCTTAGAGTACAGTTTGACATCGGTTCCGAGGAGGCTTAAAGGACGGTAACTACCGCACTCAGTGGGGTCTTTGTCTTTTTTGTGAAGAACTGAAATGAGTGCGGTATTTTGGTGTTCAATGAAGCTTCCCTCTTTGACTGAGTATAAGATCATATTTAGTAATAAGGGTCCAAATATGTCCCAGCAAGAAATGTACATTTCTGATGGGATACCGTCAATTCCCGGAGCTTTGCCGTTTTTCATTCCGGATATGGCCTTCTTGAGTTCTTCTAATGTGATCGGTACTTCTAACTGTTTAGCGTCTTCATCCGTAAGTTTAGGGAGAGTAATTTGATTAAGATATGTGTCTAATTTGTCTTGATCAAAGGTCGTTTCTGAGTTATATAAATCGGAGTAGAATTCTTTGAATGTATCGTTTATTATTTTGGGTTCTGTTACTAGAGCTTGTTGTTTCCTAATGGCAGTTATATCTGCAAATTTTGCATTAATTCTTAGTCGCATGGCTAATAGGTGACTAGGTTTAGAACCTTGGAAGTACTGCTGTTGTCTAGTGCTGCGTATTTGCAATTCCGATTTTTGTCTGTACATTGCTTTGATCTCTGTCTTTAGAATGTTAACTTGGTTATCTAGTCTAGTAGAGTTGTTGTATTTTAAAGAATTAAAAAGCGTTGAGTAAAGCGTTTCCATTTCAGACAGTTTTGTGTTTTGATTTTTGCGCAATATGGAGGTAAATCTATCCGAGAAATCCTTGATCATATTCTTTACCGACATCCATAATATTCTGGGATCTTGCACCGAGTTAGCATTATCTTGTAGGAATACTGTGAGAGCTTCTTTAATTTGTGTAATGAATTCCTTGTTGTTAAGCAGCATCGAATTAAAACGCCATCTTGGGGCCCGGGTAGATAGTGTACCAAATGTTGCTTTCAGGATTAAGTAGCAGTGATCTGATAGCGCATTGGGTGTCATTTCCACTTCATATTTATCAAATATTCTCGGGGATGCAAAGACGTAATCAATTCTGGATAGTGTGTTGTGTCTCGCCGAACGACAGGAGTACTTGCAGGTCATGGGGTTAAGTGAACGCCATAAATCAGTTACTCCTGTTGATTTCGACCAATCTTTTAATGCTTTAGATGAATTCTTTTGTTCGCTGGAGAAGGAAAGGTAAGTTTTGTCCATCCTTGGGTTCCAAATGGCATTAAAATCCGCACCTATTATATATGAGTACTCGGGATGGTTTAACATTTCTCCTGTTAGTGAAGTGAAGAAACCCACTTCGTACAAATTCGGGGCATATACCGCTGCCAATGCAATTTTCCTGTTATTGTGTATAATCCTAGCTATAGTTATGCGCCCCTCAGCATCCGACCATACCCCTTTCAATTCGATATTTAATTTGCGTCTGACGACTATGGCTACCCCTCTAGTTCTCGTAGCAAAAGAAGAGTGACTAATATTATGGTATATGTTATCCGCTAACGTATTTATGTCTCCCTCTAAAATGTGCGTTTCGCTTAATAGAGCCACGTCCACATGTTCTTTTTTCATCAGTGTAAGCACGCTTTTGCGCTTGTGTTGTTTGTTTATCCCACCGGTGTTCCATACCATTATATTCAAACTAGCCATAGTCTATGCATGTTTTCGTGTAGTTTTTGGTAATGTTTCTGGAGTATGAAGCTACAATAGATGCACATCCAATTAATGAGGTCCCGTTGAGAGCTGAGCTTAAAAACATATATATATACAAATAAAAATCCCCTATTTTCCCCTCACCCAGAAAGTCGAACATGCCTGTGTTCCAAGAACACATCCTCCGCGATTGACTTTCTCCCATGGTCCACCGGATTGCCCAAACTGAGCATTGTAATCCTAATTTTCCTATGCTAATTGCCATAGGATCTAACATTTCCATTCTATTGCAATAGAATGTCGCTTTTGGTCTTGCACCTTCCCTTACTGTAATGAAGTATTGTGATAAATAACATAAAGATAAAAAAAAAAAATAAAATAAAAAAAAAGAATAAACCTTTATCGACATATTCCTTCGAACCCTCCACTAACGTGTGGGGGAAAAAAAGGAAAAGATTGTAGAGCAATATTGACACCTTAATGTGAAGAACATTGGAAAAGAATAATGTAAGTTAAAATATATTTAAAAAATATAGAGTAATATTGACACCTTAATGTGAAGAACATTGGAAAAGAACAATGTAAGTTAAAATATATTTAAAAAATATAGAGTAATGAGAAGAAAAAATTTAATAAAATAAAAATCAATGGAAAGATATAGATAAGGAATAAGAGATAAATAATTATCAACGTGGAGAAGCCACTAGAACCGATTGAACTGATTAGATAAGATAGAAAAGCAGCGCCTTTTAGCGCTTCAATGTGCCTTTAATGGAGTGATTACTTAAATTGTTAGAATGACCTTGCTGTGCTCATACGTTTATGTGTGGTTAATTTTAAAGTATTATTAAGGACTGATTGCACTTCATTTAATTTATTATCTGCTATGTGTCTACACACCGAATGTTATTGTTAGAGTTGTATGCTTCGTTGTCATGGTGCCTTATATTCTAGAAGGTTGTAGAATATACTAGTGCCTAGACTATTTTACATTCCAGAATGATCTAAGAGACCCAGGGCATTTGAGCGATAAACCCAGAATATTCCAGATAGATCTTTTTGCATTGATATTTATTTGTCCCCTCAGAGACCAGAGACTGAAATTATAATGTATTATGAATCGTATTATACACAGTACACTTTGTTATAGACGACTTGCATATCGTTTGCTACTTTGATGAACACAACAATGTCATTCCAACACTGGTGGAATGACCTCATTGATGAACACAATAAAGTCATTCCAACACTGGTATATATTTAGAGAGAGGCTTAACTGTTTCCGGCATTTTCGTCATGCTTTGGGTTATTTGCTACATTTTGATTCAGGAAATCCGGACTCAGAGAATTTCTTGTACTTCTTGACTTTGAATTAAAACAGATCTGGGAAATAGAAAACTTCTCTTCATTCTCCTGCTCCGCTGCCGTCTTACAGACCGTGTTGGTTTTATCAGTAAATAGGTTTTAAGGTGAAATACAGAACACAACGCAGAGTAGCTTAGATAGATGGTTTTTTAAGGTAAAACCCTTTTACGATAAATGGTGCCGTTTGACCCTAGCTGGAACGTAAATTTTTCGGCATACGAGCAAGGAGTTCGTGATTTTTCAGCGCCGGATGATCTGGATCGCACCACAGGACATTCTACAATTCTATGTGAATCAGGTGAGTGACAGACACAAGGCGATTATGCCGACAACGAGGCGTCCAGGTGGGATGGGGTTGCTGAGGACGCCCGCCAGAACTCCGTGTGTGTCGCGGGGATCTCGGTGGGCGCAATGATGGTGACGGGGATGCGTAACGTACGATATCATATTGTAGAGAGTCAATTTAAAGCGAGGATGTCCAGGACGTCACTCGGTAATTGATGGGACCGTGCTGCGCTGGGTAAATGGCATCTGATCGCTGCCAAATCACCTGTGCGTTCGAGAAGTGCGGTAGTGTACACCCTGGGATAACAGACAGGCCATGTCCTTTTCAGGGGTGTATAGGTGTGATGAGTTATTTTGTTTGTGTGCTTTACAGTGAGTGGGGTATGAGAGTGTGTGACTGCTGGGATAACATCAGGCCTCCGCCGACTGCAGCATCTCAAAACGGCAGAAGGCGGGTGCATAGAATGTCGGCATGAACGCAATGGGTCTTCCAAGCTTCAATCCAACACTGTACAGATTGCGAGATCAGTTGGTTATGTAGAAAAGCGCCGATATGATAAGTTCGTTACGGGTCGTGGGAATATTAAGATGGTGGAAAAACAGACGTACAAGGGTGCCTTCCAAGGCGGGCACGTAAGCTAATAAAGTACCAAACCAGACTAGCCAAATGCCGGTGTTCTACAGACGGGGAATTTCTCTGGGGGGGTATCAGCTGTCCTAACCATGATCTAGCCGTTATTGAGGTTTGATTAAGGGGGTGCGGGATTGCCTGTTGACCACGAGAAGGTTAATTCAAGAAGGCAATGGTCGGCAAAGATCCCAATAGGGCGTGCACGCTTCGGCGTCTGTTTCACTGTTTTACGCCGCGACAAACAACAAGCTCTTAGAAACAATCGTTTAATTTAGGCTGTTTACAATGTAAATGTTCATTGCGGGTATTGTGTACTAATGCTCTTAGCGTGATAGAAATGTGCGCAGCGAAGCTATTGAAAAAAGTAATGTAACGAGCGGTTTAGGTTGGGAGATACAATGTGCAAGCACTGGAAATGAATGGATGTTTATAACTAGGATAATGTGTTTCGCTGATGGATGTCTGTTAGTGGTTAGGATTGAATGCCAAATATGTGTGGGTTATTGTTGTATTATTATGAAATTCTAGTGACCATCAGCTGCGGGGAAACGATATAGGAAGTGCCGTTTTTTTCGGGGGCCGTTGGAACGCAGCAGACGTTAGCTGCTACGTTAGCCGCGAGGGCGAGCGGGATTAAATATGGACGGGGCGTCGTGGTATCGAGTATATGGTATGGATCGGGAGTGTCATGGGGCCACTGGGATGTGTGGTGTACGTTAGAATTTTCGAATTCGGTGGGTTTAGGGTCATTGTTTAATGAAATAAGGAATCGAATGGGGCGAAGAAGTCGTTCTAAGCTCAGCTAGAAAAGATGGCGGAAGCTGACGGTGGGGTCAAGCTAGCAATTGCAATGGCCTGTGTATAATGTAATGTTTTTGTTTTGTTTAAATCTGTAAACTAGCGCTTAAAGGGATTAAAGTTCTGTTGCGGGTGGAGCTGTGTTGTGCTAACATTGCGGTGTGTCGGGCCACTCGACACAACGGGACAATATGCCGTTTGGGGACGTTATTGCGGTGTCGTTGTTGAAGCTAAGCTAATGCTAACTAGCCGCGCTAGGCTATCACACAAATAGCTAACGAAGCTAATATGCTGAGCTACATATGCTAACGACATAGCATGGTGGAACTCTCGGTATATCTCGCGATGTGCTACTAATGCAACTTGGCATGTAAACAAGAAGCGCGACCATCTTGGGTAGGGGCGCCGGGGCGACCATTTTGAAAAGTTTGTTGGCTATCTAGGGTAGGGGCGCCGTGGCGACCATTTTGAGGGATTTTTTTTTCTTCGTTTTTCCCGTTTTGGAATGATGGCGATTGATCTGGTCTGTACAAATCTGGTTATCGATCTATATATATTGTGGGCCCAGTATGATGGTAGTAGGGGGAAAGCGGGACAGATGTGTGTGTTTTGTTTGTGACAATAAGACCTGGTTTGAACCAATAGTGGCCAGCATATGGGGTGGTAAATAGGAGTGGTGTTTGTTTAGGAATGCAGTAGGGGGCGGAAAAGGCCAGGTTAGGTTTCCATTCAGAGCTGCTTTTGGTTTTTATGTTGATCTTACACACGGGGTGTTTTTTTCTGTTATGCTACTGGCATTAGGATTAAGGTTGGTTTGATAGTGAGGTTAGATTGTTAAGCAGTGATAGTTATTAGTAGTATAGTTTAGTCTGGTAGTGAGATGTAGGGAAATGTGGGAGCCCGGCTTGTTCCCCCCCCCCCTCCCCTTCTCTCTCCCTCCCTCTTTCTCTCTCTCTCTTTCTTTCCCTTGTCAAGTTGGGATCTAAAGTGGCTTACTATTTGTAATTCAGTTATAGACTTATGGTTTTATTTGGTGTTAATGAATGAGGTTTTAGGCTTGGCACTATATGAGTGTGTATTTACTAGAGTTTTTGAGACAACCACCTTCAGGGGATCTCTTAGATAAAGCGGCCGAAATACCACTCTAACTTGCTCGTGTGGACTCCGATTTCTTCTGCACCTCACACCTGCACAAGATCGGTGGTCGACCCAGATGTTGGTTTAGGGAATGGGGCAGGCATTGTTAGGTTGTTGGTGTTGCGTTTGAAGTGGTTGGAACAATGTGATAGGTAAATGTGGAGGCGTACAGTGTGCATATGGGAGTGCAATGAGGTACAGTGGTGCGCTCACTCTATTTCCCCCCCTTCTCCTTCTCACTCTCCCTCGTTATTAATTTGGTTCAGTGTGCCTAGTGGCTCATACAGGTTAGATGTGCAGTTGAGTTCAGACTAGGTTAGGTATGGGAATTTACAGTGATAGGAGCTCAGTAAGCTCTCTGTCTCTCTCCTTTTCTCCTTTTTGGTGGCGGCCTTTCCAAAATGTGGCCTATAGGGGTATGGTGTGAACTTGTTTATTTGTTTATTAGTGTCTCCTGTTTATATACTGGATTAAGTGATGCTGGGTAGTCTGTAGGTTAATTATGGTTCTGGGTTGACGATACATAGTGTGTATTTTTTGTGTTTAGAACGGGTTGCTAATCCCCCCCTCTCATAGTGGGGATTGTGTTTTCCTATTCAAAATGCCAATCTTCTCAATTTTTAGCTTAGGTTTGTGTATTATTTTTGTAGGGGAAGATGTGTGGTAGTAGCGGTTGAGGGATGCGTTTGGAAAAGCGTTAGGCTTTATGCCATGTTGGGTGTGAGTTGGTTTTAGTTCAGGTTTGGGTGGACGTGGTGTGTATATTTTTTCATTTAGACAAGGTGCTAGCTCCATACTCACTTCTGATTCTTTAGCATAGGTTGTGCAGGGAAGTGTTGTTATGGCAGGTGTGGGAGTCGGGGAGCCGGGTAGACGCTGTCCGTCTGGAGTACGTGTATGGTGGGACGATGTTGGTGATATTCCTTATAAAGGGAGCCGAGGTCTTTCGTTCAGGTTCGAAACTGTAGCGGATATGCTTTGGGCTGAGTGGTGGCAGGCATAGGCGGAGTTTGAACTTGAGTTCGACTGCTTGGCGAACGATACCCGATTTTTTTGACCTTTATTTTATTATTTTAGCGTTTTTACAATGCCCTAACCCCTAATTTTTTATTTTATTTAGGTAGTACAGCAGCACACACACACACTCACACACACAGCACTACGGGGGATCATTTTTAACTGACTTGAAAAATGGAGGCTCTAATTATTATTATTCATAATAATATTTTATATATATATAAATATAATATAATAATTATTACAGCCTCCATTTTTCATGGACGAAAAATATACCAGACTATAGATATCAATTTTCCCGAAATAACGCTACCTGCCTCGACAAAATCCGTGCATTGGTTATCCAGATACATTAATTATCATCTCAGAATAAGTGGCTTTGTACAAGCTTTACAATCTATCGTGCGGGGCATTCTGCTGCTGCTGCTTGGCCGCGCGTTAACCCTTTCACTGCCACACTACAGAAGGTTCGCCTTATAATGTGACATGATTACTACTATAAAATGAATGTATTGTAAAACAAAACATAATAGAATTCAGATTTGTTTCTCACAATTATTATAATTTTATTAAAATAAAAATAATCTTGCCCATGGTGGCAGGTCCTTGGAGGTCAGGGATCTGTGGGGATATTGCTGCAGTATAGTGCTGGGGTCTATGGTTTATAACATGGACAGCTGGACACTGTGCAACGCACGGGGATTCAGTGGTATAAGCCACTGGAAATTCATTTTTCCTCGTGAGATGTTGGTGGCTGTAGTCAACACCGAATTGTTTTGGTGTTGAGGGGGGAGATGTGGTTAGTAATTATGTGAATACTGTTATGTAAAATGTAATGTAAGCAAGGAATACATTTTAGACTTTCTCAGATAGAAATAAAAAGCGCTACACATAGAAGGAAATGTTAAAATTAGATCTACACATAGGCATTAAGCTGTCAGTGGCTGTTATATGAGATTTATAGGACAAATACATTAAGCAAAGAAGACATTTTAATCAACTAAATTACCATATCCATCACAAATGTTTAGAAATGATAGGTTGTAAAACTAATTCTGATTGTCCTAAAGGAGGACCAACCATACCGGAACAGAAGTGGAGATTGATGCAGAATTGTGTTCCTCAGGGAGTCGTGTGAGAGGACACGACAAGGGATTGGGAAAAATCCAGTTTTCTAATTGGACAACGGAAAAAGGCTAAGGCTGTGTCGTTATGTCCAAATAAATTGCACTAACTCTCTCTAAAGTGGTATTAGTATAGAGATGCGCAACATTTCCATGCTTAAGATAATAATGGAATGAAAAGCGAATATCACTGATATTTAAGTGTTTTTTTTCTTTCTTTCTCCACAGTTGCTCGGGGCGGACTGAGACAGTGCTGACGATTCCAACTCCAACTGGGGAAAAATTGGCTATTTGAAGCCTGGGTATAGTATGATAAGCGACTTATCGATTCCTGTCTGCACCAGTAAAAATTTGACAGTGTGAGTGATTTTTAACTCAAGTTTGTAAAAATTGTTTTAAACACAGAGAAACTTGTTTTTCCAAACGGTAATATTGCGAGTATGTGAAAGTGGTGAGAATGCCGAATACCCAACAGGTTCACCTTGGTGGAACATTGATAGGAGCAACTAAGGGTTTAGATGCAATAACAATAGCAAAGGTAGACAATCTGTCTATTTCAATAACTGGAGATGTCACAATAAAAGTGAAGAAGCAATGGCCAAAGATATTCAGGCCTTTACAAAACCTTGTATTTAAGTATAGAAGAGGAGGTCGTTATAGGCTGCATAACCAAATCAAGAAACAGAAAAAGAAATAACGAAGGGCGAAAAGAAATAATGCCGGCAATGACAGCAGGCCAATAACCTCTGCAGACACTTCACTGACCGAATTGAGCAGTGACGTTAACCTGATTGATTTGAATATGACTGATTCCCCTCATGTGACGAGCGTGTCTGAGGGACTTGGAATGATGATTTTGATTCCAACACAGGGGGTCTTTGAGGAGAGAGAACCAGAGACAACTGTTTTACCAGAGCCGATCCCCGCTGGAGTGTCCATTGCAGGTAACTGCAATTTAACCAAGGGACAAAGAAAGCGACTGAGGAGAGCAGCGTTGTTACATCAGTCCCGGGAAGTTGACTCTGGCCGTACGGCTGGAACAGAGACCGACAGCAGGTATGGGAAATTACACAAACAGTTTCCACAGCCCACCAGTTTCCCTTGTCCAGACGTCCCCCAACACCAGAGCCAAACTGAGAGGCGTGGCCCAGTGATGAGGAGCCAGTCAGCGAGGGCCAGGGTGGAGGAAGAGAGGATGACGTGCCTCTCTCCAGAAAGACAGAGGGCATTCACGGAAACGTCCGAAAGACATGAGACAGTCCGTAGAAAGCTGGTGGAGAAACAGCTGGCGGTTGACCGAGTCACACACGAGAGGGAAATGCTAGAACTGGTGGAACAGACTGAGATCATGAGTGATGTAATTTTAGAAGTTATGTTCCGTGCTGCAGAACTAGGACTCCGTGAACAAGAGATGTTGCTTGCTCCGTTGCCCGGACAGGGAACTGGGCCGCAACATGGTGATGAGAACCTCGGGAGGGGTGAGTTTCCAGGCCCCTCCCAACAACAGGCTCAAAGGACAGCGGCTGAAAGGAACAGGTATGTGCCTCTCTCCCCAGAACAGGCTCAAGGGGGGCGAGCCCAAAGATGGACTGTCAGAGGAAAAAGCCATGGAGGTAATGGCAGAGAGCAAGGACAGACTCTGGGGCCGACAAACCCGGGGCCATCGGAGTACAGGCGGGGGGCCCACAGGGCCCCACAACCGAGGGAACAAGGACAGGCTTGCTGGACCTGTGGAATGATAGGTCATTATCAAAGGTCGTGTCTGCAGAGGCCATAGGCTGAAGAAAAAAAAATTGAGAGGTATTAAAAATAATAATAAATTAAATGAAAAATGCTACTGACTAGAATAAAAAATAGAAAAGAAGATATATAGATAGGTTAGATGATTAGATTATGTGTGCAAGTTACTAAAAGAATGTGTGACTAACGTGGGAAAGTGGAATATGAAGTAACTGGCAGTTGCATGAGCTAATTATACTAACAACTAAATGGTAGTTAAACAGATTTTTGGAACATTTAATATTAGACAGAGTAATGATATGGTACTACTTCAGCTAGTGACCAGTAGTGATTATCCATGCTTGATAAATAATTGGATTGGTCAAAGGGTGGACTGCAGACTTAGAAAAAAAAAAAGGAAAAACATGAGAGAATGTACTGAGTATTTTATTTCTTCTTTTAATTTTTTTCTTTCTCTTTCTTAGTGTTTACGGGGGTATTTATGCCTCTAGATGATAGGTTGATTCTGTTTGATGGGGGTGTTGCTAGGACACTCACATTTTTCGTTTATTATTTTCGTTTGTTGTTTTGGCGTGTTTTTCTTTGTTTTTGTTTCTTTTCTCTATTTTTTTCTTAGGACCTGACGGGCTGGGAGTGATCTCTCACCGGTCAGGGTAGGAGGATGGTGGCGACACAGCAGGACTGGTAGGAAATGTCTATATAATGGACTGGGAACAAGGTGAATGGACTAGAGCTGGTTCATGATTTTGTTCTCCGCTCATTAAGAATCCAGATTTAGAATCTGGGAGGTTGTGTCGCAGTTTGTGGTGAGTGTTGGAAAAACATGACTCTCTGTACATAGATAAGCTCTGTAGATTTTGGTCGCAATTGGCCAAATAGCTTTTGTGTAAGGTGTGAACATGTGCAATTGATAATTGGCTTGTGGGGGACTCTGACGGCTTGTTAGAGGCTGGCAGAGCGTGTGAAAGATGTGTGTTTAAAGGCGACTGTGGTTTGTTGCCAGGCTATAGGATTTGTTGGTGACGGGGTCTCGTCAGTGCTGGCTGTCCGAACCGAGGAAACTGTCTGGAAACAGAGGTATGATTGTGTAAATAATGATATTCCACACTCAAAGGGTGGTGGGGTATATTGTGTTGAACTTGAGACATTGGTCTAGTAATAGAGTACAGCACAAAGTAATGAGAGCCATGTGAATTTTTTTGAATATTAACGATCTAGAAGCCATGAAATATATAGATAAATGATTTGGAAAAGAAAAGAAAGTTGTCAAACTCAGAACAGTGTCTGAGGGAGGAAAAATTCTCAATCAATTGTTGTGATATAAGTAACCTGCGTTGTCCACCGAAGCGATATATACTCACTGCAGGATACGGATGGGAGATTGGTTTGTCAGCATTCATCAGAGTGTGGTACGAGGAAAACCAAGGACTCCATCGGTACTGTTGATCCAAGCCACTGGCTAGTGTCTACCCAGCGATTCCATGGGGAACCATAACACTGTGGGTACCAAGAGATCCAGGAGAAACTTAACTCTCAAGCATTGAGAGTACCGGCCAATGCAGTGTCCGAGTCCTGAGGATTCGGAAGGGAACAAGAGAGGCCAAACGACAGGCAATCTCCGAGGAGAGGACAGGCCTCTGTGGCAATTCCAGGTGTAGGGGTGGCAGAATAAACAACACACAGACAGGTTGCAGTTCCCAAAATCATACTCTTTATTTTCTTAGTCAAATAATAACGGTTTGCTGTCGGCCGGGCGGCGTCTCCGCTCTGTGGCCTTTTGCCTTGCGCTGCTACGGGGGACTGAGAGGAGGCTCCTCGGCTCCATTAAGTCCCCCCTCTCCAACAGGCGCACCGCGCCGTGATTCGCTAATCAGGTAATCACTCTGATGGGTATTTAGTGACAGCTGCGTCCGGAAGCGGACGCCCAAACATGGGCAGCGCCAAGCCATTGGGTCGCCACATAGCGCCCATCAATCACCAAGCCCAGGGGTGGCTTGGGGTTGCCACAGTACCCCCCCTCCAGCTCCGACCGTCGGGGAAGAGCGTCCGACGCCCAACAGGCATCCTTCCTGGAGAGGGCGTCTGCGTTGCTATGCGCCACCCCTGACCTGTGAATGACAGAAAAGTTAAATGACTGTAACTCCAGAAACCATCGAGTCACCCTGGCATTGGTCCCCTTTGTCTTGGCCATCCAGACTAGGGGGGCGTGATCCGTCACCAGCGTGAAACGCCTCCCCAGCAGATAATAGCGGAGCGTCTCCAGTGCCCACTTAATTGCCAGACCTTCGCGCTCCACCGCAGAATAGTTGCGCTCGTGTGGTAGCAGCTTCCTGCTCACATATAAAATCGGATGTTCCTCACCCTCCAGTTGCTGGGAGAGGACCGCTCCCAGTCCCACCTCTGATGCGTCTGTTTGTACCGTCATCTCCTTGTCGAAGTTCGGGGAGATCAGCACCGGTCCCGAACAGAGGGCAGTCTTGAGGTCCTCGAACGCCGCCTCCGCCTCCGGTGTCCACTTCACCGTGAACGGCCGCCGCGCCTGGGTCAGATCTGTGAGGGGAGCAGCGCGAGCAGCAAAGTTAGGGATAAACCTCCTATAATAGCTCGCCAGCCCATTAAATGTCCTGACCTGCTTCTTGGTTAAAGGGCGAGGCCACTCCCTTATTGCATCAATCTTCCTCTTCTGCGGTTTCACATTGCCCCGGCCTATTGTGAACCCCAGGTACTCTGCCTCTTCTAATCCCAGCCTGCATTTCTTTGGGTTGGCGGTGAGACCCGCCTCCCGGAGGGCCCCCAACACCGCTCTCACCTTTTGGAGGTGGGTGTCCCAATCTGACGAGTGGATGATAATGTCATCGAGATATGCGGCTGCATACTCCCGATGGGGCCGTAGTAGTCTGTCCATCAGCCTCTGAAAGGTAGATGGCGCCCCATGCAGGCCAAACGGGAGAACTTTATAATGGAACAGCCCATCTGGGGTGGAGAAAGCCGTCTTCTCCCTTGAGGCGGGGGCCAGAGGGACTTGCCAATAACCCTTCGTTAGGTCTAGTGTCGTGATAAATCTGGCCAGGCCCAGTCTGTCAATGAGCTCATCCACTCTAGGCATGGGATAGGCGTCAAACTTTGAAATTTCATTAAGCTTCCTGAAATCATTACAGAACCGGCACGGTGGTGTAGTGGTTAACACTGTCGCCTCACAGCAAGAAGGTCCAGGGTTCGATTCCCGCTTGGGGACCAGGTTTCCATGATGCCAGGTACCCAGGTGGGGTATCTCCCAGGCCTTTCTGTGTGGAGTTTGCATGTTCTCCCCGTGCTCGCAAGGGTTTCCCCCCCGATAAGATAAACCCAATGGAAAAACATGCACAACAACAGATCGCTAACGCTGTGGTGTCCTTGACGAAGACGGGCAGGAGCACTTGGATTGGTCCCCTGGCGCGGCCCTCGCCGACGCCTGTCTGCTCCCGGCTGCCCTTGGGGGGAAGGACGACGGGATGGGTTAATCGCAGAGACGAATCGCATCGGCGATCCTACAAAAGACAATGCATGCGTGTGTGTTCCGGTGTGTGTGTGTGCTAACCGTGTGTGCTAATCGCTAAAACGTTGAGGATAATTGCATGCCAATTAAAGACCTCTGAACAGGTCCTGCATTATTATATTATTATAACCTGGTTGTTGAGTCGGGTTTTGGCACTAAAACAATAGGACTGGACCACCCGCTATGAGACTCCTCAATTACTCCCATCTCCAGCATGACCCGCACTTCTCTTCTGACTGCCTCTCTTTTTGCCTCTGGGATACGATAGGGCTTCAGCTTTACCTTGTCTCCCGGGCTGGTAATGATGTGGTGCTGGGCCAATGTGGTGCGGCCCGGCGTGGCCGAGAACACGTCCCGGTTCTGTTGGACCAGCTCCCGAAGCCCGTTGGGTCGGGGACAACTGTTCCCCGATGGGAACATCGGCCGCCTCTGCCACCTGCTGCGCAAAAGGGGGAAGAGGGGGGGGCGAGAGCAACACATCCCGGGCATACCATTTCTTCAACAGGTTAACATGGTATAACTGTCGATGCTTCCTACGGTCGGGCTGGTGGACCTTGTAGTTGACGGGACCCACTTTCTCGATTATGTCGTAGGGTCCCTGCCATTTGGCTAGGAATTTGCACTCTGCTGTCGGTACCAGTACTAGGACTCGGTCCCCCACATTAAACTCCCGTGGCTGTGCGCCCCGGTCATAAATGCGCTTCTGTGCGTCTTGGGCCTGTTGCATGTGTTCTCTCACCACTGGCCAGAGCGCCTTCATCCTGTCTCTCATTACCTGCACATGCTCTATGAGAGACCGGTGGGGCGACGGCTGTTCCTCCCAAATCTCCTTTGCGATGTCCAGGAGACCCCGCGGCTTGCGGGCGTAGAGCAGCTCAAATGGCGAGAAGCCAGTGGAGGCCTGTGGGACCTCACGCACAGAGAACATCAGAAAGGGCAACAACTGATCCCAATTCTTCCCATCCTTCTCCATCACCTTCCTTAGCATGCTTTTCAGGGTCTTGTTAAAGCGCTCGCACAGTCCATCCGTCTGTGGATGGTATATGGAGGTTCGTAGCTGTTCCACTTTCATTAGTTTGCACATTTCTTTCATGACCCGCGACATAAAGCACGAGCCCTGATCCGTGAGAATAGAGTCGGCAATTCCCACCCGACTAAACAAATGAAAGAGCTCCCGTGCCACAATTTTGGCCGTCACCGTGCGTAACGGGATGGCTTCGGGGTAACGGGTAGCATAATCTATGATTACCAGTATATACTGGTGGCCTCGGGACGATTTAACTAGAGGGCCCACTACGTCGAGGGCAATTCTTGAGAATGGGGTCTCAATGATGGGCAGCGGGATCAGAGGACTTTTATATTGTACCTTTGGTGCTGCGCGTTGACACTCTGGGCAGCTCCGGCAATAGTCCTCTACCGCTCTCTTCATGCCCGGCCAATGGAAACGCGCCCTTATGCGCTCCATGGTTTTGTCCACGTCCAGGTGCGCTCCGAGGATATGTGAATGCGCCAGCTGGAGTACAGTGGGAATAAAGAACTTCGGTACCAGCAATAGATCCCTAACCTCATCATTCTTTTTTACCACTTGGTACAGCAATTGTCTTTTTATTGCAAAGTGAGGATATGGCAGGTTACTCACCCCCTCCACGGGATTTCCATCTATGGTCTTGATATTCGCCCGGGCCTGCGTTAGGTTTGGGTCTTCCAGCTGGGCCGTTCCGAACTGACCCGCCAGGTCCCTCCCCACCTCGTCCGCCTGGGGGAACTCCGCAAAGGGGTCCTCGTCACTGTTATCCGTCTCGGGGCCCGCTTGGGGCGCTGGCGCGTCGTCACCCACACCTGATGCCGTCTCTGTCTCACTCCCCGGTATATCCAGGGGTTCCGGCGCGTCGTCCCCTACATCTGAGGCCGTCTCAGTCTCACTCCCCGTTACGTTCAGAGCACACACCTTCGGCTGACTTAACCCTTTCTTCTTCCTCGGTTTACCCGTAGAGGGTGGGGTGCGCGGGGAGATGACGGCTGAGCACAGCTGGCGATACAGGGGGCAGTCTCGACCAATCAGCAGCGCTACCGGCAGGTTAGGTATGACGCCGGCTGTCATCGAGCAGACCCCCTTGGTGGTTGTCAGGGTGATCGGCGCTGTAGGATACAACTTTGTGTCCCCGTGCACACAGGACACTGACACTTGCGGAGCTTCTGCGTCGCAGTGTGCCAAATGGGGCTGTACCAGCGTTA
The DNA here is from genome assembly GCF_963971535.1 of Notolepis coatsorum. NCBI lineage: Eukaryota > Metazoa > Chordata > Actinopteri > Aulopiformes > Paralepididae > Notolepis > Notolepis coatsorum. Next base: position 66,283,512 of record NC_140176.1, read on the forward strand.
TGGCACTACCCGAGTCCAGGAGCGCTACGGCATCTTTGTCGTTGACGCGCACGGGTAAAAGTGTCGCCGATGTTTCCTTATGGGCCCAACAGGCTGCGCCATAGTTGCACGTCTTTCCGCGGGGGTCTGAAGCTGCCGCCGATGGCATGGACACATCCCGGCCTGGGCAGTTCCACGAGAGATGCCCGGGCTCGCCGCAGTCGTAGCAGCGTCTTTAGTCCTGGTCGAACAGCGGTCTTCTTCGGGGTAGTTCGGGCTCACCTGCGTTCCCTACCCGGCCCCTTGGGCTGGGCTCGTCGGGACCCCTCCTTGTTCTCGGCCGCTCTGGCTTTTCCCCTCGCCCCCCTTTGAGTAACTCCCGCGTTACCTGGTGGGCCTCCACAATATTCACCAGCTGCTCCACGGAGCGGGGGTCCGCTTGACTCGCCTGCTTCTTCGAGTCATAGGGGAGGGCTCTGACAAAGCGGTCCATAACAATCCGTTCCAAAACCGTGGGCCCTCCGGGGTCAGTCATTAGCCAGGCTCGGCTTGTGCGGACCAGGTCGTGCATCTGGGAGCGCGGGGAGGCCTGTGCGTCATACACCCAGTCATGGAACCGCTGCGCGCGGGACTGCAGACTATGGCCGTACCGGGACAGAATTTCCTGCTTTAGCCGAGTGTAGTTCCCGGCTTGCTCCGGTGGCAGGTCCTGGTAGGCCTTTTGTGCATTACCCGACAGGAAGGGGGCCAGCAGTCCCCCCCAGTCGTCTTCGGGCCAGCCCTCCCGGCCGGCGGTGCGCTCAAACGCCAGGAGATAGGCTTCTATATCCTCCTGCTCCGTCAGCTTGGGGATGAAGCGCCCGGGGTTAGGCCGCGTCCCGGCGGCCCCTTCCTCCTGCCGGTGAGCGGCCATCCGCTGGAGCTCTGCGTGGATCATCCCCGTCTGTTTCCTCTGTTCGTGCAGGGCCTCTTCGTGCCGGGTCTGTTGTTCCATGCTCGCCTGTACAAGCTGCTGCACCAGCGCGTCCATGCTTTTTCCGTTATTAAATTTATATATATATATATATTATTATTATTTTTTTTTTTTTAATTTCTTTTATTCTATTCTGATAAAGTCTATTGTTGTTTATTCTGCACCCCTGATTGCCAGTAGACTATGCCCACATTCTCCACCACTGTGGCAATTCCAGGTGTAGGGGTGGCAGAATAAACAACACACAGACAGGTTGCAGTTCCCAAAATCATACTCTTTATTTTCTTAGTCAAATAATAACGGTTTGCTGTCGGCCGGGCGGCGTCTCCGCTCTGTGGCCTTTTGCCTTGCGCTGCTACGGGGGACTGAGAGGAGGCTCCTCGGCTCCATTAAGTCCCCCCTCTCCAACAGGCGCACCGCGCCGTGATTCGCTAATCAGGTAATCACTCTGATGGGTATTTAGTGACAGGTGCGTCCGGAAGCGGACGCCCAAACATGGGCAGCCGCCCAGCCATTGGGTCGCCACATAGCGCCCATCAATCACCAAGCCCAGGGGTGGCTTGGGGTTGCCACACCTCATCAACTGCTCCGGCTGTCAACAGAAGGGCTGCAAGGCCTTATCAACTGCTCCGGCTGTCAACAGAAGGGCTGTAAGGCCTTATCAACTGACCGGGTGTCATCGAACGAGGGGGTTGAGCCCCTATCGCCCCTATCAACGACCAGGCGGAGGGTGGAGAGAATCACAACCTCTTCCACTATTCCGAGGGTCGACGGGGATCGAGCCAACGACGACTGTAGGAGACAACACAACCTCCTCAACAGCCGTGACAGCGCCAGAGGGGAGGTCTCATCACCC